>NC_057805.1:287568712-287915728 GCF_018294505.1 Triticum aestivum
CGCGCCACGCGGCGGTGCAGGCGGCGGTGGACGTTGTTCGGCGCAGGCGGACGCGTCCGGCGGCGCGGTGGGAAAATTTTAGGGTTCCGACTGCAGTTGCGTTTTTCGGGATGCCCACATATAAATAGGTAGAGGGAGCTAGGAGACTCCAAATGAGGTGCGGTTTTCGCCCACACGATCGTGATCGAACGACCTAGAGCATGGAAGAGAGTTTGGTGAGTTTTGGGCTGGTTTTAGAGGGGGGTTTTGCTGGACACTCAAATGGACTTTGCGGAAGCCCGGTTAACCGTTGGAGTACCAAACGACCTCCGAATGGAACGAAACTTGACCGGTGGTTTTCAGGTGGTATATTAAGACCACTTGACAAGCCTCGGTCCATTCCGAGAAAGTTTGACACACGCACACGAAAGAAAACATAAGGGGTGCACCGAAGGAGATAGGAGCGCCGGATTGGAAAACGGATAACGGGGAAAATGGTCGGATGCATGAGACGAACACGTATGCGAATGCAATGCACATGATGACATGATATGAAAATGCATGACTTGACAAATACAAAACGAAAAACAAAACCCGACAACGGAGGGAAAATCATATCACATAGCCGGAAATGGCAAGAGTCGGAGTTACAAATATGGCAAGTTACATGCGGGGTGTTACAGGGACGTCCCACCTTTGGGGACAAAACGACGTCCATTGCCTCTTATTGCTTCCAATTTTTTTCTCGTGTCAACATAGAACACCAGGAGTGTTGTGTGAATTTTTGTGATTTTTCGGGGTTCGTTTGGACATTTTTATGCATTAACTAAGTTTTCAATGGATTTATGTGCATAATTCAAATTTGAACTACATGCACATGCTCCAGTGCATATAAATTGGGTGAAAAATCAAATATGTGTCCTTGGGTGCATGCTTAGGTCCCATGCAAGAAAAGGGAATGAATTTCGAACACCAGGGCACCGTTGATTGCCGGCAAAACATTGAGATGCCTGGTTTTTAAATTCTAGTAAATCCAAAACTCGTCTGAAATTCATAAAACTTGGCATGCTATCATGGAGCGAAATCAACATGCCGTGGTAAAAATTTTGTCCCATTTGGGGCAGGTTTGGGTATATGCTTCTCACAAACCGGAGCTTCTCACAACAAGCATGACGGTTTTCGGTAGGGAACGTCCCACCTTTGGGGACGAAACGATATCCATTGCCTCTTATTGCTTCCAATTTTTTTTCTCGTGTCAACATAGAACAACAGGAGTGTTGTGTGAATTTTTGTGATTTTTTGGGGTTCGTTTGGACATTTTTATGCATTAACTGAGTTTTCAATGCATTTATGTGCATAATTCAAATTTGAACTACATGCACATTCTCCAGTTCATATAAATTGGTTGAAAAATCAAATATGTGTCCTTGGGTGGATGCTTAGATCCCATGCAAGAAAAGGAAATGAATTTCGAACACCAGGGCACCGTTGATTGCCGGCAAAACATTGAGATGCCTGGTTTTTAAATTCTAGTAAATCCAAAACTCGTCTGATATTCATAAAACTTGACATGCTATCATGGAGCGGCATCAACATGCCGTGGTACAAATTTTGTCCCACTTGGGGCAGGTTTGGGTATATGCTTCTCACAAACCGGAGCTTCTCACAACAAGCATGACGGTTTTCGGTAGGGAACGTCCCACCTTTGGGGACGAGACGATATCCATTGCCTCTTATTGCTTCCAAAATTTCCCTCATGTCCACATAGAACAACAGGAGTGTTGTGTGATTTTTGTGATTTTTGGGGTTCGTTTGGACATTTTTATGCAGTAACTGTGTTTTCAATGCTTTTATGTGCATAATTCAAATTTGAACTACATGCACATTCTCCATTTCATATGAATTGGTTGAAAAATCAAATATGTGTCCTTGGGTGCATGCTTAGGTCCCATGCAAGAAATGGGAATGAATTTCGAACACCAGGGCATTGTTGATTGCCGGCAAAACATTGAGATGCCTGGTTTTTAAATTCTAGTAAATCCAAAACTCGTTTGAAATTCATAAAACTTGGCATGCTATCATGGAGCGGCATCAACATGTCGTGGTACAAATTTTGTCCCATTTTGGGCAGGTTTGGGTATATGCTTCTCACAAACCGGAGCTTCTCACAACAAGCATGACGGTTTTCGGTAGGGAACGTCCCACCTTTGGGGACGAAACGATAACCATTGCCTCTTATTGCTTCCAATTTTTTTCTCGTGTCAACATAAAACAACAGGAGTGTTGTGTGAATTTTTGTGATTTTTCGGGGTTCGTTTGGACATTTTTATGCATTAACTAAGTTTTCAATGCATTTATGTGCATAATTACAATTTGAACTACATGCACATGCTGAAGTGCATATAAATCGGTTGCAAAATCAAATCTGTATCCTTGGGCGCATCCTTAGGTCCCATGCAAGAAATGGGAATGAATTTCGAACACCAGGGCACCGTTGATTGCCGGCAAAACATTGAGATGCTGGTTTTTAAATTCTAGTAAATCCAAAACTCGTCTGAAATTCATGAAACTTGGCATGCTATCATGGAGAGGCATCAACATGCCGTGGTACAAATTTTGTTCAATTTGGGGCAGGTTTAGGTATATGCTTCTCACAAACCGGAGCTTCTCACAACAAGCATGATGGTTTTCGGTAGGGAACGTCCCACCTTTGGGATGAAACAATATCCACTGCCTCTTATAGCTTCCAATTTTTTTCTCGTGTCAACATAGAACAACAAGAGTGTTGTGTGATTTTTTGGGGTTCGTTTGGACATTTTTATGCATTAATTGAGTTTTCAATGCATTTATGTGCATAATTCAAATTTGAACTACATGCACATTCTCCATTTCATAGAAATTGGTTGAAAAATCAAATATGTGTCCTTGGGTGCATGCTTAGATCCCATGCAAGAAATGGGAATGAATTTCGAACACCAGGGCACGGTTGATTGCCGGCAAAACATTGAGATGCCTGGTTTTTGAATTCTAGTAAATCCAAAACTCGTGTGAAATTCATAAAACTTGGCATGCTATCATGGAGCGACATCAACATGACGTGGTACAAATTTTGTCCCATTTGGGGCAGGTTTGGGTATATGCTTCTCACAAACCGGAGCTTCTCACAACAAGCATGACGGTTTTCGGTAGGGAACGTCCCACCTTTGGGGACGAAACGATAACCATTGCCTCTTATTGCTTCCAATTTTTTTCTCGTGTCAACATAAAACAACAGGAGTGTTGTGTGAATTTTTGTGAATTTTTGGGGTTCGTTTGGACATTTTTATGCATTAACTGAGTATTCAATGCATTTATGTGCATAATCCAAATTTGAACTACATGCACATTCTCCAGTTCATATAAATTGGTTGAAAAATAAAATATGTGTCCTTGGGTGCATGCTTAGGTCCCATGCAAGAAAAGGGAATGAATTTCAAACACCAGGGCACCGTTGATTGCCAGAAAAACATTGAGATGCCCGGTTTTTAAATTCTAGTAAATCCAAAACTCGTCTGAAATTCATAAGACTTGGCATGCTATCATGCAGCGGCATCAACATGCCGTGGTACAAATTTTGTCCCATTTGGGGCAAGTTTGGGTATATGCTTCTCACAAACCGGAGCTTCTCACAACAAGCATGACGGTTTTCGGTAGGGACCGTCCCAACTTTGGGGATGAGACGATATCCATTGCCTCTTATTGCTTCCAAATTTTCTCTCATGTCAACATAGAACAACAGGAGTGTTGTGTGAATTTTTGTTATTTTTCGGGGTTCGTTTGGACATTTTTATGCATTAACTGTGTTTTCAATGCTTTTATGTGCATAATTAAAATTTGAACTACATGCACATGCTCCAGTTCATATAAATTGGTTGAAAAATCAAATATGTGTCCTTGGGCGCATGCTTAGGTCCCATGCAAGAAATGGGAATGAATTTCAAACACCAGGGCACTGTTGATTGCCGGCCAAACATTGAGATGCCTGATTTTTAGATTCTAGTATATCCAAAACACGTCTGAAATTCACGAAACTTGGCATGTTATCATGGAGCGGCATCAGCATGCCGTGGTACAAATTTTGTCCCATTTGGGGCAGGTTTGGGTATATGCTTCTCACAAACCAGAGCTTCTCACAACAAGCATGATGGTTTTCGGTAGGGAACGTCCCACCTTTGGGGACGAAACGATATCCATTGCCTCTTTCTGCTTTCCAATTTTTTCTCATGTCAAGATAGAACAACAGGAGTGTTGTGTGATTTTTTGTGATTTTTTGGGGTTCGTTTGGACATTTTTATGCATTAACTGAGTTTTCAATGCATTTATGTGCATAATTAATATTTGAACTACATGCACGTGCTCCAGTGCATATAAATTGGTTGAAAAATCAAATATGTGTCCTTGGGTGCATGCTTAGGTCCCATGCAAGAAATGGGAATGAATTTTGAACACCAGGGCACCGTTGATTGCCGGCAAAACATTGAGATGCTGGTTTTTAAATTCTAGTAAATCCAAAACTCGTCTGAAATTCATGAAACTTGGCATGCTATCATGGAGCGGCATCAACATGCCGTGGTACAAATTTTGTTCCATTTGGGGCAGGTTTGGGTATATGCTTCTCACAAACCGGAGCTTCTCACAACAAGCATGATGGTTTTCGGTAGGGAACGTCCCACCTTTGGGGACGAAATGATATCCACTGCCTCTTACTGCTTCCAATTTTTTTCTCGTGTCAACATAGAACAACAAGAGTGTTGTGTGAATTTTTGTGAATTTTTGGGGTTCGTTTGGACATTTTTATGCATTAACTGAGTTTTCAAAGCATTTATGTGCAGAATTCAAATTTGAACTACATGCACATTCTCCATTTCATATAAATTGGTTGAAAAATCAAATATGTGTCCTTGGGTGCATGCTTAGGTCCCATGCAAGAAATGGGAATGAATTTCGAACACAAGGACACCGTTGATTGCCGGCAAAACATTGAGATGCGTGGTTTTTAAATTCTAGTAAATGCAAAACTCGTCTAAAATTCATAAAACTTGGCATGCTATCATGGAGCGGCATCAACATGTCGTGGTACAAATTTTGTCCCATTTGGGGCAGGTTTGGGTATATGCTTCTCACAAACCGGAGCTTCTCACAACAAGCATGACGGTTTTCGGTAGGGAACGTCCCACCTTTGGGGACGAAACGATAAGCATTGCCTCTTATTGCTTCCAATTTTTTTCTCATGTCAACATAGAACAACAGGAGTGTTGTGTGAATTTTTGTGATTTTTGGGGTTCGTTTGGACATTTTTATGCATTAACTGAGTTTTCAATGCATTTATGTTCATAATTCAAATTTGAAGTACATGCACATTTTCTAGTTCATATAAATTGGTTGAAAAATCAAATATGTGTCCTTGGGTGCATGCTTAGTTCCCATGCAAGAAAAGGAATGAATTTCGAACACCAGGGCACCGTTGATTGCCGGAAAAACATTGAGATGCCCGGTTTTTAAATTCTAGTAAATCCAAAACTCGTCTGAAATTCATAAGACTTGGCATGCTATCATGCAGCGGCATCAACATGCCGTGGTACAAATTTTGTCCCATTTGGGGCAGGTTTGGGTATATGCTTCTCACAAACCGGAGCTTCTCACAACAAGCATGCCGGTTTTTGGTAGGGAACGTCCCACCTTTGGGGACGAGACGATATCCATTGCCTCTTATTGCTTCCAAATTTTCTCTCATGTCAACATAGAACAACAGGAGTGTTGTGTGAATTTTTGTGATTTTTCGGGGTTCGTTTGGACATTTTTATGCATTAACTGTGTTTTCAATGCTTTTATGTGCATATTAAAATTTTAACTACATGCACATGCTCCAGTTCATATAAATTGGTTGAAAAGTCAAATATGTGTCCTTGGGTGCATGCTTAGGTCCCATGCAAGAAATGGGAATGAATTTCGAACACCAGGGCACAGTTGATTGCCGGCAAAAAATTGAGATGCTGGTTTTTAAATTCTAGTAAATCCAAAACTCATCTGAAATTCATGAAACTTGGCATGCTATCATGGAGCGGCATCAACATGCCGTGGTACAAATTTTGTTCCATTTGGGGCAGGTTTGGGTATATGCTTCTCACAAACCGGAGCTTCTCACAACAAGCATGATGGTTTTCGGTAGGGAACGTCCCACCTTTGGGGACGAAACGATATCCACTACCTCTTATTGCTTCCAATTTTTTTCTCGTGTCAACATAGAACAACAAGAGTGTTGTGTGAATTTTTGTGATTTTTTGGGGTTCGTTTGGACATTTTTATGCATTAACTGAGTTTTCAATGCATTTATGTGCATAATTCAAATTTGAACTACATGCACATTCTCCATTTCATATAAATTGGTTGAAAAATCAAATATGTGTCCTTGGGTGCATGCTTAGGTCCCATGCAAGAAATGGGAATGAATTTCAAACACCAGGGCACCGTTGATTGCCGGCAAAACATTGAGATGCCTGATTTTTAAATTCTAGTAAATCCAAAAGTCGTCTCGAATTCATAAAACTTGGCATGCTATCGTGGAGCGGCATCAACATGCCATGGTACAAATTTTGTCCCATTTGGGGCAGGTTTGGGTATATGCTTCTCACAAACCGGAGCTTTTCACAACAAGCATGACGGTTTTCGGTAGGGAACGTCCCACCTTTGGGGACGAAACGATAACCATTGCCTCTTATTGCTTCCAATTTTTTTCTCGTGTCAACATAGAACAACAGGAGTGTTGTGTGAATTTTTGTGATTTTTTGGGGTTCGTTTGGACATTTTTATGCATTAACTGAGTTTTCAATGCATTTATGTGCATAATTCAAATTTGAAGTACATGCACATTCTCCAGTTCATATAAATTGGTTGAAAAATCAAATATGTGTCCTTGGGTGCATGCTTAGGTCCCATGCAAGAAAAGGGAATGAATTTCGAACACCAGGGCACCGTTGATTGCCGGAAAAACATTGAGATGCCCGGTTTTTAAATTCTAGTAAATCCAGAACTCGTCTTAAATTCATAAGACTTGGCATGCTATCATGCAGCGGCATCAACACGCCGTGGTACAAATTTTGTCCCATTTGGGGCAGGTTTGGGTCTATGCTTCTCACAAACCGGAGCTTCTCACAACAAGCATGACGGTTTTCGGTAGGGAACGTCCCACCTTTGGGGATGAGACGATATCCATTGCCTCCTATTGCTTCCAAATTTTCTCTCATGTCAACATAGAACAACAGGAGTGTTGTGTGAATTTTTGTGATTTTTCGGGGTTCGTTTGGACATTTTTATGCATTAACTGTGTTTTCAATGCTTTTATGTGCATATTAAAATTTGAACTACATGCACATGCTCCAGTTCATATAAATTGGTTGAAAATCAAATATATGTCCTTGGGCGCATGATTAGGTCCCATGCAAGAAATGGGAATGAATTTCAAACACCAGGGCACTGTTGATTGCTGGCCAAACATTGAGATGCCTGGTTTTTAGATTCTAGTATATCCAAAACACGTCTGAAATTCATGAAACTTGGCATGCTATCATGGAGCGGCATCAACATGCCGTGGTACAAATTTTGTCCCATTTGGGGTAGGTTTGGGTATATGCTTCTCACAAACAGGAGCTTCTCACAACAAGCATGATGGTTTTCGGTAGGGAATGTCCCACCTTTCGGGACGAAACGATATCCATTGCCTCTTATTGCTTTCCAATTTTTTCTCGTGTCAAGATAGAACAACAGGAGTGTTGTGTAATTTTTTGTGATTTTTTGGTGTTCGTTTGGACATTTTTATACATTAACTGAGTTTTCAATGCATTTATGTGCATAATTCAAATTTGAACTACATGCACATGCTCCAGTGCATATAAATTGGTTGAAAAATCAAATATGTATCCTTGGGTGCATGCTTAGGTCCCATGCAAGAAATGGGAATGAATTTCGAACACCAGGGCCCCGTTGATTGCCTGTAAAACATTGAGATGCCTGGTTTTTAAATTCTAGTAAATCCAAAACTCGTCTGAAATTGATGAAAAAACTTGGCATGCTATCATGGAGCGGCATCAACATGCCGTGGTACAAATTTTGTTCCATTTGGGGCAGGTTTGGGTATATGCTTCTCACAACAAGCATGATGGTTTTCGGTAGGGAACGTCCCACCTTTGGGGACGAAATGATATCCATTGCCTCTTATTGCTTTCCAATTTTTTCTCGTGTCAAGATAGAACAACAGGAGTGTTGTGTGAATTTTTGTGATTTTTTGGGATTCGTTTGGACATTTTTATGCATTAACTGAGTTTTCAATGCATTTATGTGCATAATTCAAATTTGAACTACATGCACATTCTCCATTTCATATAAATTGGTTGAAAAATCAAATATGTGTCCTTGGGTGCATGCTTAGGTCCCATGCAAGAAATGGGAATGAATTTCGAACACCAGGGCACCGTTGATTGCCGGCAAAACATTGAGATGCCTGGTTTTTAAATTCTAGTAAATCCAAAACTCGTCTGAAATTCATAAAACTTGGCATGCTATCATGCAGCGGCATCAACATGCCGTGGTACAAATTTTGTCCCATTTGGGGCAGGTTTGGGTATATGCTTCTCACAAACCGGAGCTTCTCACAACAAGCATGACGGTTTTCGGTAGGGAACGTCCCACCTTTGGGGACGAGACGATATCCATTGCCTCTTATTGCTTCCAAATTTTCTCTCATGTCAAATAGAACAACAGGAGTGTTGTGTGAATTTTTGTGATTTTTCGGGGTTCGTTTGGACATTTTTATGCATTAACTGTGTTTTCAATGCTTTTATGTGCATAATTAAAATTTGAACTACATGCACATGCTCCAGTTCATATAAATTGGTTGAAAAATCAAATATGTGTCCTTGGGCGCATGCTTAGGTCCCATGCAAGAAATGGGAATGAATTTCAAACACCAGGGCACTGTTGATTGCCGGCCAAACATTGAGATGCCTGATTTTTAGATTCTAGTATATCCAAAACACGTCTGAAATTCATGAAACTTGGCATGCTATCATGGAGCGGCATCAACATGCTGTGGTACAAATTTTGTCCCATTTGGGGTAGGTTTGGGTATATGCTTTTCACAAACCAGAGCTTCTCACAACAAGCATGATGGTTTCTGGTAGGGAACGTCCCACCTTTGGGGACGAAACGATATCCATTGCCTCTTATTGGTTTCCAATTTTTTCTCGTGTCAAGATAGAACAACAGGAGTGTTGTGTGATTTTTTGGGGTTCGTTTGGACATTTTTATGCATCAACTGAGTTTTCAATGCATTTATGTGCATAATTCAAATTTGAACTACATGCACATGCTCCAGTGCATATCAATTGGTTGAAAAATCAAATATGTGTCCTTGGGTGCATGCTTAGGTCCCATGAGAGAAATGGGAATGAATTTCGAACACCAGGGCACCGTTGATTGCCGGCAAAACATTGAGATGCCTGGTTTTTAAATTCTAGTAAATCCAAAACTCGTCTGAAATTCATGAAACTTGCCATGCTATCATGGAGCGGCATCAACATGCCGTGGTACAAATTTTGTTCCATTTGGGGCAGGTTTGGGTATATGCTTCTCACAACAAGCATGATGGTTTTCGGTAGGGAACGTCCCACCTTTGGGGACGAAACGATATCCATTGCCTCTTATTGCTTTCCAATTTTTTCTCGTGTCAAGATAGAACAACAGGAGTGTTGTGTAAATTTTTGTGATTTTTTGGGATTCGTTTGGACATTTTTATGCATTAACTGAGTTTTCAATGCATTTATGTGCATAATTCAAATTTGAACTACATGCACATTCTCCATTTCATATAAATTGGTTGAAAAATCAAATATGTGTCCTTGGGTGCATGCTTAGGTCCCATGCAAGAAATGGGAATGAATTTCGAACACCAGGGCACCGTTGATTGCCGGCAAAACATTGACATGCCTGGTTTTTAAATTCTAGTAAATCTAAAACTCGTCTGAAATTCATAAAACTTGGCATGCTATCATGCAGCGGCATCAACATGCCGTGGTACAAATTTTGTCCCATTTGGGGCAGGTTTGGGTATATGCTTCTCACAAACCGGAGCTTCTCACAACAAGCATGACGGTTTTCGGTAGGGAACGTCCCACCTTTGGGGACGAGACGATATCCATTGCCTCTTATTGCTTCCAAATTTTCTCTCATGTCAACATAGAACAACAGGAGTGTTGTGTGAATTTTTGTGATTTTTCGGGGTTCGTTTGGACATTTTTATGCATTAACTGTGTTTTCAATGCTTTTATGTGCATAATTAAAATTTGAACTACATGCACATGCTCCAGTTCATATAAATTGGTTGAAAAATCAAATATGTGTCCTTGGGCGCATGCTTAGGTCCCATGCAAGAAATGGGAATGAATTTCAAACACCAGGGCACTGTTGATTGCCGGCCAAACATTGAGATGACTGATTTTTAGATTCTAGTATATCCAAAACACGTCTGAAATTCATGAAACTTGGCATGCTATCAGGGAGCGGCATCAACATGCTGTGGTACAAATTTTGTCACATTTGGGGTAGGTTTGGGTATATGCTTTTCACAAACCAGAGCTTCTCACAACAAGCATGATGGTTTTTGGTAGGGAACGTCCCACCTTTGGGGACGAAACGATATCCATTGCCTCCTATTGCTTTCCAATTTTTTCTCGTGTCAAGATAGAACAACAGGAGTGTTTTGTGATTTTTTGTGATTTTTTGGGGTTCGTTTGGACATTTTTATGCATCAACTGAGTTTTCAATGCATTTATGTGCATAATTCAAATTTGAACTACATGCACATGCTCCAGTGCATATAAATTGGTTGAAAAATCAAATATGTGTCCTTGGGTGCATGCTTAGGTCCCATGAGAGAAATGGGAATGAATTTCGAACACCAGGGCACCGTTGATTGCCGGCAAAACATTGAGATGCCTGGTTTTTAAATTCTAGTAAATCCAAAACTCGTCTGAAATTCATGAAACTTGGCATGCTATCATGGAGCGGCATCAACATGTCGTGGTACAAATTTTGTTCCATTTGGGGCAGGTTTGGGTATATGCTTCTCACAACAAGCATGACGGTTTTCGGTAGGGAACGTCCCACCTTTGGGGACGAAACGATATCCATTGCCTCTTATTGCTTTCCAATTTTTTCTCGTGTCAAGATAGAACAACAGGAGTGTTGTGTGTTGTGATTTTTTGGGATTCGTTTGGACATTTTTATGCATTAACTGAGTTTTCAATGCAATTATGTGCATAATTCAAATTTGAACTACATGCACATTCTCCATTTCATATAAATTGGTTGAAAAATCAAATATGTGTCCTTGGGTGCATGCTTAGGTCCATGCAAGAAATGGGAATGAATTTCGAACACCAGGGCACCGTTGATTGCCGGCAAAACATTGTCATGCCTGGTTTTTAAATTCTAGTAAATCCAAAACTCGTCTGAAATTCATAAAACTTGGCATGCTATCATGCAGCGGCATCAACATGCCGTGGTACAAATTTTGTCCCATTTGGGGCAGGTTTGGGTATATGCTTCTCACAAACCGGAGCTTCTCACAACATGCATGACGGTTTTCGGTAGGGAAGGTCCCACCTTTGGGGACGAGACGATATCCATTGCCTCTTATTGCTTCCAAATTTTCTCTCATGTCAACATAGAACAACAGGAGTGTTGTGTGAATTTTTGTGATTTTTTGGGGTTCGGTTGGACATTTTTATGCATTAACTGTGTTTTCAATGCTTTTATGTGCATAATTAAAATTTGAACTACATGCACATGCTCCAGTTCATATAAATTGGTTGAAAAATCAAATATGTGTCCTTGGGCGCATGCTTAGGTCCCATGCAAGAAATGGGAATGAATTTCAAACACTAGGGCACCGTTGATTGCTGGCCAAACATTGAGATGCCTGGTTTTTAGATTCTAGTAAATCCAAAACTCGTCTGAAATTCATGAAACTTGGCATGCTATCATGGAGCGGCATCAACATGCCGTGGTACAAATTTTGTCCCATTTGGGGTAGGTTTGGGTATATGCTTCTCACAAACCAGAGCTTCTCACAACAAGCATGATGGTTTTTGGTAGGGAACGTCCCACCTTTGGGGACGAAACGATATCCATTGCCTCTTATTGCTTTCCAATTTTTTCTCATGTCAAGATAGAACAACAGGAGTGTTGTGTGATTTTTTGTGCTTTTTTGGGGTTCGTTTGGACATTTTTATGCATTAACTAAGTTTTCAATGCATTTATGTGCATAATTCAAATTTGAACTACATGCACATGCTCCAGTGCATATAAATTGGATGAAAAATCAAATATGTGTCCTTGGGCGCATGCTTAGGTCCCATGCAAGAAATGGGAATGAATTTCGAACACCAGGGCACCGTTGATTGCCGGCAAAACATTGAGATGCCTGGTTTTTAAATTCTAGTAAATCCAAAACTCGTCTGAAATTCATGAAACTTGGCATGCTATCATGGAGCGGCATCAACATGCCGTGGTACAAATTTTGTCCCATTTGGGGCAGGTTTGGGTATATGCTTCTCACAAACCGGAGCTTCTCACAACAAGCATGACGGTTTTCGGTAGGGAACGTCCCACCTTTGGGGACGAGATGATATCCATTGCCTCTTATTGCTTCCAAATTTTCTCTCATGTCAACATAGAACAACAGGAGTGTTGTGTGAATTTTTGTGATTTTTGGGGTTCGTTTGGACATGTTTATGCATTAACTGTGTTTTCAATGCTTTTATGTGCATAATTAAAATTTGAACTACATGCACATGCTCCAGTTCATATAAATTGGTTGAAAAATCAAATATGCGTCCTTGGGTGCATGCTTAGTTCCCATGCAAGAAATGGGAATGAATTTCGAACACCAGGGCACCATTGATTGCCGGCAAAACATTGAGATGCCTGGTTTTTAAATTCTAGTAAATCCAAAACTCGTCTGAAATTCATGAAACTTGGCATGCTATCATGGAGCGGCATCAACATGCCGTGGTACAAATTTTGTTCCATTTGGGGCAGGTTTGGGTATATGCTTCTCACAAATCGGAGCTTCTCACAACAAGCATGATGGTTTTCGGTAGGGAACGTCCCACCTGTGGGGACGAAATGATATCCATTGCCTCTTATTGCTTTCCAATTTTTTCTCGTGTCAAGATAGAACAACAGGAGTGTTGTGTGAATTTTTGTGATTTTTTGGGATTCGTTTGGACATTTTTATGCATTAACTGAGTTTTCAATGCATTTATGTGCATAATTCAAATTTGAACTACATGCACATGCTCCAGTGCATATAAATTGGTTGAAAAATCAAATATGTGTCCTTGGGCGCATGCTTAGGTCCCATGCAAGAAATGGGAATGAATTTCGAACACCAGGGCACTGTTGATTGCCGGCAAAACATTGAGATGCCTAGTTTTTAAATTCTACTAAATCCAAAACTCATCTGAACTTCATGAAACTTGGCATGCTATCATGGAGCGGCATCAACATGCCGTGGTACAAATTTTGTCCCATTTGGGGCAGGTTTGGGTATATGCTTCTCACAACAGGAGCTTCTCACAACAAGCATGATGGTTTTCGGTAGGGGACGTCCCACCTTTGGGGACAAAACGATATCCATTGCTTCCAATTTTTTTCTCGTGTCAACATAGAACACCAGGAGTGTTGAGTGATTTTTTTTGATTTTTTGGGGTTCGTTTGGACATTTTTATGCATTAACTGAGTTTTCAATGCATTTGTGTGCATATTTCAAACTTGAACTACATGCCCATGCTCTAGTTCATATAAATTGGTTGAAAAATCAAATATGCGTCCTTGGGTGCATGCTTAGTTCCCATGCAAGAAATGGGAATGAATTTCGAACACCAGGGCACCATTGATTGCCGGCAAAACATTGAGATGCCTGGTTTTTAAATTCTAGTAAATCCAAAACTCGTCTGAAATTCATAAAACTTGGCATGCTATCATGGAGCGGCATCAACATGCCGTGGTACAAATTTTGTTCCATTTGGGGCAGGTTTGGGTATATGCTTCTCACAAATCGGAGCTTCTCACAACAAGCATGATGGTTTTCGGTAGGGAACGTCCCACCTGTGGGGACGAAACGATATCCATTGCCTCTTATTGCTTTCCAATTTTTTCTCGTGTCAAGATAGAACAACAGGAGTGTTGTGTGAATTTTTGTGATTTTTTGGGATTCGTTTGGACATTTTTATGCATTAACTGGGTTTTCAATGCATTTATGTGCATAATTCAAATTTGAACTACATGCACATTCTCCATTTCATATAAATTGGTTGAAAAATCAAATATGTGTCCTTGGGTGCATGCTTAGGTCCCATGCAAGAAATGGGAATGAATTTCGAACACCAGGGCACCGTTGATTGCCGGCAAAACATTGTCATGCCTGGTTTTTAAATTCTAGTAAATCCAAAACTCGTCTGAAATTCATAAAACTTGGCATGCTATCATGCAGCGGCATCAACATGCCGTGGTACAAATTTTGTCCCATTTGGGGCAGGTTTGGGTATATGCTTCTCACAAACCGGAGCTTCTCACAACAAGCATGACGGTTTTCGGTAGGGAACGTCCCACCTTTGGGGACGAGACGATATCCATTGCCTCTTATTGCTTCCAAATTTTCTCTCATGTCAACATAGAACAACAGGAGTGTTGTGTGAATTTTTGTGATTTTTCGGGGTTCGTTTGGACATTTTTATGCATTAACTGTGTTTTCAATGCTTTTATGTGCATAATTAAAATTTGAACTACATGCACATGCTCCAGTTCATATAAATTGGTTGAAAAATCAAATATGTGTCCTTGGGCGCATGCTTAGGTCCCATGCAAGAAATGGGAATGAATTTCGAACACCAGGGCACTGCTGATTGCCGGCCAAACATTGCGATGCCTGATTTTTAGATTCTAGTATATCCAAAACACGTCTGAAATTCATGAAACTTGGCATGCTATCATGGAGCGGCATCAACATGCTGTGGTACAAATTTTGTCCCATTTGGGGTAGGTTTGGGTATATGCTTTTCACAAACCAGAGCTTCTCACAACAAGCATGATGGTTTTTGGTAGGGAACGTCCCACCTTTGGGGACGAAACGATATCCATTGCCTCTTATTGCTTTCCAATTTTTTCTCGTGTCAAGATAGAACAACAGGAGTGTTGTGTGATTTTTTTGTGATTTTTTGGGGTTCGTTTGGACATTTTTATGCATCAACTGAGTTTTCAATGCATTTATGTGCATAATTCAAATTTGAACTACATGCACATGCTCCAGTGCATATAAATTGGTTGAAAAATCAAATATGTGTCCTTGGGTGCATGCTTAGGTCCCATGAGAGAAATGGGAATGAATTTCGAACACCAGGGCACCGTTGATTGCCGGCAAAACATTGAGATGCCTGGTTTTTAAATTCTAGTAAATCCAAAACTCGTCTGAAATTCATGAAACTTGGCATGCTATCATGGAGCGGCATCAACATGTCGTGGTACAAATTTTGTTCCATTTGGGGCAGGTTTGGGTATATGCTTCTCACAACAAGCATGTCGGTTTTCGGTAGGGAACGTCCCACCTTTGGGGACGAAACGATATCCATTGCCTCTTATTGCTTTCCAATTTTTTCTCGTGTCAAGATAGAACAACAGGAGTGTTGTGTGAATTTTTGTGATTTTTTGGGATTCGTTTGGACATTGTTATGCATTAACTGAGTTTTCAATGCATTTATGTGCATAATTCAAATTTGAACTACATGCACATTCTCCATTTCATATAAATTGGTTGAAAAATCAAATATGTGTCCTTGGGTGCATGCTTAGGTCCAATGCAAGAAATGGGAATGAATTTAGAACACCAGGGCACCGTTGATTGCCGGCAAAACATTGACATGCCTGGTTTTTAAATTCTAGTAAATCCAAAACTCGTCTAAAATTCATAAAACTTGGCATGCTATCATGCAGCGGCATCAACATGCCGTGGTACAAATTTTGTCCCATTTGGGGCAGGTTTGGGTATATGCTTCTCACAAACCGGAGCTTCTCACAACAAGCATTTCGGTTTTCGGTAGGGAACGTCCCACCTTTGGGGACGAGACGATATCCATTGCCTCTTATTGCTTCCAAATTTTCTCTCATGTCAACATAGAACAACAGGAGTGTTGTGTGAATTTTTGTGATTTTTCGGGGTTCGTTTGGACATTTTTATGCATTAACTGTGTTTTCAATGCTTTTATGTGCATAATTAAAATTTGAACTACATGTACATGCTCCAATTCATATAAATTGGTTGAAAAATCAAATATGTGTCCTTGGGCGCATGCTTAGGTCCCATGCAAGAAATGGGAATGAATTTCAAACACCAAGGCACTGTTGATTGCCGGCCAAACATTGAGTTGCCTGATTTTTAGATTCTAGTATATCCAAAACACGTCTGAAATTCATGAAACTTGGCATGCTATCATGGAGCGGCATCAACATGCCGTGGTACAAATTTTGTCCCATTTGGGGTAGGTTTGGGTATATGCTTCTCACAAACCAGAACTTCTCACAACAAGCATGATGGTTTTTGGTAGGGAACGTCCCACCTTTGGGGACGAAACGATATCCATTGCCTCTTATTGCTTTCCAATTTTTTCTCGTGTCAAGATAGAACAACAGGAGTGTTGTGTGATTTTTTGTGATTTTTTGGGGTTCGTTTGGACATTTTTATGCATTAACTGAGTTTTCAATGCATTTATGTGCCTAATTCAAATTTGAACTACATGCACATGCTCCAGTGCATATAAATTGGTTGAAAAATCAAATATGTGTCCTTGGGTGCATGCTTAGGTCCCATGCAAGAAATGGGAATGAATTTCGAACACCAGGGCACCGTTGATTGCCGGCAAAACATTTAGATGCCTGGTTTTTAAATTCTAGTAAATCCAAAACTCGTCTGAAATTCATGAAACTTGTCATGCTATCATGGAGCGGCATCAACATGCCGTGGTACAAATTTTGTTCCATTTGGGGCAGGTTTGGGTATATGCTTCTCACAAACCGGAGCTTCTCACAACAAGCATGATGGTTTTCGGTAGGGAACGTCCCACCTTTGGGGACGAAACGATATCCATTGCCTCTTATTGCTTTCCAATTTTTTCTCGTGTCAAGATAGAACAACAGGAGTGTTGTGTGAATTTTGTGATTTTCTGGGATTCGTTTGGACATTTTTATGCATTAACTGAGTTTTCAATGCATTTATGTGCATAATTCAAAATTGAACTACATGCACATTCTCCATTTCATATAAATTGGTTGAAAAATCAAATATGTGTCCTTGGGTGCATGCTTAGGTCCCATGCAAGAAATGGGAATGAATTTCGAACACCAGGGCACCGTTGATTGCCGGCAAAACATTGAGATGCCTGGTTTTTAAATTCTAGTAAATCCAAAACTCGTCTGAAATTAATAAAACTTGGCATGATATCATGGAGCGGCATCAACATGCCGTGGTACAAATTTTGTCCCATTTGGGGCAGGTTTGGGTATATGCTTCTCACGTCGGAGCTTCTCACAACAAGCATGATGGTTTTTGGTAGGGAACGTCCCACCTTTGGGGACGAAACGATATCCATTGCCTCTTATTGCTTTCCAATTTTTTCTCGTGTCAAGATAGAACAACAGGAGTGTTGTGTGATTTTTTGTGATTTTTTGGGGTTCGTTTGGACATTTTTATGCATCAACTGAGTTTTCAATGCATTTATGTGCATAACTCAAATTTGAACTACATGCACATGCTCCAGTGCATATAAATTGGTTGAAAATTCAAATATGTGTCCTTGGGTGCATGCTTAGGTTCCATGAGAGAAATGGGAATGAATTTCGAACACCAGGGCACCGTTGATTGCCGGCAAAACATTGAGATGCCTGGTTTTTAAATTCTAGTAAATCCAAAACTCGTCTGAAATTCATGAAACTTGGCATGCTATCATGGAGCGGCATCAACATGTCGTGGTTCAAATTTTGTTCCATTTGGGGCAGGTTTGGGTATATGCTTCTCACAACAAGCATGACGGTTTTCGGTAGGGAACGTCCCACCTTTGGGGACGAAACGATATCCATTGCCTCTTATTGCTTTCCAATTTTTTCTCGTGTCAAGATAGAACAACAGGAGTGTTGTGTGAATTTTTGGGATTCGTTTGGACATTTTTATGCATTAACTGAGTTTTCAATGCATTTATGTGCATAATTCAAATTTGAACTACATGCACATTCTCCATTTCATATAAATTGGTTGAAAAATCAAATATGTGTCCTTGGGTGCATGCTTAGGTCCAATGCAAGAAATGGGAATGAATTTCGAACACCAGGGCACCGTTGATTGCCGGCAAAACATTGACATGCCTGGTTTTTAAATTCTAGTAAATCCAAAACTCGTCTGAAATTCATAAAACTTGGCATGCTATCATGCAGCGGCATCAACATGCCGTGGTAAAAATTTTGTCCCATTTGGGGCAGGTTTGGGTATATGCTTCTCACAAACCGGAGCTTCTCACAACAAGCATGACGGTTTTCGGTAGGGAACGTCCCACCTTTGGGGACGAGACGATATCCATTGCCTCTTATTGCTTCCAAATTTTCTCTCATGTCAACATAGAACAACAGGAGTGTTGTGTGAATATTTGTGATTTTTCGGGGTTCGTTTGGACATTTTTATGCATTAACTGTGTTTTCAATGCTTTTATGTGCATAATTAAAATTTGAACTACATGCACATGCTCCAATTCATATAAATTGGTTGAAATATCAAATATGTGTCCTTGGGCGCATGCTTAGGTCCCATGCAAGAAATGGGAATGAATTTCAAACACCAGGGCACTGTTGATTGCCGGCCAAACATTGAGATGCCTGATTTTTAGATTCTAGTATATCCAAAACACGTCTGAAATTCATGAAACTTGGCATGCTATCATGGAGCGGCATCAACATGCCGTGGTACAAATTTTATCCCATTTGGGGTAGGTTTGGGTATATGCTTCTCACAAACCGGAGCTTCTCACAACAAGCATGATGGTTTTCGGTAGGGAACGTCCCACCTTTGGGGACGAAACGATATCCATTGCCTCTTATTGCTTTCCAATTTTTTCTCGTGTCAAGATAGAACAACAGGAGTGTTGTGTGAATTTTTGTGATTTTCTGGGATTCGTTTGGACATTTTTATGCATTAACTGAGTTTTCAATGCATTTATGTGCATAATTCAAATTTGAACTACATGCACATTCTCCATTTCATATAAATTGGTTGAAAAATCAAATATGTGTCCTTGGGTGCATGCTTAGGTCCCATGCAAGAAATGGGAATGAATTTCGAACACCAGGGCACCGTTGATTGCCGGCAAAACATTGAGATGCCTGGTTTTTAAATTCTAGTAAATCCAAAACTCGTCTGAAATTAATAAAACTTGGCATGATATCATGGAGCGGCATCAACATGCCGTGGTACAAATTTTGTCCCATTTGGGGCAGGTTTGGGTATATGCTTCTCACAAACCGGAGCTTCTCACAACAAGCATGACGGTTTTCGGTAGGGAACGTCCCACCTTTGGGGGCGAAACGATATCCATTGCCTCTTATTGCTTCCAAATTTTTTCTCATGTCAACATAGAACAACAGGAGTGTTGTGTGAATTTTTGTGATTTTTTGGGGTTCCTTTAGACATTTTTATGCATTAACTAAGTTTTCAATGCATTTATGTGCATAATTACAATTTGAACTACATGCACATGCTCAAGTGCATATAAATCGGTTGCACAATCAAATCTGTATCCTTGGGCGCATCCTTAGGTCCCATGCAAGAAATGGGAATGAATTTCAAACACCAGGGCACTGTTGATTGCCGGCCAAACATTGAGATGCCTGATTTTTAGATTCGAGTATATCCGAAACACGTCTGAAATTCACGAAACTTGGCATGCTATAATGGAGCGGCATCAACATGCCGTAGTACAAATTTTGTCCCATTTGGGGTAGGTTTGGGTATATGCTTCTCACAAACCAGACCTTCTCACAACAAGCATGATGGTTTTCGGTAGGGAACGTCCCACCTTTGGGGACGAAACGATATCCATTCCCTCTTATTGCTTTCCAATTTTTTCTCTTGTCAAGATAGAACAACAGGAGTGTTGTGTGATTTTTTGTGATTTTTTGGGGTTCGTTTGGACATTTCTATGCATTAACTGAGTTTTCAATGCATTTATGTGCATAATTCAAATTTAAACTACATGCACATGCTCCAGTGCATATAAATTGGTTAAAAAAATAAAATATGTGTCCTTGGGCGCATGCTTAGGTCCCATGCAAGAAATGGGAATGAATTTCAAACACCAGGGCACCGTTGATTGCTGGCCAAACATTGAGATGCCTGGTTTTTAGATTCTAGAAAATCCAAAACTCGTCTGAAATTCATGAAACTTGGCATGCTATCATGGAGCGGCATCAACATGCCGTGGTACAAATTTTGTCCCATTTGGGGTAGGTTTGGGTATATGCTTCTCACAACAAGCATGACGGTTTTCGGTAGGGAACGTCCCACCTTTGGGGACGAAACGATATCCATTGCCTCTTATTGCTTTCCAATTTTTTCTCGTGTCAAGATAGAACAACAGGAGTGTTGTGTGAATTTTTGTGATTTTTTGGGATTCGTTTGGACATTTTTATGCATTAACTGAGTTTTCAATGCATTTATGTGCATAATTCAAATTTGAACTACATGCACATTCTCCATTTCATATAAATTGGTTGAAAAATCAAATATGTGTCCTTGGGTGCATGCTTAGGTCCCATGCAAGAAATGGGAATGAATTTCGAACACCAGGGCACCGTTGATTGCCGGCAAAACATTGAGATGCCTGGTTTTTAAACTCTAGTAAATCCAAAACTCGTCTGAAATTAATAAAACTTGGCATGATATCATGGAGCGGCATCAACATGCCGTGGTACAAATTTTGTCCCATTTGGGGCAGGTTTGGGTATATGCTTCTCACAAACCGGAGCTTCTCACAACAAGCATGGCGGTTTTCGGTAGGGAACGTCCCACCTTTGGGGGCGAAACGATATCCATTGCCTCTTATTGCTTCCAAATTTTTTCTCATGTCAACATAGAACAACAGGAGTGTTGTGTGAATTTTTGTGATTTTTTGGGGTTCATTTAGACATTTTTATGCATTAACTAAGTTTTCAATGCATTTATGTGCATAATTACAATTTGAACTACATGCACATGCTCAAGTGCATATAAATCGGTTGCACAATCAAATCTGTATCCTTGGGCGCATCCTTAGGTCCCATGCAAGAAATGGGAATGAATTTCAAACACCAGGGCACTGTTGATTGCCGGCCAAACATTGAGATGCCTGATTTTTAGATTCGAGTATATCCGAAACACGTCTGAAATTCACGAAACTTGGCATGCTATAATGGAGCGGCATCAACATGCCGTAGTACAAATTTTGTCCCATTTGGGGTAGGTTTGGGTATATGCTTCTCACAAACCAGAGCTTCTCACAACAAGCATGATGGTTTTCGGTAGGGAACGTCCCACCTTTGGGGACGAAACGATATCCATTCCCTCTTATTGCTTTCCAATTTTTTCTCTTGTCAAGATAGAACAACAGGAGTGTTGTGTGATTTTTTGTGATTTTTTGGGGTTCGTTTGGACATTTTTATGCATTAACTGAGTTTTCAATGCATTTATGTGCATAATTCAAATTTGAAATACATGCACATGCTCCAGTGCATATAAATTGGTTAAAAAAATAAAATATGTGTCCTTGGGCGCATGCTTAGGTCCCATGCAAGAAATGGGAATGAATTTCAAACACCAGGGCACCGTTGATTGCTGGCCAAACATTGAGATGCCTGGTTTTTAGATTCTAGAAAATCCAAAACTCGTCTGAAATTCATGAAACTTGGCATGCTATCATGGAGCGGCATCAACATGCCGTGGTACAAATTTTGTCCCATTTGGGGCAGGTTTGGGTATATGCTTCTCACAACAAGCATGACGGTTTTCGGTAGGGAACGTCCCACCTTTGGGGACGAAATGATATCCATTGCCTCTTATTGCTTTCCAATTTTTTCTCGTGTCAAGATAGAACAACAGGAGTGTTGTGTGAATTTTTGTGATTTTTTGGGATTCGTTTGGACATTTTTATGCATTAACTGAGTTTTCAATGCATTTATGTGCATAATTCAAATTTGAACTACATACACATTCTCCATTTCATATAAATTGGTTGAAAAATCAAATATGTGTCCTTGGGTGCATGCTTAGGTCCCATGCAAGAAATGGGAATGAATTTCGAACACCAGGGCACCGTTGATTGCCGGCAAAACATTGAGATGCTTGGTTTTTAAATTCTAGTAAATCCAAAACTCGTCTGAAATTAATAAAACTTGGCATGATATCATGGAGCGGCATCAACATGCCGTGGTACAAATTTTGTCCCATTTGGGGCAGGTTTGGGTATATGCTTCTCACAAACCGGAGCTTCTCACAACAAGCATGACGGTTTTCGGTAGGGAACGTCCCACCTTTGGGGGTGAAACGATATCCATTGCCTCTTATTGCTTCCAAATTTTTTCTCATGTCAACATAGAACAACAGGAGTGTTGTGTGAATTTTTGTGATTTTTTGGGGTTCATTTAGACATTTTTATGCATTAACTAAGTTTTCAATGCATTTATGTGCATAATTACAATTTGAACTACATGCACATGCTCAAGTTCATATAAATCGGTTGCACAATCAAATCTGTATCCTTGGGCGCATCCTTAGGTCCCATGCAAGAAATGGGAATGAATTTCAAACACCAGGGCACTGTTGATTGCCGGCCAAACATTGAGATGCCTGGTTTTTAGATTCGAGTATATCCGAAACACGTCTGAAATTCACGAAACTTGGCATGCTATAATGGAGCGGCATCAACATGCCGTAGTACAAATTTTGTCCCATTTGGGGTAGGTTTGGGTATATGCTTCTCACAAACCAGAGCTTCTCACAACAAGCATGATGGTTTTCGGTAGGGAACGTCCCACCTTTGGGGACGAAACGATATCCATTCCCTCTTATTGCTTTCCAATTTTTTCTCTTGTCAAGATAGAACAACAGGAGTGTTGTGTGATTTTTTGGGGTTCGTTTGGACATTTTTATGCATTAACTGAGTTTTCAATGCATTTATGTGCATAATTCAAATTTGAAATACATGCACATGCTCCAGTGCATATAAATTGGTTAAAAATAAAATATGTGTCCTTGGGCGCATGCTTAGGTCCCATGCAAGAAATGGGAATGAATTTCAAACACCAGGGCACCGTTGATTGCTGGCCAAACATTGAGATGCCTGGTTTTTAGATTCTAGAAAATCCAAAACTCGTCTGAAATTCATGAAACTTGGCATGCTATCATGGAGCGGCATCAACATGCCGTGGTACAAATTTTGTCCCATTTGGGGCAGGTTTGGGTATATGCTTCTCACAAACCAGAGCTTCTCACAACAAGCATGACGGTTTTCGGTAGGGAACGTCCCACCTTTGGGGACGAAACGATATCCATTGCCTCTTATTGCTTTCCAATTTTTTCTCGTGTCAAGATAGAACAACAGGAGTGTTGTGTGAATTTTTGGGATTCGTTTGGACATTTTTATGCATTAACTGAGTTTTCAATGCATTTATGTGCAAAATTCAAATTTGAACTACATGCACATTCTCCATTTCATATAAATTGGTTGAAAAATCAAATATGTGTCCTTGGGTGCATGCTTAGGTCCAATGCAAGAAATGGGAATGAATTTCGAACACCAGGGCACCGTTGATTGCCGGCAAAACATTGACATGCCTGGTTTTTAAATTCTAGTAAATCCAAAACTCGTCTGAAATTCATGAAACTTGGCATGCTATCATGGAGCGGCATCAACATGCCGTGGTACAAATTTTGACCCATTTGGGGCAGGTTTGGGTATATGCTTCTCACAAACCAGAGCTTCTCACAACAAGCATGATGGTTTTCGGTAGGGAACGTCCCACCTTTGGGGACGAAACGATATCCATTCCCTCTTATTGCTTTCCAATTTTTTCTCGTGTCAAGATAGAACAACAGGAGTGTTGTGTGATTTTTTGTGATTTTTTGGGGTTCGTTTGGACATTTTTATGCATCAACTGAGTTTTCAATGCATTTATGTGCATAATTCAAATTTGAACTACATGCACATGCTCCAGTGCATATAAATTGGTTGAAAAATCAAATATGTGTCCTTGGGTGCATGCTTAGGTCCCATGCAAGAAATGGGAATGAATTTCGAACACCAGGGCACCGTTGATTGCCGGCAAAACATTGAGATGCCTGGTTTTTAAATTCTAGTAAATCCAAAACTCGTCTGAAATTCATGAAACTTGGCATGCTATCATGGAGCGGCATCAACATGTCGTGGTACAAATTTTGTTCCATTTGGGGCAGGTTTGGGTATATGCTTCTCACAACAAGCATGACGGTTTTCGGTAGGGAACGTCCCACCTTTGGGGACGAAACGATATCCATTGCCTCTTATTGCTTTCCAATTTTCTCTCGTGTCAAGATAGAACAACAGGAGTGTTGTGTGAATTTTTGGGATTCGTTTGGACATTTTTATGCATTAACTGAGTTTTCAATGCATTTATGTGCATAATTCAAATTTGAACTACATGCACATTCTCCATTTCATATAAATTGGTTGAAAAATCAAATATGTGTCCTTGGGTGCATGCTTAGGTCCAATGCAAGAAATGGGAATGAATTTCGAACACCAGGGCACCGTTGATTGCCGGCAAAACATTGACATGCCTGGTTTTTAAATTCTAGTAAATCCAAAACTCGTCTGAAATTCATAAAACATGGCATGCTATCATGCAGCGGCATCAACATGCCGTGGTACAAATTTTGTCCCATTTGGGGCAGGTTTGGGTATATGCTTCTCACAAACCGGAGCTTCTCACAACAAGCATGACGGTTTTCGGTAGGGAACGTCCCACCTTTGGGGACGAGACGATATCCATTGCCTCTTATTGCTTCCAAATTTTCTCTCATGTCAACATAGAACAACAGGAGTGTTGTGTGAATTTTTGTGATTTTTCGGGGTTCGTTTGGACATTTTTATGCATTAACTGTGTTTTCAATGCTTTTATGTGCATAATTAAAATTTGAACTACATGCACATGCTCCAATTCATATAAATTGGTTGAAAAATCAAATATGTGTCCTTGGGCGCATGCTTAGGTCCCATGCAAGAAATGGGAATGAATTTCAAACACCAGGGCACTGTTGATTGCCGGCCAAACATTGAGATGCCTGATTTTTAGATTCTAGTATATCCAAAACACGTCTGAAATTCATGAAACTTGGCATGCTATCATGGAGTGGCATCAACATGCCGTGGTACAAATTTTGTCCCATTTGGGGTAGGTTTGGGTATATGCTTCTCACAAACCAGAGCTTCTCACCACAAGCATGATGGTTTTTGGTAGGGAACGTCCCACCTTTGGGGACGAAACGATATCCATTGCCTCTTATTACTTTCCAATTATTTCTCGTGTCAAGATAGAACAACAGGAGTGTTGTGTGATTTTTTGTAATTTTTTGGGGTTCGTTTGGACATTTTTATGCATTAACTGAGTTTTCAATGCATTTATGTGCATAATTCAAATTTGAACTACATGCACATGCTCCAGTGCATATAAATTGGTTGAAAAATCAAATATGTGTCCTTGGGTGCATGCTTAGGTCCCATGCAAGAAATGGGAATGAATTTCGAACACCAGGGCACCGTTGATTGCCGGCAAAACATTGAGATGCCTGGTTTTTAAATTCTAGTAAATCCAAAACTCGTCTGAAATTCATGAAACTTGGCATGCTATCATGGAGCGGCATCAACATGCCGTGGTACAAATTTTGTTCCATTTGGGGCAGGTTTGGGTATATGCTTCTCACAAACCGGAGCTTCTCACAACAAGCATGATGATTTTCGGTAGGGAACGTCCCACCTTTGGGGACGAAACGATATCCATTGCCTCTTATTGCTTTCCAATTTTTTCTCGTGTCAAGATAGAACAACAGGAGTGTTGTGTGAATTTTTGTGATTTTCTGGGATTCGTTTGGACATTTTTATGCATTAACTGAGTTTTCAATGCATTTATGTGCATAATTCAAATTTGAACTACATGCACATTCTCCATTTCATATAAATTGGTTGAAAAATCAAATATGTGTCCTTGGGTGCATGCTTAGGTCCCATGCAAGAAATGGGAATGAATTTCGAACACCAGGGCACCGTTGATTGCCGGCAAAACATTGAGATGCCTGGTTTTTAAATTCTAGTAAATCCAAAACTCGTCTGAAATTAATAAAACTTGGCATGATATCATGGAGCGGCATCAACATGCCGTGGTACAAATTTTGTCCCATTTGGGGCAGGTTTGGGTACATGCTTCTCACAAACCGGAGCTTCTCACAACAAGCATGACGGTTTTCGGTAGGGAACGTCCCACCTTTGGGGGCGAAACGATATCCATTGCCTCTTATTGCTTCCAAATTTTTTCTCATGTCAACATAGAACAACAGGAGTGTTGTGTGAATTTTTGTGATTTTTCGGGGTTCATTTGGACATTTTTATGCATTAACTAAGTTTTCAATGCATTTATGTGCATAATTACAATTTGAACTACATGCACATGCTCAAGTGCATATAAATCGGTTGCACAATCAAATCTGTATCCTTGGGCGCATCCTTAGGTCCCATGCAAGAAATGGGAATGAATTTCAAACACCAGGGCACTGTTGATTGCCGGCCAAACATTGAGATGCCTGATTTTTAGATTCGAGTATATCCAAAACACGTCTGAAATTCATGAAACTTGGCATGCTATAATGGAGCGGCATCAACATGACGTAGTACAAATTTTGTCCCATTTGGGGTAGGTTTGGGTATATGCTTCTCACAAACCAGACCTTCTCACAACAAGCATGATGGTTTTCGGTAGGGAACGTCCCACCTTTGGGGATGAAACGATATCCATTCCCTCTTATTGCTTTCAAATTTTTTCTCTTGTCAAGATAGAACAACAGGAGTGTTGTGTGATTTTTTGTGATTTTTTGGGGTTCATTTGGACATTTTTATGCATTAACCGAGTTTTCAATGCATTTATGTGCATAATTCAAATTTGAACTACATGCACATGCTCCAGTGCATATAAATTGGTTAAAAAAATAAAATATGTGTCCTTGGGCGCATGCTTAGGTCCCATGCAAGAAATGGGAATGAATTTCAAACACCAGGGCACCGTTGATTGCTGGCCAAACATTGAGATGCCTGCTTTTTAGATTCTAGTAAATCCAAAACTCGTCTGAATTCATGAAACTTGGCATGCTATCATGGAGCGGCATCAACATGCCGTGGTACAAATTTTGTCCCATTTGGGGTAGGTTTGGGTATATGCTTCTCAAAACCGGAGCTTCTCACAACAAGCATGATGGTTTTCGGTAGGGAACGTCCCACCTTTGGGGACGAAACGATATCCACTGCCTCTTATTGCTTTCAAATTTTTTCTCGTGTCAAGATAGAACAACAGGAGTAATGTGTGATTTTTTGTGATTTTTTGGGGTTCGTTTGGACATTTTTATGCATTAACTGAGTTTTCAATGCATTTATGTGCATAATTCAAATTTGAACTACATGCACATGCTCCATTTCATATAAATTGGTTGAGAAATCAAATATGTGTCCTTGGGTGCATGCTTAGGTCCCATGCAAGAAAAGGGAATGAATTTCGAACACCAGGGCACCGTTGATTGCCGGCAAAACATTGAGATGCCTGGTTTTTAAATTCTAGTAAACCAAAAGTTGTCTGAAATTCATAAAACTTGGCATGCTATCATGCAGCGGCAACAACATGCCGTGGTACAAATTTTGTCCCATTTGGGGCAGGTTTGGGTATATGCTTCTCACAAACCGGAGCTTCTCACAACAAGCATGACGGTTTTCGGTAGGGAACGTCCCACCTTTGGGGACGAGACGATATCCATTGCCTCTTATTGCTTCCAAATTTTCTCTCATGTCAACATAGAACAACAGGAGTGTTGTGTGAATTTTTGTGATTTTTCGGGGTTCGTTTGGACATTTTTATGCATTAACTGTGTTTTCAATGCTTTTATGTGCATAATTAAAATTTGAACTACATGCACATGCTCCAGTTCATATAAATTGGTTGAAAAATCAAATATGTGTCCTTGGGCGCATGCTTAGGTCCCATGCAAGAAATGGGAATGAATTTCGAACACCAGGGCACTGCTGATTGCCGGCCAAACATTGCGATGCCTGATTTTTAGATTCTAGTATATCCAAAACACGTCTGAAATTCATGAAACTTGGCATGCTATCATGGAGCGGCATCAACATGCTGTGGTACAAATTTTGTCCCATTTGGGGTAGGTTTGGGTATATGCTTTTCACAAACCAGAGCTTCTCACAACAAGCATGATGGTTTTTGGTAGGGAACGTCCCACCTTTGGGGACGAAATGATATCCATTGCCTCTTATTGCTTTCCAATTTTTTCTCGTGTCAAGATAGAACAACAGGAGTGTTGTGTGATTTTTTTGTGATTTTTTGGGGTTCGTTTGGACATTTTTATGCATCAACTGAGTTTTCAATGCATTTATGTGCATAATTCAAATTTGAACTACATGCACATGCTCCAGTGCATATAAATTGGTTGAAAAATCAAATATGTGTCCTTGGGTGCATGCTTAGGTCCCATGAGAGAAATGGGAATGAATTTCGAACACCAGGGCACCGTTGATTGCCGGCAAAACATTGAGATGCCTGGTTTTTAAATTCTAGTAAATCCAAAACTCGTATGAAATTCATGAAACTTGGCATGCTATCATGGAGCGGCATCAACATGTCGTGGTACAAATTTTGTTCCATTTGGGGCAGGTTTGGGTATATGCCTCTCACAACAAGCATGTCGGTTTTCGGTAGGGAACGTCCCACCTTTGGGGACGAAACGATATCCATTGCCTCTTATTGCTTTCCAATTTTTTCTCGTGTCAAGATAGAACAACATGAGTGTTGTGTGAATTTTTGTGATTTTTTGGGATTCGTTTGGACATTTTTATGCATTTACTGAGTTTTCAATGCATTTACGTGCATAATTCAAAATTGAACTACATGCACATTCTCCATTTCATATAAATTGGTTGAAAAATCAAATATGTGTCCTTGGGTGCATGCTTAGGTCCCATGCAAGAAATGGGAATGAATTTCGAACACCAGGGCACCGTTGATTGCCGGCAAAACATTGAGATGCCTGGTTTTTAAATTATAGTAAATACAAAACTCGTCTGAAATTAATAAAACTTGGCATGATATCATGGAGCGGCATCAACATGCCGTGGTACAAATTTTGTCCCATTTGGGGCAGGTTTGGGTATATGCTTCTCACGTTGGAGCTTCTCACAACAAGCATGATGGTTTTTGGTAGGGAACGTCCCACCTTTGGGGACGAGACCATATCCATTGCCTCTTATTGCTTTCCAATTTTTTCTCGTGTCAAGATAGAACAACAGGAGTGTTGTGTGATTTTTTGTGATTTTTTGGGGTTCGTTTGGACATTTTTATGCATCAACTGAGTTTTCAATGCATTTATGTGCATAACTCAAATTTGAACTACATGCACATGCTCCAGTGCATATAAATTGGTTGAAAATTCAAATATGTGTCCTTGGGTGCATGCTTAGGTTCCATGAGAGAAATGGGAATGAATTTCGAACACCAGGGCACCGTTGATTGCCGGCAAAACATTGAGATGCCTGGTTTTTAAATTCTAGTAAATCCAAAACTCGTCTGAAATTCATGAAACTTGGCATGCTATCATGGAGCGGCATCAACATGTCGTGGTACAAATTTTGTTCCATTTGGGGCAGGTTTGGGTATATGCTTCTCACAACAAGCATGACGGTTTTCGGTAGGGAACGTCCCACCTTTGGGGACGAAACGATATCCATTGCCTCTTATTGCTTTCCAATTTTTTCTCGTGTCAAGATAGAACAACAGGAGTGTTGTGTGAATTTTTGGGATTCGTTTGGACATTTTTATGCATTAACTGAGTTTTCAATGCATTTATGTGCATAATTCAAATTTGAACTACATGCACATTCTCCATTTCATATAAATTGGTTGAAAAATCAAATATGTGTCCTTGGGTGCATGCTTAGGTCCAATGCAAGAAATGGGAATGAATTTCGAACACCAGGGCACCGTTGATTGCCGGCAAAACATTGACATGCCTGGTTTTTAAATTCTAGTAAATCCAAAACTCGTCTGCAATTCATAAAACATGGCATGCTATCATGCAGCGGCATCAACATGCCGTGGTACAAATTTTGTCCCATTTGGGGCAGGTTTGGGTATATGCTTCTCACAAACCGGAGCTTCTCACAACAAGCATGACGGTTTTCGGTAGGGAACGTCCCACCTTTGGGGACGAGACGATATCCATTGCCTCTTATTGCTTCCAAATTTTCTCTCATGTCAACATAGAACAACAGGAGTGTTGTGTGAATTTTTGTGATTTTTCGGGGTTCGTTTGGACATTTTTATGCATTAACTGTGTTTTCAATGCTTTTATGTGCATAATTAAAATTTGAACTACATGCACATGCTCCAATTCATATAAATTGGTTGAAAAATCAAATATGTGTCCTTGGGCGCATGCTTAGGTCCCATGCAAGAAATGGGAATGAATTTCAAACACCAGGGCACTGTTGATTGCCGGCCAAACATTGAGATGCTTGATTTTTAGATTCTAGTATATCCAAAACACGTCTGAAATTCATGAAACTTGGCATGCTATCATGGAGCGGCATCAACATGCCGTGGTACAAATTTTATCCCATTTGGGGTAGGTTTGGGTATATGCTTCTCACAAACGGGAGCTTCTCACAACAAGCATGATGGTTTTCGGTAGGGAACGTCCCACCTTTGGGGACGAAACGATATCCATTGCCTCTTATTGCTTTCCAATTTTTTCTCGTGTCAAGATAGAACAACAGGAGTGTTGTGTGATTTTTTGTGATTTTCTGGGATTCGTTTGGACATTTTTATGCATTAACTGAGTTTTCAATGCATTTATGTGCATAATTCAAATTTGAACTACATGCACATTCTCCATTTCATATAAATTGGTTGAAAAATCAAATATGTGTCCTTGGGTGCATGCTTAGGTCCCATGCAAGAAATGGGAATGAATTTCGAACACCAGGGCACCGTTGATTGCCGGCAAAACATTGACATGCCTGGTTTTTAAATTCTAGTAAATCCAAAACTCGTCTGAAATTGATAAAACTTGGCATGATATCATGGAGCGGCATCAACATGCCGTGGTACAAATTTTGTCCCATTTGGGGCAGGTTTGGGTATATGCTTCTCACAAACCGGAGCTTCTCACAACAAGCATGACGGTTTTCGGTAGGGAACGTCCCACCTTTGGGGGCGAAACGATATCCATTGCCTCTTATTGCTTCCAAATTTTTTCTCATGTCAACATAGAACAACAGGAGTGTTGTGTGAATTTTTGTGATTTTTTGGGGTTCATTTAGACATTTTTATGCATTAACTAAGTTTTCAATGCATTTATGTGCATAATTACAATTTGAACTACATGCACATGCTCAAGTGCATATAAATCGGTTGCACAATCAAATCTGTATCCTTGGGCGCATCCTTAGGTCCCATGCAAGAAATGGGAATGAATTTCAAACACCAGGGCACTGTTGATTGCCGGCCAAACATTGAGATGCCTGATTTTTAGATTCGAGTATATCCGAAACACGTCTGAAATTCACGAAACTTGGCATGCTATAATGGAGCGGCATCAACATGCCGTAGTACAAATTTTGTCCCATTTGGGGTAGGTTTGGGTATATGCTTCTCACAAACCAGAGCTTCTCACAACAAGCATGATGGTTTTCGGTAGGGAACGTCCCACCTTTGGGGACGAAACGATATCCATTCCCTCTTATTGCTTTCCAATTTTTTCTCTTGTCAAGATAGAACAACAGGAGTGTTGTGTGATTTTTTGTGATTTTTTGGGGTTCGTTTGGACATTTTTATGCATTAACTGAGTTTTCAATGCATTTATGTGCATAATTCAAATTTGAAATACATGCACATGCTCCAGTGCATATAAATTGGTTAAAAAAATAAAATATGTGTCCTTGGGTGCATGCTTAGGTCCCATGCAAGAAATGGGAATGAATTTCAAACACCAGGGCACCGTTGATTGCTGGCCAAACATTGAGATGCCTGGTTTTTAGATTCTAGAAAATCCAAAACTCGTCTGAAATTCATGAAACTTGGCATGCTATCATGGAGCGGCATCAACATGCCGTGGTACAAATTTTGTCCCATTTGGGGCAGGTTTGGGTATATGCTTCTCACAACAAGCATGACGGTTTTAGGTAGGGAACGTCCCACCTTTGGGGACGAAACGATATCCATTGCCTCTTATTGCTTTCCAATTTTTTCTCGTGTCAAGATAGAACAACAGGAGTGTTGTGTGAATTTTTGTGAATTTTTGGGATTCGTTTGGACATTTTTATGCATTAACTGAGTTTTCAATGCATTTATGTGCATAATTCAAATTTGAACTACATGCACATTCTCCATTTCATATAAATTGGTTGAAAAATCAAATATGTGTCCTTGGGTGCATGCTTAGGTCCCATGCAAGAAATGGGAATGAATTTCGAACACCAGGGCACCGTTGATTGCCGGCAAAACATTGAGATGCCTGGTTTTTAAATTCTAGTAAATCCAAAACTCGTCTGAAATTAATAAAACTTGGCATGATATCATGGAGCGGCATCAACATGCCGTGGTACAAATTTTGTCCCATTTGGGGCAGGTTTGGGTATATGCTTCTCACAAACCGGAGCTTCTCACAACAAGCATGACGGTTTTCGGTAGGGAACGTCCCACCTTTGGGGGCGAAACGATATCCATTGCCTCTTATTGCTTCCAAATTTTTTCTCATGTCAACATAGAACAACAGGAGTGTTGTGTGAATTTTTGTGATTTTTTGGGGTTCATTTAGACATTTTTATGCATTAACTAAGTTATCAATGCATTTATGTGCATAATTACAATTTGAACTACATGCACATGCTCAAGTGCATATAAATCGGTTGCACAATCAAATCTTTATCCTTGGGCGCATCCTTAGGTCCCATGCAAGAAATGGGAATGAATTTCAAACACCAGGGCACTGTTGATTGCCGGCCAAACATTGAGATGCCTGGTTTTTAGATTCGAGTATATCCGAAACACGTCTGAAATTCACGAAACTTGGCATGCTATAATGGAGCGGCATCAACATGCCGTAGTACAAATTTTGTCCCATTTGGGGTAGGTTTGGGTATATGCTTCTCACAAACCAGAGCTTCTCACAACAAGCATGATGGTTTTCGGTAGGGAACGTCCCACCTTTGGGGACGAAACGATATCCATTCCCTCTTATTGCTTTCCAATTTTTTCTCTTGTCAAGATAGAACAACAGGAGTGTTGTGTGATTTTTTGTGATTTTTTGGGGTTCGTTTGGACATTTTTATGCATTAACTGAGTTTTCAATGCATTTATGTGCATAATTCAAATTTGAAATACATGCACATGCTCCAGTGCATATAAATTGGTTAAAAAAATAAAATATGTGTCCTTGGGCGCATGCTTAGGTCCCATGCAAGAAATGGGAATGAATTTCAAACACCAGGGCACCGTTGATTGCTGGCCAAACATTGAGATGCCTGGTTTTTAGATTCTAGAAAATCCAAAACTCGTCTGAAATTCATGAAACTTGGCATGCTATCATGGAGCGGCATCAACATGCCGTGGTACAAATTTTGTCCCATTTGGGGCAGGTTTGGGTATATGCTTCTCACAACAAGCATGACGGTTTTCGGTAGGGAACGTCCCACCTTTGGGGACGAAACGATATCCATTGCCTCTTATTGCTTTCCAATTTTTTCTCGTGTCAAGATAGAACAACAGGAGTGTTGTGTGAATTTTTGTGATTTTTTGGGATTCGTTTGGACATTTTTATGCATTAACTGAGTTTTCAATGCATTTATGTGCATAATTCAAATTTGAACTACATGCACATTCTCCATTTCATATAAATTGGTTGAAAAATCAAATATGTGTCCTTGGGTGCATGCTTAGGTCCAATGCAAGAAATGGGAATGAATTTCGAACACCAGGGCACCGTTGATTGCCGGCAAAACATTGACATGCCTGGTTTTTAAATTCTAGTAAATCCAAAACTCGTCTGAAATTCATGAAACTTGGCATGCTATCATGGAGCGGCATCAACATGCCGTGGTACAAATTTTGACCCATTTGGGGCAGGTTTGGGTATATGCTTCTCACAAACCAGAGCTTCTCACAACAAGCATGATGGTTTTCGGTAGGGAACGTCCCACCTTTGGGGACGAAACGATATCCATTCCCTCTTATTGCTTTCCAATTTTTTCTCGTGTCAAGATAGAACAACAGGAGTGTTGTGTGATTTTTTGTGATTTTTTGGGGTTCGTTTGGACATTTTTATGCATCAACTGAGTTTTCAATGCATTTATGTGCATAATTCAAATTTGAACTACATGCACATGCTCCAGTGCATATAAATTGGTTGAAAAATCAAATATGTGTCCTTGGGTGCATGCTTAGGTCCCATGCAAGAAATGGGAATGAATTTCGAACACCAGGGCACCGTTGATTGCCGGCAAAACATTGAGATGCCTGGTTTTTAAATTCTAGTAAATCCAAAACTCGTCTGAAATTCATGAAACTTGGCATGCTATCATGGAGCGGCATCAACATGTCGTGGTACAAATTTTGTTCCATTTGGGGCAGGTTTGGGTATATGCTTCTCACAACAAGCATGACGGTTTTCGGTAGGGAACGTCCCACCTTTGGGGACGAAACGATATCCATTGCCTCTTATTGCTTTCCAATTTTCTCTCGTGTCAAGATAGAACAACAGGAGTGTTGTGTGAATTTTTGGGATTCGTTTGGACATTTTTATGCATTAACTGAGTTTTCAATGCATTTATGTGCATAATTCAAATTTGAACTACATGCACATTCTCCATTTCATATAAATTGGTTGAAAAATCAAATATGTGTCCTTGGGTGCATGCTTAGGTCCAATGCAAGAAATGGGAATGAATTTCGAACACCAGGGCACCGTTGATTGCCGGCAAAACATTGACATGCCTGGTTTTTAAATTCTAGTAAATCCAAAACTCGTCTGAAATTCATAAAACATGGCATGCTATCATGCAGCGGCATCAACATGCCGTGGTACAAATTTTGTCCCATTTGGGGCAGGTTTGGGTATATGCTTCTCACAAACCGGAGCTTCTCACAACAAGCATGACGGTTTTCGGTAGGGAACGTCCCACCTTTGGGGACGAGACGATATCCATTGCCTCTTATTGCTTCCAAATTTTCTCTCATGTCAACATAGAACAACAGGAGTGTTGTGTGAATTTTTGTGATTTTTCGGGGTTCGTTTGGACATTTTTATGCATTAACTGTGTTTTCAATGCTTTTATGTGCATAATTAAAATTTGAACTACATGCACATGCTCCAATTCATATAAATTGGTTGAAAAATCAAATATGTGTCCTTGGGCGCATGCTTAGGTCCCATGCAAGAAATGGGAATGAATTTCAAACACCAGGGCACTGTTGATTGCCGGCCAAACATTGAGATGCCTGATTTTTAGATTCTAGTATATCCAAAACACGTCTGAAATTCATGAAACTTGGCATGCTATCATGGAGTGGCATCAACATGCCGTGGTACAAATTTTGTCCCATTTGGGGTAGGTTTGGGTATATGCTTCTCACAAACCAGAGCTTCTCACCACAAGCATGATGGTTTTTGGTAGGGAACGTCCCACCTTTGGGGACGAAACGATATCCATTGCCTCTTATTACTTTCCAATTATTTCTCGTGTCAAGATAGAACAACAGGAGTGTTGTGTGATTTTTTGTAATTTTTTGGGGTTCGTTTGGACATTTTTATGCATTAACTGAGTTTTCAATGCATTTATGTGCATAATTCAAATTTGAACTACATGCACATGCTCCAGTGCATATAAATTGGTTGAAAAATCAAATATGTGTCCTTGGGTGCATGCTTAGGTCCCATGCAAGAAATGGGAATGAATTTCGAACACCAGGGCACCGTTGATTGCCGGCAAAACATTGAGATGCCTGGTTTTTAAATTCTAGTAAATCCAAAACTCGTCTGAAATTCATGAAACTTGGCATGCTATCATGGAGCGGCATCAACATGCCGTGGTACAAATTTTGTTCCATTTGGGGCAGGTTTGGGTATATGCTTCTCACAAACCGGAGCTTCTCACAACAAGCATGATGGTTTTCGGTAGGGAACGTCCCACCTTTGGGGACGAAACGATATCCATTGCCTCTTATTGCTTTCCAATTTTTTCTCGTGTCAAGATAGAACAACAGGAGTGTTGTGTGAATTTTTGTGATTTTCTGTGATTCGTTTGGACATTTTTATGCATTAACTGAGTTTTCAATGCATTTATGTGCATAATTCAAATTTGAACAACATGCACATTCTCCATTTCATATAAATTGGTTGAAAAATCAAATATGTGTCCTTGGGTGCATGCTTAGGTCCCATGCAAGAAATGGGAATGAATTTCGAACACCAGGGCACCGTTGATTGCCGGCAAAACATTGAGATGCCTGGTTTTCAAATTCTAGTAAATCCAAAACTCGTCTGAAATTAATAAAACTTGGCATGATATCATGGAGCGGCATCAACATGCCGTGGTACAAATTTTGTCCCATTTGGGGCAGGTTTGGGTACATGCTTCTCACAAACCGGAGCTTCTCACAACAAGCATGACGGTTTTCGGTAGGGAACGTCCCACCTTTGGGGGCGAAACGATATCCATTGCCTCTTATTGCTTCCAAATTTTTTCTCATGTCAACATAGAACAACAGGAGTGTTGTGTGAATTTTTGTGATTTTTCGGGGTTCATTTGGACATTTTTATGCATTAACTAAGTTTTCAATGCATTTATGTGCATAATTACAATTTGAACTACATGCACATGCTCAAGTGCATATAAATCGGTTGCACAATCAAATCTGTATCCTTGGGCGCATCCTTAGGTCCCATGCAAGAAATGGGAATGAATTTCAAACACCAGGGCACTGTTGATTGCCGGCCAAACATTGAGATGCCTGATTTTTAGATTCGAGTATATCCAAAACACGTCTGAAATTCATGAAACTTGGCATGCTATAATGGAGCGGCATCAACATGACGTAGTACAAATTTTGTCCCATTTGGGGTAGGTTTGGGTATATGCTTCTCACAAACCAGACCTTCTCACAACAAGCATGATGGTTTTCGGTAGGGAACGTCCCACCTTTGGAGACGAAACGATATCCATTCCCTCTTATTGCTTTCAAATTTTTTCTCTTGTCAAGATAGAACAACAGGAGTGTTGTGTGATTTTTTGTGATTTTTTGGGGTTCATTTGGACATTTTTATGCATTAACCGAGTTTTCAATGCATTTATGTGCATAATTCAAATTTGAACTACATGCACATGCTCCAGTGCATATAAATTGGTTAAAAAAATAAAATATGTGTCCTTGGGCGCATGCTTAGGTCCCATGCAAGAAATGGGAATGAATTTCAAACACCAGGGCACCGTTGATTGCTGGCCAAACATTGAGATGCCTGCTTTTTAGATTCTAGTAAATCCAAAACTCGTCTGAAATTCATGAAACTTGGCATGCTATCATGGAGCGGCATCAACATGCCGTGGTACAAATTTTGTCCCATTTGGGGTAGGTTTGGGTATATGCTTCTCAAAACCGGAGCTTCTCACAACAAGCATGATGGTTTTCGGTAGGGAACGTCCCACCTTTGGGGACGAAATGATATCCATTGCCTCTTATTGCTTTCAAATTTTTTCTCATGTCAAGATAGAACAACAGGAGTAATGTGTGATTTTTTGTGATTTTTTGGGGTTCGTTTGGACATTTTTATGCATTAACTGAGTTTTCAATGCATTTATGTGCATAATTCAAATTTGAACTACATGCACATGCTCCATTTCATATAAATTGGTTGAGAAATCAAATATGTGTCCTTGGGTGCATGCTTAGGTCCCATGCAAGAAATGGGAATGAATTTCGAACACCAGGGCACCGTTGATTGCCGGCAAAACATTGAGATGCCTGGTTTTTAAATTCTAGTAAATCCAAAACTCGTCTGAAATTCATAAAACTTGGCATGCTATCATGGAGCGGCATCAACATGCCGTGGTACAAATTTTGTCCCATTTGGGGCAGGTTTGGGTATATGCTTCTCACAAACCGGAGCTTCTCACAACAAGCATGATGGTTTTCGGTAGGGAACGTCCCACCTTTGGGGACGAAACGATATCCATTGCCTCTTATTGCTTCCAATTTTTTTCTCGTGTCAACATAGAACAACAGGAGTGTTGTGTGAATTTTTGTGATTTTTTGGGGTTCGTTTGGACATTTTTATGCATTAACTGAGTTTTCAATGCATTTATGTGCATAATTCAAATTTGAACTACATGCACATTCTCCAGTTCATATAAATTGGTTGAAAAATCAAATATGCGTCCTTGGGTGCATGCTTAGGTCCCATGCAAGAAAAGGGAATGAATTTCGAACACCAGGGCACCGTTGATTGCCGGCAAAACATTGAGATGCCTGGTTTTTAAATTCTAGTAAATCCAAAATTCGTCTGAAATTCATAAAACTTGGCATGATATCATGCAGCGGCAACAACATGCCGTGGTACAAATTTTGTCCCATTTGGGGCAGGTTTGGGTATATGCTTCTCACAAACCGGAGCTTCTCACAACAAGCATGACGGTTTTCGGTAGGGAACGTCCCACCTTTGGGGACGAGACGATATCCATTGCCTCTTATTGCTTCCAAATTTTCTCTCATGTCAACATAGAACAACAGGAGTGTTGTGTGAATTTTTGTGATTTTTCGGGGTTCGTTTGGACATTTTTATGCATTAACTGTGTTTTCAATGCTTTTATGTGCATAATTAAAATTTGAACTACATGCACATGCTCCAGTTCATATAAATTGGTTAAAAAATCAAATATGTGTCCTTGGGCGCATGCTTAGGTCCCATGCACGAAATGGGAATGAATTTCAAACACCAGGGCACTGTTGATTGCCGGCCAAACATTGAGATGCCTGATTTTTAGATTCTAGTATATCCAAAACACGTCTGAAATTCATGCAACTTGGCATGCTATCATGGAGCGGCATCAACATGCGGTGGTACAAATTTTGTCCCATTTGGGGTAGGTTTGGGTATATGCTTCTCACAAACCAGAGCTTCTCACAACAAGCATGATGGTTTTCGGTAGGAAACATCCCACCTTTGGGGACGAAACGATATCCATTGCCTCTTATTGCTTTCCAATTTTTTCTCGTGTCAAGATAGAACAACAGGAGTGTTGTGTGATATTTTTCGACTTTTTGGGGTTCGTTTGGAAATTTTTATGCGTTAACTGAGTTTTCAATGCATTTATGTGCATAATTGAAATTTGAACTACATGCACATGCTCCAGTGCATATAAATTGGTTGAAAAATCAAATATGTGTCCTTGGGTGCATGCTTAGGTCCCACGCAAGAAATGGGAATGAATTTCGAACACCAGGGCACCGTTGATTGCCAGCAAAACATTGAGATGCCTGGTTTTTAAATTCTAGTAAATCCAAAACTCGTCTGAAATTCATGAAACTTGGCATGCTATCATGGAGCGGCATCAACATGCCGTGGTACAAATTTTTTCCCATTTGGGGCAGGTTCGGGTATATGCTTCTCACAAACCGGAGCTTCTCACAACAAGCACGATGGTTTACGGTAGGGAACGTCCCACCTTTGGGGACGAAACGATATCCATTGCCTCTTATTGCTTTCCAATTTTTTCTCGTGTCAAGATAGAACAACAGGAGTGTTGTGTGATGTTTTGGGGTTCGTTTGGACATTTTTATGCATTAACTGAGTTTTCAATGCATTTATGTGCATAATTCAAATTTGAACTACATGCACATGCTCCAGTGCATATAAATTGGTTGAAAAATCAAATATGTGTCCTTGGGTGCATGCTTAGGTCCCATGCAAGAAATGGGAATGAATTTCGAACACCAGGGCACCGTTGATTGCCGGCAAAACATTGAGATGCTGGTTTTTAAATTCTAGTAAATCAAAAACTCGTCGGAAATTCATGAAACTTGGCATGCTATCATGGAGCGGCATCAACATGCCGTGGTACAAATTTTGTTCCATTTGGGGCAGGTTTGGGTATATGCTTCTCACAAACCGGAGCTTCTCACAACAAGCACGATGGTTTACGGTAGGGAACGTCCCACCTTTGGGGACGAAACGATATCCATTGCCTCTTATTGCTTCCAAATTTTTTTCTCGTGTCAACATAGAACAACAGTAGCGTTGTGTGAATTTTTGGGGTTCATTTGGACATTTTTATGCATTAACTAAGTTTTCAATGCATTTATGTGCATAATTACAATTTGAACTACATGCACATGCTCAAGTGCATATAAATCGGTTGCAAAATCAAATCTATATCCTTGGGCGCATCCTTAGGTCCCATGCAAGAAATGGGAATGAATTTCAAACACCAGGGCACTGTTGATTGCCGGCCAAATATTGAGATGCCTGATTTTTAGATTCTAGTATATCCAAAACACGTCTGAAATTCATGAAACTTGGCATGCTATCATGGAGCGGCATCAACATGCCGTGGAACAAATCTTTTCCCATTTGGGGTAGATTTGGCTATATGCTTCTCACAAACCAGAGCTTCTCACAACAAGCATGATGGTTTTCGGTAGGGAACGTCCCACCTTTGGGGACGAAACGATATCCATTGCCTCTTATTGCTTTCCAATTTTTTCTCGTGTCAAGATAGAACAACAGGAGTGTTGTGTGATTTTTTGTGATTTTTGGGGTTCGTTTGGACATTTTTATGCATTAACTGAGTTTTCTATGCATTTATGTGCATAATTCAAATTTGAACTACATGCACATGCTCCAGTGCATATAAATTGGTTGAAAAATCAAATATGTGTCCTTGGGTGCATGCTTAGGTCCCATGCAAGAAATGAGAATGAATTTGGAACACCAGGGCACTGTTGATTGCCGGCAAAACATTGAGATGCCTGGTTTTTAAATTCCAATAAATCCAAAACTCGTCTGAACTTCATGAAACTTGGCATGCTATCATGGAGCGGCATCAACATGCCGTGGTACAAATTTTGTCCCATTTGGGGCAGGTTTGGGTATATGCTTCTCACAAACAGGAGCTTCTCACAACAAGCATGATGGTTTTCGGTAGGGGACGTCCCACCTTTGGGGACAAAACGATATCCATTGCCTCTTATTGCTTCTAATTTTTTTCTCGTGTCAACATGGAACACCAGGAGTGTTGAGTGATTTTTTTGTGATTTTTTGGGGTTCGTTTGGACATTTTTATGCATTAACTGAGTTTTCAATGCATTTATGTGCATAATTCAAATTTGAACTACATGCACATGCTCTAGTTCATATAAATTGGTTGAAAAATCAAATATGCGTCCTTGGGTGCATGCTTAGGTCCCATGCAAGAAATGGGAATGAATTTCGAACACCAGGGCAACGTTGATTGCCGGCAAAACATGGAGATGCCTCGTTTTTAAATTCTAGTAAATCCAAAACTCGTCTGAAATTCATGAAACTTGGCATGCTATCATGGAGCGGCATCAACATGCCGTGGTACAAATTTTGTTCCATTTGGGGGAGGTTTGGGTATATGCTTCTCACAAACTGGAGCTTCTCACAACAAGCATGATGGTTTACGGTAGGGAACGTCCCACCTTTGGGGACGAAATGATATCCACTGCCTCTTATTGCTTCCAATTTTTTTCTCCTGTCAACATAGAACAACAAGAGTGTTGTGTGAATTTTTGTGATTTTTTGGGGTTCGTCTGGACATTTTTCTGCATTAACTGAGTTTTCAATGCATTTATGTGCATAATTCAAATTTGAACTACATGCACGTTCTCCATTTCATATAAATTGTATGAAAAATCAAATATGTGTCCTTGGGTGCATGCTTAGGTCCCATGCAAGAAATGGGAATGAATTTCGAACACCAGGGCACCATTGATTGCCGGCAAATCATTGAGATGCCTGGTTTTTAGATTCTAGTATATCCAAAACACGTCTGAAATTCATGAAACTTGGCATGCTATCATGGAGCGGCATCAACATGCCGCGGTAGAAATTTTGTCCCATTTGGGGCAGGTTTGGGTATATGCTTCTCACAAACCGGAGCTTCTCATAACAAGCATGACGGTTTTCAGTAGGGAACGTCCCACCTTTGGGGGCGAAACGATATCCATTGCCTCTTATTGCTTCAACAGGAGCGTTGTGTGAATTTTTGTGATTTTTTGGGGTTCGTTTGGACATTTTTATGCATTAACTAAGTTTTCAATGCATTTATGTGCATAATTACAATTTGAACTACATGCACATGCTCAAGTGCATATAAATCGGTTGCAAAATCAAATCTGTATCCTTGGGCGCATCCTTAGGTCCCATGCAAGAAATGGGAATGAATTTCAAACACCAGGGCACTGTTGATTGCCGGCCAAACATTGAGATGCCTGATTTTTAGATTCTAGTATATCCAAAACACGTCTGAAATTCATGAAACTTGGCATGCTATCATGGAGCGGCATCAACATGCCGTGGTACAATTTTTTTCCCATTTGGGGTAGGTTTGGGTATATGCTTCTCACAAACCAGAGCTTCTCACAACAAGCATGATGGTTTTCGGTAGGGAACGTCCCACCTTTGGGGACGAAACGATATCCATTGCCTCTTATTGCTTTCCAATTTTTTCTCGTGTCAAGATAGAACAACATGAGTGTTGTGTGATTTTTTGTAATTTTTGGGGTTCGTTTGGACATTTTTATGCATTAACTGAGTTTTCTATGCAATTATGTGCATAATTCAAATTTGAACTACATGCACATGCTCCTGTGCATATAAATTGGTTGAAAAATCAAATATGTGTGCTTGGGTGCATGCTTAGGTCCCATGCAAGAAATGGGAATGAATTTCGAACACCAGGGCACCGTTGATTGCCGGCAAAGCATTGAGATGCCTGGTTTTTAAATTCTAGTAAATCCAAAACTCGTCTGAAATTCATGAAACTTGGCATGCTATCATGGAGCGGCATCAACATGCCGTGGTACAAATTTTGTCCCATTTGGGGCAGGTTTGGGTATATGCTTCTCACAAACCGGAGCTTCTCACAACAAGCATGATGGTTTTCGGTAGGGAACGTCCCACCTTTGGGGATGAAACGATATCCATTGCTTCCAATTTTTTTCTCGTGTCAACATAGAACAACAGGAGTGTTGTGTGAATTCTTGTGATTTTTTGGGGTTCGTTTGGACATTTTTATGCATTAACTGAGTTTTCAATGCATTTATGTGCATAATTCAAATTTGAACTACATGCACATGCTCCAGTGCATATAAATTGGTTGAAAAATCAAATATGTGTCCTTGGGTGCATGCTTAGGTCCCATGCAAGAAATGGGAATGAATTTCGAACACCAGGGCACCGTTGATTGCCGGCAAAACATTGAGATGGCAAAACATTGAGATGCCTGGTTTTTAAATTCTAATAAATCCAAAACTCGTCTGAACTTCATGAAACTTGGCATGCTATCATGGAGCGGCATCAACATGCCGTGGTACAAATTTTGTCCCATTTGGGGCAGGTTTGGGTATATGCTTCTCACAAACCGGAGCTTCTCCCAACAAGCATGATGGTTTTCGGTAGGGAACGTCCCACCTTTGGGGACGAAACGATATCCACTGCCTCTTATTGCTTTCCAATTTTTTCTCGTGTCAAGATAGAACAACAGGAGTGTTGTGTGATGTTTTGGGGTTCGTTTGGACATTTTTATGCATTAACTGAGTTTTCAATGCATTTATGTGCATAATTCAAATTTGAACTACATGCACATGCTCAAGTGCATATAAATTGGTTGAAAAATCAAATATGTGTCCTTGGGTGCATGCTTAGGTCCCATGCAAGAAATGGGAATGAATTTCGAACACCAGGGCACCGTTGATTGCCGGCAAAACATTGAGATGCTGGTTTTTAAATTCTATTAAATCCAAAACTCGTCGGAATTTCGTGAAACTTGGCATGCTATCATGGAGCGGCATGAACATGCCGTGGTACAAATTTTGTTCCGTTTGGGGCAGGTTTGGTATATGCTTCTCACAAACCGGAGCTTCTCACAACAAGCACGATGGTTTACGGTAGGGAACGTCCCACCTTTGGGGACGAAACGATATCCACTGCCTCTTATTGCTTCCAATTTTTTTCTCGTGTCAATATAGAACAACAAGAGTGTTGTGTGATTTTTTGTGATTTTTGGGGTTCGTTTGGACATTTTTATGCATTAACTGAGTTTTCAATGCATTTATGTGCATTTCAAATTTGAACTACATGCACATTCTCCATTTCATATAAATTGGTTGAAAAATCAAATATGTGTCCTTGGGTGCATGCTTAGGTCCCATGCAAGAAATGGGAATGAATTTCGAACACCAGGGCACCGTTGATTGCCGGCAAATCATTGAGATGCCTGGTTTTTAGATTCTAGTATATCCAAAACACGTCTGAAATTCATGAAACTTGGCATGCTCTCATGGAGCGGCATCAACATGCCGTGGTACAAATTTTGTCCCATTTGGGGAAGGTTTGGGTATATGCTTCTCACAAACCGGAGCTTCTCACAACAAGCATGACGGTTTTCGGTAGGGAACGTCCCACCTTTGGGGGCGAAACGATATCCATTGCCTCTTATTGCTTCAACAGGAGTGTTGTATGAATTTTTGTGATTTTTTGGGGTTTGTTTGGACATTTTTATGCATTAACTAAGTTTTCAATGCATTTATGTGCATAATTACAATTTGAACTACATGCACATGCTCAAGTGCATATAAATCGGTTGCAAAATCAAATCTGTATCCTTGGGCGCATCCTTAGGTCCCATGCATGAAATGGGAATGAATTTCAAACACCAGGGCACTGTTGATTGCCGGCCAAACATTGAGATGCCTGATTTTTAGATTCTAGTATATCCAAAACACGTCTGAAATTCATGAAACTTGGCATGCTATCATGGAGCGGCATCAACATGCCGTGGTACAAATTTTGTCCCATTTGGGGTAGGTTTGGGTATATGCTTCTCACAAACCAGAGCTTCTCACAACAAGCATGATGGTTTTCGGTAGGGAACGTCCCACCTTTGGGGACGAAACGATATCCATTGCCTCTTATTGCTTTCCAATTATTTCTCGTGTCAAGATAGAACAACAGGAGTGTTGTGTGATTTTTTGTGATTTTTTGGGGTTCGTTTGGACATTTTTACGCATTAACTGAGTTTTCAATGCAATTATGTGGATAATTCAAATTTGAACTACATGCACATGCTCCAGTGCATATAAATTGGTTGAAAAATCAAATATGTGTGCTTGGGTGCATGCTTAGGTCCCATGCAAGAAATGGGAATGAATTTCGAACACCAGGGCACCGTTGATTGCCGGCAAAACATTGAGATGCCTGGTTTTTAAATTCTAGTAAATCCAAAACTCTTCTGAAATTCATGAAACTTGGCATGCTATCATGGACCGGCATCAACATGCCATGGTACAAATTTTGCCCCATTTGGGGCAGGTTTGGGTATATGCTTCTCAAAAACCGGAGCTTCTCACAACAAGCATGACGGTTTTCGGTACGGAACGTCGCACCTTTGGGGACGAAACGATATCCATTGCCTCTTATTGCTTCCAATTTTTTTCTCGTGTCAACATAGAACAACAGGAGTGTTGTGTGAATTTTTGTGATTTTTTGGGGTTTGTTTGGACATTTTTATGCATTAACTGAGTTTTCAATGCAATTATGTGCATAATTCAAACTTGAACTACATGCACATGCTCTAGTTCATATAAATTGGTTGAAAAATCAAATATGCGTCCTTGGGTGCATGCTTAGTTCCCATGCAAGAAATGGGAATGAATTTCGAACATCAGGGCACCGTTGATTGCCGGCAAAACATTGAGATGCCTGGTTTTTAAATTCTAGTAAATCCAAAACTCGTCTAAAATTCATGAATCTTGGCATGCTATCATGGAGTGGCATGAACATGCCGTGGTACAAATTTTGTCCCATTTAGGGCAGGCTTGGGTATATGCTTCTCACAACCGGAGCTTCTCACAACAAGTATGACGGTTTTCGGTAGGGAACGTCCCACCTTTGGGGACGAAACGATATGCATTGCCTCTTATTGCTTCCAATTTTTTTCTCGTGTCAACATAGAACAACAGGAGTGTTGTGTGAATTCTTGTGATTTTTTGGGGTTCGTTTGGACATTTTTATGGATTAACTGAGTTTTCAATGCATTTATGTGCATAATTCAAATTTGAACTACATGCACATGCTCCAGTGCATACAAATTGGTTGAAAAATCAAATATGTGTCCTTGGGTGCATGCTTAGGTCCCATGCAAGAAATGAGAATGAATTTTGAACACCAAGGCACTGTTGATTGCCGGCAAAACATTGAGATGCCTGGTTTTTAAATTCTAACAACTCCAAAACTCGTCTGAACTTCATGAAACTTGGCATGCTATCATGGAGCGGCATCAACATGCCGTGGTACAAATTTTGTCCCATTTGGGGCAGGTTTGGGTATATGCTTCTCACAAACAGGAGCTTCTCACAACAAGCATGATGGTTTTCGGTAGGGGACATCCCACCTTTGGGGACAAAACGATATCCATTGCCTCTTATTGCTTCCATTTTTTTCTCGTGTCAACATAGAACGCCAGGAGTGTTGAGTGATTTTTTGTGATTTTTTGGGGTTCGTTTGGACATTTTTATGCATTAACTGAGTCTTCAATACATTTATGTGCATAATTCAAATTTGAACTACATGCACATGCTCTAGTTCATATAAATTGGTTGAAAAATCAAATATGCGTCCTTGGGTGCATGCTTAGGTCCCATGCAAGAAATGGGAATAAATTTCGAACACCAAGGCACCGTTGATTGCCGGCAAAACATTGAGATGCCTGGTTTTTAAATTCTAGTAAATCCAAAACTCGTCTGAAATTCATGAAACTTGGCATGCTATCATGGAGCGGCATCAACATGTCTTGGTACAAATTTTGTTCCATTTGGGGCAGGTTTGGGTATATGCTTCTCACAACAAGCATGACGGTTTTCGGTAGGGAACGTCCCACCTTTGGGGACGAAACGATATCCATTGCCTCTTATTGCTTTCCAATTTTTTCTCTTGTCAAGATAGAACAACAGGAGTGTTGTGTGAATTTTTGGGATTCGTTTGGACATTTTTATGCATTAACTGAGTTTTCAATGCATTTATGTGCATAATTCAAATTTGAACTACATGCACATTCTCCATTTCATATAAATTGTATGAAAAATCAAATATGTGTCCTTTGGTGCATGCTTAGGTCCCATGCAAGAAATGGGAATGAATTTCGAACACCAGGGCACCGTTGATTGCCGGCAAATCATTGAGATGCCTGGTTTTTATATTCTAGTATATCCAAAACACGTCTGAAATTCATGGAGCGGCATCAACATGCCGTGGTACAAATTTTGTCCCATTTGGGGCAGGTTTGGGTATATGCTTCTCACAAACCGGAGCTTCTCACAACAAGCATGACGGTTTTCAGTAGGGAACGTCCCACCTTTGGGGGCGAAACGATATCCAGTGCCTCTTATTGCTTCAACAGGAGCGTTGTGTGAATTTTTGTGATTTTGTGGGGTTCGTTTGGACTTTTTTATGCATTAACTAAGTTTTCAATGCATTTATGTGCATAATTACAATTTGAACTACATGCACATGCTCAAGTGCATATAAATCGGTTGCAAAATCAAATCTGTATCCTTGGGCGCATCCTTAGGTCCCATGCAAGAAATGGGAATGAATTTCAAACACCAGGGCACTGTTGATTGCCGGCCAAACATTGAGATGCCTGATTTTTAGATTCTAGTATATCCAAAACACGTCTAAAATTCATGAAACTTGGCATGCTATCATGGAGCGGCATCAACATGCTGTGGTACAAGTTTTTTCCCATTTGGGGTAGGTTTGGGTATATGCTTCTCACAAACCAGAGCTTCTCACAACAAGCATGATGGTTTTCGGTAGGGAACGTCCCACCTTTGGGGACGAAACGATATCCATTGCCTCTTATTGCTTTCCAATTTTTTCTCGTGTCAAGATAGAACAACAGGAGTGTTGTGTGATTTTTTGTGATTTTTGGGGTTCGTTTGGACATTTTTCTGCATTAACTGAGTTTTCAATGCAATTATGTGCATAATTAAAATTTGAACTACATGCACATGCTCCAGTGCATATAAATTGGTTGAAAAATCAAATATGTGTGCTTGGGTGCATGCTTAGGTCCCATGCAAGAAATGGGAATGAATATCGAACACCAGGGCACCGTTGATTGCCGGCAAAACATTGAGATGCCTGGTTTTTAAATTCTAGTAAATCCAAAACTCGTCTGAAATTCATGAAACTTGGCATGCTATCATGGAGCGGCATCAACATGCCGTGCTACAAATTTTGTCCCATTTGGGGCAGGTTTGGGTATATGCTTCTCACAAACCGGAGCTTCTCACAACAAGCATGATGGTTTTCGGTAGGGAACGTCCCACCTTTGGGGATGAAACGATATCCATTGCCTCTTATTGCTTCCAATTTTTTTCTCGTGTCAACATAGAACAACAGGAGTGTTGTGTGAATTCTTGTGATTTTTTGGGGTTCGTTTGGACATTTTTATGCATTAACTGAGTTTTCAATGCATTTATGTGCATAATTCAAATTTGAACTACATGCACATGCTCCAGTGCATATAAATTGGTTGAAAAATCAAATATGTGTCCTTGGGTGCATGCTTAGGTCCCATGCAAGAAATGAGAATGAATTTCGAACACCAGGGCACTGTTGATTGCCGGCAAAACATTGAGATGCCTGGTTTTTAAATTCTAATAAATCCAAAACTCGTCTGAACTTCATGAAACTTGGCATGCTATCATGGAGCGGCATCAACATGCCGTGGTACAAATTTTGTCCCATTTGGGGCAGGTTTGGGTATATGCTTCTCACAAACAGGAGCTTCTCACAACAAGCATGATGGTTTTCGGTAGGGGACGTCGCACCTTTGGGGACAAAACGATATCCACTGCCTCTTATTGCTTCCAATTTTTTTCACGTGTCAACATAGAACACCAGGAGTGTTGAGTGATTTTTTGTGATTTTTTGGGGTTCGTTTGGACATTTTTATGCATTAACTGAGTTTTCAATGCATTTATGTGCATAATTCAAATTTGAACTACATGCACATGCTCTAGTTCATATAAATTGGTTGAAAAATCAAATATGCGTCCTTGGGTGCATGCCTAGGTCCCATGCAAGAAATGGGAATGAATTTCGAACACCAGGGCAACGTTGATTGCCGGCAAAACATTGAGATGCCTGGTTTTTAAATTCTAGTAAATCCAAAACTCGTCTGAAATTCATGAAACTTGGCATGCTATCATGGAGCGGCATCAACATGCCGTGGTACAAATTTTGTCCCATTTGGGGCAGGTTTGGGTATATGCTTCTCACAAACCGGAGCTTCTCGCAACAAGTATGACGGTTTTCGGTAGGGAACGTCCCACCTTTGGGGACGAAACGATATCCATTGCCTCTTATTGCTTCCAATTTTTTTTCTCATGTCAACATAGAACAACTGGAGTGTTGTGTGAATTTTTGTGATTTTTGGGGTTCGTTTGCAAATTTCTATGCATTAACTGTGTTTTCAGTGTATTTATGTGCATAATTCAAATTTGAACTGCATGCACATGCTCCAGTGCATATAAGTTGGTTGAAAAATCAAATATGTGTCCTTGGGTGCATGCTTAGGTCCCATGCAAGAAATGGGAATGAATTTTAGAACACCAGGGCACCGTTGATTGCCGGCAAAACATTGAGATGCCTTGTTTTTAAATTCTAGTAAATCCAAAACTCGTCTCAAATTCATAGAACTTGGCATGTTATCATGGAGCGGCATCAACATGCCGTGGTACAAATTTTGTCCCATTTGGGGCTAGTTTGGGTATATGCTTCTCACAAACCAGAGCTTCTCACAACAAGCATGATGGTTTTCGGTAGGGAACGTCCCACCTTTGGGGACGAAAGGATATCCACTGCCTCTTATTGCTTCCAATTTTTTTCTCGTGTCAACATAGAACAACAAGAGTGTTGTGTGAATTTTTGTGATTTTTGGGGTTCGTTTGGACAGTTTTATGCATTAACAGAGTTTTCAATGCTTTTATGTGCATAATTCAAATTTGAACTACATGCACATTCTCCATTTCATATAAATTGGTTGAAAAATCAAATATGTGTCCTTGGGTGCATGCTTAGGTCCCATGCAAGAAATGGGAATGAATTTCGAACACCAGGGCACCGTTGATTGCCGGCAAAACATTGAGATGCCTGGTTTTTAAATTCTAGTAAGTCCAAAACTCGTCTGAAATTCATGAAACTTGGCATGCTATCATGGAGCGGCATAAACATGCCGTGGTACAAATTTTGTCCCATTTGGGGCAGGTTTGGGTATATGCTTCTCACAAACCGGAGCTTCTCACAACAAGCATTATGGTTTTCGGTAGGGAACGTCCCACCTTTGGGGACGAAACGATAACCATTGCCTCTTATTGCTTCCAATTTTTTTCTCATGTCAACATGGAACAACAGGAGTGTTGTGTGAATTTTTGTGACTTTTTGGGGTTCGTTTTGACATTTTTATCCATTAATTGAGTTTTCAATGCATTTATGTGCATAATTCAAATTTGAACTACATGCACATGCTCCAGTTCATATAAATTGGTTGAAAAATCAAATATGTGTCCTTGGGTGCATGCTTAGGTCCCATGCAAGAAATGGGAATGAATTTCGAACACCAGGGCACCGTTGATTGCCGGCAAAACATGGAGATGCCTCGTTTTTAAATTGTAGTAAATCCAAAACTCGTCTGAAATTCATGAAACTTGGCATGCTATCATGGAGCGGCATCAACATGCCGTGGTACAAATTTTGTCCCATTTGGGGCAGGTTTGGGTATATGCTTCTCACAAATCGGAGCTTCTAACAACAAGCATGATGGTTTTCGGTAGGGAATGTCCCACCTTTGGAGACGAAACGATATCCATTGCCTCTTATTGCTTCCAATTTTTTTCTCGTGTCAACATAGAACAACAGGAGTGTTGTGTGATTTTTTTTGATTTTTTAGGGTTCGTTTGGACATTTTTATGCATTAATTGAGTTTTCAATGCATTTATGTGCATAATTAAAATTTGAACTACATGCACATGCTCCAGTTCATATAAATTGGTTGAAAAATCAAATATGTGTCCTTGGGTGCATCCTTAGGTCCCATGCAAGAAATGGGAATGAATTTCGAACACCAAGGCACCGTTGATTGCCGGCAAAACATGGAGATGCCTGGTTTTTAAATTCTAGTAAATCCAAAACTCGTCTGAAATTGAAGAAACTTGGCATGCTATCATGGAGCGGCATCAACATGCCGTGGTACAAATTTTGTCCCATTTGGGGCAGGTTTGGGTATATGCTTCTCACAAACCGGAGCTTCTCACAACAAGCATGATGGTTTTCGGTAGGGAACGTCCCACCTTTGGGGAAGAAATGATATCCATTGCCTCTTATTGCTTTCAATTTTTTTCTCGTGTCAACATAGAACAACTGGAGTGTTGTGTGAATTTTTGTGCTTTTTCGGGGTTCGTTTGGACATTTTTATGCATTAACTAAGTTTTCAATGCATTTATGTGCATTATTAAAATTTGAACTACATGCACATGCTCAAGTGCATATAAATTGGTTGCAAAATCAAATCTGTATCCTTGGGCGCATGCTTAGGTCCCATGCAAGAAATGAGCATGAATTTCAAACACCAGGGCACTGTTGATTGCCGGCCAAACATTGAGATGCCTGGTTTTTAGATTCTAGTAAATCCAAAACACGTCTGAAATTCATGAAACTTGGCATGCTATGTTGGAGCGGCATCAACATGCTGTGGTACAAATTTTGTCCCATTTGGGGCAGGTTTGGGTATATGCTTCTCACAAACCAGAGCTTCTCACAACAAGCATGATGGTTTTCGGTAGGGAACGTCCCACCTTTGGGGACGAAACGATATCCATTTCCTCTTATTGCTTTCTAATTTTTTTTCTCGTGTCAAGATAGAACAACAGGAGTGTTGTGTGAATTTTTGTGATTTTTCGGGGTTCATTTGGACATTTTTATTCATTAACTGAGTTTTCAATTCATTTATGTGCATAATTCTAATTTGAACTACATGCACTTGCTCCAGTCCATATAAATTGGTTGAAAAATCAAATCGGTGTCTTTGGGTGCATGCTTAGGTCCCATGCAAGAAATGGGCATGAATTTCAAACACCAGGGCACCGTTGACTGCCGGCAAAACATTGAGATGCCTGGTTTTTAAATTCTAGTAAATCCAAAATTCTGTTAACCATTCACGTGACGCCACATGTCTTGGTTTCAATGGCTGTTGGAGGTGCCGTGCGGATAGCTGCTTGACCTTGACAGAACAGGATTTCTGCAGCTCTTGATCGCAAACATTTAGATAGAACACCCGTATGCAAAGTGAAAGCAGCGCAGGATTTGTGCATCCCTTCAACGCAAACGGTTGTTCTGGATGACCCGTGTGCAACCGCGTACAAACAATTTGGTAAGATTTGCATTTGTCATATTGGCTATGTTGCCATTTGTCAAATTGGAAAGACTTACATTTGTTGATCTAGTAACGTTTCCATTTGCCAATCCTTGTAACACTGTGATTTGTCAAAATATGCAGCTAGAAATCATTAGCATTATGTAATTTTTGCAACTAAAATTCAGTAATTAAGCATAGATTTCATTCATAGATTAAGTAGTCGTTCTTAATTTATACAAATAGTTCAACTCGACAGCTGAACCGACCAAACTTCTCTCCAATTGTTGCCAACCACGTACTGAAATAGCTAGTTCTACTATATATACTAGCTAATTTTAAGTACGTTGTACAGTTCAACCACGCATCTATAGTCAGATGAACTGAACAAAATAGCCCCTAAATACTACTACTACCACGGAGGGGCTTTATGCTACTTCCGGAAGCCTCTCCTCTGCCGAGCACGCTCAGTGAGAGGCAGAGGAGGAGGAGGAGGAGCCTACCGACGAGCCGGAGAAATGCAATACGGTGCCTGCCGCTTTTGCACGTTCAGCGAAGCTCGCCAGCTCGAACACCCACTGCCGCTCCAGATGATCCCTCTCTAAGTGGCTGGACTGCTCATAGATCTCCTGATTCCTCGCCTCTATGTCGGCGGTTGCTGCGGCCACGGCTGCGGAAAGGCTCTTTGCATGCTAGACGAGGCGCTCCTCCTCCTCCCGCAGGAACTCGATGTAGCGCGCAAGGTCGCTGACGCACGTGCGGTCCTCCACCTCCGCCTCCCTCCTTCGGGTGGCGGTGTCGGAGCGGGTGATGATCCCGGCAGTCGACGGTGGGCTGGCGGCCATGGTGGCCGACGATTGGGTGGCGGCCACGGTGATAAATATTTTTGGTATTTTTATGATATAGATTGAAAGCAAAGATTGCAAAGTAAAAATAGATTGGAAACTTATATGATGGAAAATATACCCGGGGGCCATAGGTTCACTAGTGGCTTCTCTCAAGATAGCATAAGTATTACGGTGGGTGAACAAATTACTGTCGAGCAATTCATAGAGAAGTGCATAATTATGAGAATATCTAGGCATGATCATGTATATAGGCATCACGTCCGCGACAAGTAGACCAAAACGATTCTGCATCTACTACTATTACTCCACACATCGACCGCTATCCAGCATGCATCTAGCGTATTAAGTACATAAGAATAGAGTAACGCATTAGGCAAGATGACATGATGTAGAGGGATAAACTCAAGCAATATGATATAAACCCCATCTTTTTATCCTCGATGGCAACAATACAATACGTGTCGTTTCCCTTTCTGTCGTTGGGATCGAGCAACGCAAGATTGAACCCAAAGCTAAGCACTTCTCCCATTGCAAGAAAGATCAATCTAGTAGGCCAAACCAAACTGATAATTCGAAGAGACTTGCAAAGGTAACAAATCATACATAAAAGAATTCAAAGGAGATTCAAATATTGTTCATAGATAATCTTGATCATAAACCAACAATTCATCGGATCTCGACAAACACACCGCAAAAAGAGTTACATCGAATAGATCTCCAAGAAGATCGAGGAGAACTTTGTATTGAGATCCAAAGAGAGGGAAGAAGCCATCTAGCTAATAACTATGGACCCGAAGGTCTGTGGTAAACTACTCACACATCATCGGAGCGGCTATGGTGTTGATGTAGAAGCCCTCCGTGATTGATTCCCCCTCCGGCGGAGCGCCGGAAAAGGCCCCAAGATGGGATCTCACGAGTACAGAAGGTTGCGGCGGTGGAAATAGGGTTTCGTGGTGCTCCTGGATGTTTTCCGGGTATATGGATATATATAGGAGGAAGAAGTAGGTCGGTGGAGCTATGAGGGGCCCATGAGGGTGGGGGGTGCGCCCAGGGTGCAGGCACGCCTCCCTGCCTCGTGGCCTTCTCGCTTCTTTCTTGACGTCCACTCCAAGTCCTCTGGATCATGTTCGTTCCAAAAATAACTCTCCCGAAGGTTTCATTCTGTTTGGACTCCGTTTGATATTCCTTTTCTGCGAAACACTGAAATAGGCAATGAAATAGCAAATTTGCACTGGGCGTTCGGTTAATAGGTTAGTCCCAAAAATAATATAAAAGTGCTTAGTAAAGCCCATTAAACATCCAAAAAGGATAATATAATAGCATGGAACAATAAAAAATTATAGATACGTTGGAGACGTATCAAGCATCCCCAAGCTTAATTCCTGCTCGTCCACGAGTAGGTAAATGATAAAAACAGAACTTTTGATGTGGAATGGTACCTAGCATATTTCTCAATGTAATTTTCTTTATTGTGGCATGAATGTTCAGATCTGAAAGATTAAGGACAAAAGTTTAATATTGACATAAAAATAATAATACTTCAAGCATACTAACTAAGCAATTATGTCTTCTCAAAATAATATGGCCAAAGAAAGGTCATCCCTACAAAATCATATAGTTTGGTCATGCTCCATTTTCGTCACACAAGAATGCTCTCATCATGCACAACCCCGATGACAAGCCAAGCAATTGTTTCATACTTTAGTAATCTCAAACTTTTTCAACCTTCGCGCAATACATGAGCGTGAGCCATGGATATAGCACTATTGGTGGAATAGAATATAATGACGCGGTTAATCAACGGGCTAGGGAGATGCCCACCAATTGATGTCAATGCAAGGAGTAGGGATTGCCATGCAACAGATGCACTAGACCTATAAATGTATGAAAGCTCAACAAAAGAAACTAAGTGGGTGTGCATCCAACTAGCTTGCTCACGAAGATCTAGGGCATTTGAGGAAGACCATTATTGGAATATACAAGCCAAGTTCTATAATGAAAAATTCCCACTAGTATATGAAAGTGATAAAACAAGAGACTCTCTATCATAAAGATCATGGTGCTACTTTGAAGCACAAGTGTGGAAAAAAGGATAGTAGCATTGTCCCTTTTTATTTCTCTTCTTTTTTTGGCCTTCTCTTTTTTTATTTGGCCTTTCTCTTTTTTTATTTGGGACAATGCTCTATTTATGATGATCATCACACTTCTGTTTATTTACAACTCAATGATTACAACTCGATACCAGAACAAAATATGACTCTATATGAATGCCTCCGGCGGTGTACCAGGATGGGCAATGAATCAAGAGTGGCATGTATGATAAATTATGCATGGTGGCTTTGCCACAAATATGATGTCAACTACATGATCATGCAAGGCAATATGACAATGATGAAGCGTGTCATAATAAATGAAACGGTGAAAAGTTGCATGGCAATATATCTAGGAATGGCTATGGAAATGCCATAATAGGTAGGTATGGTGGTTGTTTTGAGGAAGATATAAGGAGGTTTATGTGTGATAGAGCGTATCATATCACGGGGGTTGGATGCATCGGCGAAGTTTGCGCCAACTCTCAAGGTGAGAAAGGGCAATGCATGGTACCAAAGAGGCTAGCAATGATGGAAGGGTAAGAGTGCGTATAATCCATGGACTCAACATTAGTCATAAAGAACTCACATAATTATTGCAAAAATCTACAATTGATCAAAAACCAAGCATTCCGCGCATGCTCCTAGGGGGATAGATTGGTAGGAAAAGACCATCGCTCGTCCCCGACCGCCACTCATAAGGATGACAACCAAAGAACACCTCATGCTTCAAATTTGTTACACAACGTTTATCATACGTGCATGCTACGGGACTTGCAAACTTCAACACAATTATTTCTCAGATTCACAACTACTCAACTAGCACGAATCTAATATTACCATCTCCATATCTCAAAACAATCATCAAGTATCAAACTTCTCATAGTATTCAATGCACATATTATGAAAGTTTTTATTATATCCAATTTGGATGCCTATTGTATTAGCACTAATCTCATAGCCAAAGCAAATTACAATGCTGTTATAAAGGACTCTCAAAATAATATAAGTGAAGCATGAGAGATCAACAATTTCTATAAAATAAAACCACCACCGTGCTCTAAAAAGATATAAGCGAAGCACTAGAGCAAAATTATCTAGCTCAAAAGATATAAGTGAAGCACATAGAGTATTCTAATAAATTCCGATTCATGTGTGTCTCTCCCAAAAGGTGTGTACAGCAAGGATGATTGTGGTAAACTAAAAAGCAAAGACTCAAATCATACAAGACGCTCCAAGCAAAACACATATCATGTGGTGAATAAAAATATAGCATCAAGTAAAGTTACTGATGGACGAAGACGAAAGAGGGGATGCCGTCCGGGGCATCCCCAAGCTTAGGCTTTTTGGTTGTCCTTGAATTTTACCTTGGGGTGCCTTGGGAATCCCCAATCTTAGGCTCTTGCCACTCCTTATTCCATAATCCATCAAATCTCTACCCAACACTTGAAAACTACACTACACAAAACTCAACAGAAAATCTCATGAGCTCCGTTAGCGAAATAAAACAAACCACCACTTTAAGGTCCTGTAATGAACTCATTATTTATTTATATTGGTGTTAAACCTACTGTATTCCAACTTCTCTATGGTTCATAACCTCCGATACTAGCCATAGACTCATCAAAATAAGCAAACAACACGCGAAAAACAGAATCTGTCAAAAACAGAACAGTCTGTAGTAATCTGCCTCTAACACAAACTTCTGTAACTCAGAAAAATCTACCAAAATAGGAAGACCTATATAATTTGTTTACTGATCTACTTCAATTGGAATCATTATTTTATCACGTTCTGGTGATTTTTAACAATTGTTTTCGTGAGCAGAAAGTTTCTGACTTTTTCAGCAAGATCAAATAACTATCATCCAAGAAGATCCTATAGGTTTCACTTGGCACAAACACTAATTGAAACATAAAACCACATCTAACCAGAGGCTAGATCAAATATTTATTACTAAACATAACCAAAAAGCAATAAACAAAAATAAAATTGGGTTGCCTCCCAACAAGCGCTATCGTTTAACGCCCCTAGTTAGTCATAAATGCAAGAATAGATCTAGGTATTATCATCTTTGGTATGCAATCCGTAAGTGGCTCTCATAATATATTCATAAGTTAATTTAATTTTATTTCTAGGAAAGTGCTCCATGCCTTTCATTAACGGAAATTGGAATCTAATATTCCCTTCTTTCATATCAATAATTGCACCAGTCGTTCTAAGGAAAGGTCTACCAAGAATAATAGGACATGTAGGATTGCAATCTATGTCAAGAACAATGAAATCTACGTGCCCATAATTCCTATTTGCAACAATAAGAACATCATTAATTCTTCCCATAGGTTACTTAATGGTGGAATCCGCAAGATGCAAGTTTAAAGAACAATCATCAAATTCACGAAAACCTAACACATCACACAAAGTTTTTGGAATCGTGGAAACACTAGCACCCAAATCACACAAAGCATAGCATTCATGATCTTTAATCTTAATTTTAATAGTAGGTTCCCACTCATCATAAAGTTTTCTAGGGATAGAAACTACTAATTCAAGTTTTTCTTCATAAGATTGCATTAAAGCATCAACGATATGTTTGGTAAAAGCTTTATTTTGACTATAAGCATGAGGAGAATTTAACACGGATTGCAACAAGGAAATACAATCTATTAAATAAAAATTATCATAATTAAATTCCTTGAAATCCAAAATAGTGGGTTCATTGCTATGTAAATTTTTTACCTCTTCAATCCCACTTTTAGCAATTTTTGCATCAAGATCTAAAAACTCCGAATCATTGGGACGCCTTTTAACTAAAGTTGACTCATCTCCAGTCCCATCATTATCAAGATTTATATTGCAAAACAAAGATTTAATAGGGGACACATCAATCACTTTTAGATCTTCATCCCTATTATCATGAAAACTAGAAGAACGCGCTTTTACAAAGTAATCTTTCTTAGCACGCATCCTAGCGGTTCTTTCTTTGCACGCATCAATGGAAATTCTCATGGCTTTGAGAGACTCATTGATATCATGCTTAGGAGGAATAGATGTAAGTTTCAAAGAATCAACATCAAGAGAAATTCTATCCACGTTCCTAGCCAACTCATCAATCTTAGGCAATTTTTCTTCAAGCAAAGCATTGAAGTTCTTTTGAGAAATCATAAATTCTTTAACACTAGTCTCAAAATCAGAAGGCATCTTATTAAAATTTCCATAAGAGTTGTTGTAGGAATTACCATAATTATTAGAGGAATTACTAGGATATGGCCTAGGATTAAAGTTTCCTCTATAAGCGTTGTTGACAAAATTGTTCCTACCAACAAAATTCACATCCATAGACTCATTATTATTCTCAATCAAAGTAGACAAAGGCATATCCTTAGGATCAACAGGAGCACTCTTATTGGCAAATAACTTCATAAGTTCACCCATCGTTTCACTCAAAACATTATTCTCTTCTATCGCATGAACCTTTTTACTAGTAGATCTTTAGGTGTGCCATTGAGAATAATTAACCATAATATTATCTAGGAGTTTAGTAGCTTCTCCTAAAGTGATTTCCATAAAAGTGCCTCCTGCGGCCGAATCTAAAAGATTTCTAGAAGCAAAATTCAATCCGGCATAAATTTTTTGTATAATCATCCATAAATTCAAACCATGTGTAGGGCAATTATGTATCATTAATTTCACCCCTCCCAAGATTGTGCAACATGCTCATGATCAAGTTGCTTAAAATTCATAATGTCGTTTCTAAGAGAGATGATCTTAGCGGGAGGAAAATACTTAGATATAAAAGCATCTTTGCACTTATTCCATGAATCAATACTATTTTTAGGCAAAGACGAAAACCAAGTTTTAGCATGATTTCTAAGCGAAAAAGGAAATAGCTTCAGTTTAAGAATATCATTATCCACATCTTTATTCTTTTGCATATCACACAAATCAACAAAGTTGTTTAGATGGGTAGCGAAATCTTCACTAGGAAGGCCAGAGAATTGATCTTTCATGACAAGATTCAACAAGGCAACATTAATTTCACAAGATTCAGCATCGGTAAGAGGAGCAATCGGAGTGCTAAGAAAATCATTGTTGTTGGTATTGGAAAATTCACACAATTTAGTATTGTCTTGAGCCATCATGACAAACGATCCAACACACAAGCACACAAGAAGCAAGCGAAAAGAGACGGACAGAAAAAGAGGGCGAATAAGACGGCAAGGGTGAAATGGGGTAGAGGAAAATGAGAGGCAAATGGAAAATAATGTAATGAGAGGGATAGGAGTTGTGATGGGTACTTGGTATGTCTTGACTTGACTTGACTTGGCGTAGATCTCCCCGGCAACGGTGCCAGAAATCCTTCTTGCTACCTCTTGAGCTTGCATTTGTTTTTCCCTTGAAGAGGAAAGGGTGATGCAGCAAAGTAGCGTAAGTATTTCCCTCAGTTTTTGAGAACCAAGGTATCAATCCAGTAGGAGACTACACACAAGTCGCCTCGTACCTACACAAACAAATAAGAACCTTGCAACCAACATGATAAAGGGGTTGTCAATCCCTTCACGGCCACTTGCAAAAGTGAGATCTGAAAGAGATAATAAGATAAATATTTTTGGTATTTTTATGATTTGATTGAAAGTAAAGATTGCAAAGTAAAAATAGATTGGAAACTTATATGATGGAAAATAGACCCGGGGGCCATAGGTTTCACTAGTGGCTTCTCTCAAGATAGCATAAGAATTATGGTGGGTGAACAAAGTACGGTCGAGCAATTGATAGAAAAGTGCATAATTATGAGAATATCTAGGCATGATCATGTATATAGGCATCACGTCCGCGACAAGTAGACCGAAACGATTCTGCATCTACTACTATTACTCCACACATCGACCGCTATCCAGCATGCATCTAGAGTATTAAGTACATAAGAATAGAGTAACGCATTAGGCAATATGACATGATGTAGAGGGATAAACTCAAGCAATATGATATAAAACCCATCTTTTTATCCTCGATGCCAACAATACAATACGTGTCGTTTCCCATTCTGTCACTAGGATCGAGCAACACAAGGTTGAACCCAAAGCTAAGCACTTATCCCATTGCAAGAAAGATCAATCTAGTAGGCCAAACCAAACTGATAATTCAAAGAGAATTGCAAACATAACAAATCATACATAAAAGAATTCAGAGGAGATTCAAATATTGTTCATAGATAATCTTGATCATAAACCCACAATTCATCGGATCTCGACAAACACACCGGAAAAAGAGTTACATCGAATAGATCTCCAAGAAGATCGAGGGGAACTTTGTATTGAGATCCAAAGAGAGAGAGACAAGAAGCCATCTAGCTAATAACTATGGACCCAAAGGTTTGTGGTAAACTACTCACACATCATCGGAGAGGCTATGGTGTTGATGTAGAAGCCCTCCGTGATCGATTCCCCCTCCGACGGAGCGCCAGAAAAGGCCCCAAGATGGGATCTCACGGGTACAGAAGGTTGCGGTGCTGGAAATAGGGTTTCGTGGTGCTCCTGGATGTTTTCGGGGTATATGGATATATATAGGAGGAAGAAGTAGGTCGGTGGAGCTACGAGGGGCCCACGAGGGTGGGGGCGCGCCCAGGGGGGCAGGCACACCTCCCTGCCTCGTGGCCTCCTCGCTTCTTTCTTTACTTCCACTCCAAGTCCTCTGGATCACGTTTGTACCAAAAATAACTCTCCCAAAGGTTTCATTCCGTTTGGACTCCGTTTGATATTCCTTTTCTGCGAAACACTGAAATAGGCAAATAAACAACAATTTGCACTGGGCCTTCGGTTAATAGGTTAGTCCCAAAAATAATATAGAAGTGCTTAGTAAAGCCCATTAAACATCCAAAACAGATAATATAATAGCATGGAACTATCAAAAATTATAGATACATTGAAGACGTATGAGCCAACAACGACGAAAAGGTCATGGCGAACTGGTTTACCATGGCTCTCAAGGACGGCGTGCACTCATGGCTCCTGAACCTGCCCGCGGGATCAATCTCCTCCTGGGATGAGATGCGCGAGCATTTCGTCGCCATCTTCTAGGGTACTCGCGACCGCCGCCTGCTGCAGGTGACCTGCGACTCATCAAGCAGCCAGGGGAGACCCTGCAGAAGTACATCCAGCGCTTCAACGGCGTTCGCCTCAAGATCCCCAAGGTGACGGACGAGGCCATCATCTCAGCATTCTCCGATGGCGTCCGCGACGTCAAGATGAAGGAGAAGCTCGCCATCCACGAGGACCTGTGCATGGCCCTGGAGATGTTCAACATGGAGACCAAGTGCGCGGGAGCTGAGGAAGGGCGTCTCTCCCTCCTCGAGCTCCCAGCTGCCGACCCAGAAGACAAGAAGGCCAAGACCAAGGACGTGAAACGCAAGGGGGCGGCCGTGCTCGCGGCTGAGACCGAGAGGAAGCACGGCTGCGACCACCCAGAGTCATCCAAGGCCAATCGCCCGTTCTACGCCTTCCACACCGTACACAGCCACAACACCAACGAATGTTTGGAACTCAGGGCCATTCATGATGAGCGCCTTGGTCGACGCCCTCAGCGCAACGACCGGGGCTATGGCCGAGGAGGAGGACGAACCGGAGGACGCTGCGATCACCGCGGCCCTCGCCAGGAGTGGCGCGACCAGCCTCGTGAGAACCGCTGGCAAGGCCGGCCTCGCAAGAGCACCTGGAGAGATCAGCCTCGAGAGGAGCGAACTCAGGGCAACGCCGGCCTCCCTCCGCTACCACCACCACCAAGGAGGAACGACGACCATCACCAGGACGAGGGGGCTGGGGGCTTCCAGGAGCCTCGCGCCATTGCTTGCATCTTGGGTGGCGCTCAGGCCCCAGCCTCCCAACGCTTCTTCAAGCAGTTCGCTCATGAGGTGAATGCGGCCCTCCCCAAGCTCGAGGCACGCGCCCGCTCAGGTGGTCCAAGTGCACCATGAAAGTGCAACTATCCCTGGGTGGTTTTGGTAATTCCTAACAGCATATAGCTCATTGAACTAATGCTATTTCAAGATGATCATTTCAGAAAGTTAAATAATTGGCATGGCATGGATTAGGAATGTGGACCCCTCAAAATGCTAAGGGCACATATTGGCTCAAGCTCAAGACTCTACATTTTCATTTTAGTGATCCAAGATCAGATTGAGTCCATAGGAAAAGCCAATACTATTAAAAGGTGACGAGGTGTTGCTTAATGGCTTGCTTGCTCAAAATTCTTAGTGATATGCTCCAAAAGCCCTCAACCACTTTCTCATATCCACATATGTCCCAAACCAAAAGTCAAACTCAGCCCTACCGATTTGATCTATCTGGCGCCACCGAGTTCATTTGACATAGCCAGTCCCAGAAACCCTAGTCTTTTCGGTCTCACCAATAGGGATCTCGATCTCACCGAGATGGGATTGCAAAATCTCTGTTTCCCTTCGTAACGTTTCGGTCCAACCAAGATGAGCAATTGGTCCCACCGAGTTCGCAATGCAGACTCTCTGTTTCCCTTTCGTAACGTTTCGGTCCCACCGAAATGAGCGATTCGGTCCCATCGAGTTTGCCTGACTAACTCTCTGTTTGCCTATTACAGAAATCGGTCCTACCGAGTTTATGTGATCGGTCTCACTGAGATTACGTTATGCCCTAAACCTAATGAAATCGCACTAGTGCGCGTCGGTCCTAAACAAACAGTTTTTTACCCCTTTCCGCGACGGCATTTGGAACCATCGCCAAGTGAGTCTGGGTGATAGGGGGGTCCTTCCCACACGACCCAGAAACGTCGGGGATAGGGAGCCTTGATGCATACCGTTGTCCCTATATAACCATTTTCGATATCTTGAATATCCCGAACGCTTCATCCTTGCTACTCGTTTGTGCTCGCATTGCCATCGCAGTCGGAGTTTTGTTGTTCTGCCTAAAACCAGGCAGATTCTAGGCACAAGAGCTTTCCAGGCAGATTTTAGGCAGATTCCAGGCACGGGAGATTTACGATGCCTGGCACATCACAAACAGTTCATGATTATAAACCGTGTACGATAGGTAGACAATCACACACATTTAGTTTTCCCGCACCATATGTGATAGTGTCTGACATCACACATGCTTTGCGAACGGCAAATGTGTGCATGCTTGCACACGTTTCCTCTCTGTGAACCATCTCGGATTATGGTGTATATCGCAAACGTTTGTGTTTTACCAACTGTGTGTGCCATAATGACCTGCATAATGTAATTTCGCCCTAATTTAATTGCTGCTATTTAAAATTGTACCTAATTTAAACTTGAAAGTAGGCTATAGCTTTATTCATATCCATCAGGTTCAAACAACCAATGCATTATTCGATTCACAAGTACATATGTTTAAGAATTACAGAAGCACCAATTAAAGAATGATGTAGCAGGGTTCTATACTTGTACTATTACAGATGGTAAAGAAAGAGGCGACAGACATTCTAGTTGCTGAACAAGGTGAAGCGGAATGGCCCTTTTGTGCTCTCCTAGATGCAGAAGGCATGCAGGACTCTAGTCCAACCCCTTGTGATGGCCGGCCGCCAATCATGTAGTTTGAGAGGTAATCTTGAGTAAACTACTTCAGGACCCACTGCAAAAGAAAAAAGATTCAGATATTGTCATCTAACACAACTCATTACGGGCAGTAAAAAGAAGGCTACATGGTTCTTACTTACCATCCTGCAGTTCACTGTTGTCTTGCATAAAGTGTAAACAAAAAGTTCGATTCACATCTTTTGACCCATTTTAGTAACAATCTTTATCAGTTTCCTCACTTGATGCTGGTTCATGAATATCTCATTGCCCCATGCGTAGAAAGGGTCGAAGTGTTGATCTTTGGCAATGATATATGTACCTAAAAGCACCAAGTTAATATTAGAAGATAAACAACAATTGAAAAATGATGTAGTACAACATTCCATCCATCCCATTATATAAAATTTTATTACATGTATAACTAGACATCATCAGAACATTAAGGTAACACTCTTCCTTATTGCTATGTAGCCTGGGATTGCATATTTAGTCATTTAGTACAATGCATGTTGCTAAACAAACATTGAAAAATGAATAGGCAAGTTAACTGCAATATCCTTAACAGCAACCAAATATGGTAATTCATAGTGGTATTGTTGAAACTATTATTGATGAAATTGAACTGCACAGCAAATAGTTGCACATATAGAGCATCAATTGTGAAGAACTGAAATAAACAAGTCATAAGGACATCTCTAGGCGATCCTTAAAAAGTTAAAGGACTAAAACCTTTAGTGGATATATATACTCCATCAATTTTTGGCCTTTTCTAGTCGATCCCCTAAACTTAAGGTTGTAAACTTCAATTTGATCAAGTTCAAAGCCGGTTCAACCGAACGTAGCATGCATTCAAACATAAACATAGATAGTTTTGCATAACTGAACATAAAACATAAATTTAAACTAAGCTAAACTACTTTCGGTCGAAGTAGAGCTCGAGCCAATCCTTCCTCGTCATGTACGGTGTGCCGCGAGCCGGGTCCGGGCCAGTACCGTCGTCGGGGTCATTGGGGAAGGCACTCCTCTAGTCGTCGACATCGATCTCCTCGTCCTGGGGCCCACCTCGACGCCCTCCGTGCCGCCCTCGCCGCCACCTTCGACCTCATCATCAGAGGAGAGCATGATAACCTCGCCACCCTCCGCGCCGCCGTCCTCGCCGCCTTCGACCTTGTCATCGGAGGAGAGTGCGATAACATCGCCGCCCTCCGTGCCGGCAAAGATCGTCCGCTCCGCCTCCATGAGCTTCGGGTGCTGCCGGCGGAGCTCTTGCATGTAGGCCTCGTCGGCGGCCTCGGCCTCGAGACGCTCCCACGCCTCATCATCCTCCCACGCCATAGCCGAGCTCACAACCCCTGGCTCCGGCGGAACAAGGTGGACCGGACGTGTGCCGAACGAGAAATTGAGCATAGCCGCCGCGCCGTGGTAGCGGACCTGCCAGCGGTCGTACACCATGGCCGCAAGCTCGGCCGTGTGGAAGCTACCAAGCCACCGGCGGGTGTGGGTCTCTCGATCTGTATTCTCGGCGACCCACGTCCCGCACCGCCGCTGCCGGACGCCGAGGTACGACTTCGTCGGCAGCCGAGTCCGGGGGAGGACGGGGAAGTCCTCGAACCGGCGTAGGGGCTCGGCGGCGGGCGGATCGGGGGATCGGCGATGGCGGATCGGGCCCGCGGAGGACGACGGGGACACCTCGGCGGCCACCTCGCCGGCGTCGGGCGAAAAGGCCGCGATGAACCTCTTTTTGGCCATTGGCTACTCGAGCTCCCCGGCACACAGGAAGAGGTTGAGGATGGAGGGCCGGTGAGGGCGGCGACCTACCACTGGTTTCGAGGGTTGTGTGTGTCTGTGTGAGCGGAGGTTGTGTTTGAGGAAATACTGCGGCAACTGAAAATTTTACTAGGCGGGAGTAATAAGGCAGGTCTTCTGAAAATTTGTTTCAAGGGTGAGGAGATATTTTTGAGATTGCGAGGGATGCAGAGGCGGGAGTAAAATGCCGGGTCTACTGAAAATTTGAATCAAGGGACTGAAGCAGAGAGGGATGCAGAGGCGGGAGTTTTGGGGGAGCGAGCTAGTGTGCTTGACACGCCGGCTGTGGACTGTAGCCAATGCACCTTCTCGCGTAAGCCATAGGTGTACTATACACCAACGGTGCTCCAAGATAGTTTGTACTACATGTCACACGGTTGGTGAGAATAAACTGTGTGGGATCTACTTGATTTGAATTACAAAAAGGGGTCACAGCGGCAATGGATGGTGTTTGAGTTGCTAGACCTTTTACCTGCAGTGAACATGCAACTGTATTTGTGTCGTAAAAGAATTGGAATTATTCAGGGTTCGTTTGGACATTTCATAAATTAAACTGGTTTTCTAGCCATTTCAGGTGCACAATTCAAAATTAAACTACATGCACATGCTCTGGTGCATACAAATTGGTTGAAAAATCAAATATGTGTCCTTCAGTGCATGCTTAGGTCCCATGGAAGAAATGGGAATGAATTTTTCGGGGTTCGGTTGGCCTTTTTTATACATTAACTGGGTTTTCAAGGCCTTTTATGTGCATAATTCAAATTTGAACTAGAAGCACATGCTCCAATGCACTAAAGTTTGTTGAAAAATCACATGTGTGTCCTTGGGTGAATTTCTAGGTCCCATGCAAAGGATGGGAATGAATTTCAAACACCAGGGCACTGTTGATTGCCGGCAAAATGTTGAGATACCTGGTTTTTAAATTCTAGTAAATCCAAAACTCGTCTGAAATTCATGAAACATGGCATGCTATCATGGAGCGGCATCAACATGCGGTGGTGAAAATTTTGTCCCATTTGGGGCAGGCTTGGGTATGAGCTTCTCACAAACCAGAGCTTCTCACAACAAGCATGATGGTTTCGATAGGGAACGTACCACCTTTGGGGACGAGACGATATCCATTGCCTCTTATTGCTTTCAAAAAAATTCTAGTGTCAACATAGAACAACAGGAGTATTGTGTTCAATCTTGGGGTTCATTTGGCCTTTTTTATACATTAACTGGGTTTTCTAGGCATTTTATGTGCATAATTCAAATTTGAACTACAAGCACATGCTCCAATGCACCAAAGTTGGTTGAAAAATCACATGTGTGTCCTTGGGTGAATTTCTAGGTCCCATGCAAGAGATGGGAATGAATTTCAAACACCAGGGCACTGTTGTTTCCGGCAAAACATTGAGATGCCTGGTTTTTAAATTCTAGTAAATCCAAAACTTGTCTGAAATTCATGAAACTTGGCATGCTATCATGGAGCGGCATCAATATGCCATGGTGAAAATTTTGTCCCATTTGCGGCAGGTTTGGGTGTCGGGGAAACGACACCTATGGGATCACTGGAATCCCTTCTATGGTTGGCGGGCGCGGGGTTGTGAGAAGAGCAGGTCTAACAGGAAGCGCACGGATCGTTTACCCAGGTTCGGGCCGCTAGGATGCGTAATACCCTAGTCCTGCTTTGGTGGATGTATTGAGTGTTCTTGTGTTCTTGAGCTAGCTACGGGGTGTAACTTGCCCAAAAGAGCCGAATCCCTCTCCTGGTCGCCTCAGGCCTCCTTTTATAGGCAAAAGGGGTCACCACAGTGGCACACAGGAGGTGGAATGGTCTACAATGTGCGAGCTTATCGCCCGACGTTACAGGACGAAGTGCATTAAATGTGCTACTTAGGTGTCCATCAGCTTTATCGGGGATGGGAACGAGGCCCGTCCCATCCGTCGCCGCCCCACCTCACTTCGACACGCGCCCGGGCCAGCTATGCGTGCCGTGCCATGTAGGCAGGCAGGCTGCTGAGGTGGCGCGGTGGTAGGGTCTTCACGAAGATCTGCAAGCCACCATGCAAGTCCTTGCTGAGTCGGTGTAGAGGCCACCCGTTACCACGTAGGTGCCTGCCCAGCTGGTTGAGCTAGGAGCTCCTTGGGAACGGCGGTGGCATCTTGGCACACGCGGGCCTGGCTGCGGCCCTGCTGGTGTCCTCGGCAAGGGCCTTGCCGGGGGTGAGGGAGTACTGGACTAAGGGGTCCTCGGGCGTCCGGCCTGTTATCCGTGGGCTGGACTGATGGGCTATGAAGACATGAAGGCCGAAGGTTGTACCCGTGTCCGGATTGGATTCTACTTGGCGTGGAAGGCAAGCTTGGCAACCGACTATGTAGATTCCTTCTTATGTAACCGACTCCATGTAACCCTAGATCTCTGCGGTGTCAATATAAACCGGAGAGCGTAGTCCGAATAGAAATACTCATTACCATATTCACATAGGCTAGACTTCTAGGGTTTAGCCATTACGATCTCGTGGTAGATCAACTCTTGTAACACTCATATTCATCAAGATCAATTAAGCAGGAAGTAGGGTATTACCTCCATAGAGAGGGCCCGAACCTGGGTAAACATCGTGTCCCCCGTCTCCTGCTACCATTGTTCCTAGACGCACTGTTCGGGACCCCCTACCCGAGATCCGCCTATTTTGATACCGACATTGGTGCTTTCATTGACAGTTCCACTATGCCGTCGGCAAAGGGCTCGATGGCCCCTTCGATCGCCAGTAATGACGTTGTCCAGGGAGAAACCTTCCTCCCCGGACAGATCTTCGTATTCGGCGGCTTCGTACTGCGGGCCAACTCGCTTGGCCATCTGGAGCAGATTGATAGCTACGCCCCTGTGTAACGCCCCGATCCGATGCGCCAGGTGTCTTGCAGTTATTCGCTGTCATTGCCATGTCATTTGCTTGTGTGTTGCACTTTGCCATGTCATCATCTGCACTTCATTTGCATGTTTTTCAAAACTTGCATCCGTTCGGGTCCTCCCGGTTCTCTCTGTTGTCTGTTCCGAGCCCAGACACACCCGCACGCGCCCGCGGCATGTCCGAAATATTATTTTATAAGTGGCACAAAAATGTTCTCGGAATGGGATGAAAGTTGGCGTGCGGTCTTATTATAGTGTAGACAGGCCGCTTGCCAAATTTCGTCGCATTCGGAGTTTGTTTGACTGCCCAACCGTTAAATATATAACCGCGATATAGCCGGTATAGACGTACGTTTTCGGTATTCGGAAACAGTTGCCGGGCTGCACTTCTATTCTCTCCCCTCAGCCCAAGCCATCCTACACAGCCCATCTAGCCCACCTACACTACCCCTCCGCTCCGGACCGTCAGATCACGATCCGATGCCCGAAAACACCCCCTAGACCCCAAACCCTAGCACCTACCCTATATATACACCCCCTTCCTTCCAAAAATGGGATACCCTAGTCTTCCCCTACCCCTAGACCCCTTCTCCTCGTATCAGCCGCTGCCAGCCTCGTTTTCAGCGGCGTCCCGCTCCCTCCTCGCCACTTGGCACCGCCGCCAGCGCCCTGCAGCCAACCACCGTGCTCCACCTCACCCCAGCAGCCTCGCGCAACCAACCAGGAGCGGCCACTTGGCATCTCCATGTCGCCCCCACGCCCCAGCGCCGCCGCGGCCCGCCAGGCCCGCGGGAGGCCCGCCCTGGGCCGGATCTGGGCCCGAGGCGCCCGCTCCATGCCGCCGCCTGCCCGAGCGCCCCAGCGCCCCCGCCGTCATCACGCGTCCCCGCGCCCTCGCCGCTCGTCCCCGCGCTCCGGCCAGATCCGAGCAGGTGCCGCCCGGATCCGGTGCCCCGCCCATCTCCGGCGAGCTCCCCAAGCTCCGGCGACCCCTCTCCGCCGACTCCCTCCCTCGCCGGCGAGTTCTTCCTCAACTCCGGCCGCCGGCGCCTCAGATCCGGTGAGATCCGCCGCCGTATCGGTTCCCGTGCGAACCCTAGGTTGACCTCTGTTTTTCTCCAAGTCCCGAAATATTTACATTCTGGTGCCAACTTTGCCATGCCATAACTTCATGTATATCACTCCGTTTGATGTGTATGATATATCAAAATGTTCACTGTGAGATTCTCTTCATTTCATTCCATCGTGGAATGCTTGTTTGAGTTCATCTTGATGCCCTAATAATAATTTCAAGAGTGCTATATGATGTTAACAGCTGAAACTTGTTAAAACTTGGTGATTTGTCGTTTTCGTTGCTTTTTGTGTGTGCATCCTTTAAGCATGATGTCTACATGTTTTAGGAGAATATTCATGCGATCGTTACATTGGTGCAATCCATGTATTTTTTGTGTCTTGTGGTGAGTGCAGCAAGCTCGTGAAGTGGGCTACTTGCTGTTGATGTTCTAGATCTTGCCCTCAAATTGCTAAATAATGTTGCTGTCAGCCTATTAACATTAAGTTCAGTTTTGCCATGTGTTTTGCTAGTGGTCCATGCACTCTATGGACTTGCTATTGCCATGCTTAGTTTGATGAACATGTCTTCTTACTGTTTGTTACCTTGTCATTCCATGTAATGCTCTGTAGTGAGTTGTACAAGCTCACCAACATGCCTACTTATCGTTGTTCCTGCCATGTACTGTTATTTCACGGTCTGAATCTGTCATATCATTTGCCATGTTTGCATGGGTGCTACCATCTTTTCTGTTGATCTTTGGAATTTGCTTAGTAATGGAGTTTTGTTCTTTGTATTTAGTACTAGCATGCCATGCCTTTGTTTTCCATGATAAGTACCTGTAGCATGTTGTTTGATAGCTCTAAACATCGCAACCTGATGTTAGTTCTGCCATGTCTAGTGTTTTCTGCCAAGTCTGTGAACTGTTATTATTTGCAATCTTGCCATGTCCTTTTGAGCATGTTCTAATGAATTCTGGAGATAGCTCAGTGTTCATGTTTTGTTATGCTTTACCTTTACATCATTCCCGTGCCATTGTTTTTCATGTTGGGGTGCTGTAGCATATTGTTTTGATGCTTGCAATTTGCCTAGTTGCTGTTTTGGACAGCTTGTCCTTTAAACTTGTTTCATGTGTATGTGTTGATCCGTTGCTCCGTTTTGAGTGTGCTCTACATGAAACTTGCTTAGTTTTGCATGTAGTTTCATATTACCTTATTGCATCCATGTTTTGAGTGTGTTTTCTTGATGTTTGAATGCATTTTGCATCAATGCCATGTTTAACTTGTTATGCTCATATCTTCTAGACCGTAGCTCCAAATTAAATGAATTTTATATGAAACTTGACTAGAATTTCGTGTAGATCATTTTGGTGCATCTTAACTTGCTGTTTAACAACTTGAACATAAGGTTTATTCAGATCTAGACCAATTTCGAAATTTGCATATGGGGACTTAGTGGGATTGTTATATGTTGTTTCCGGCCTTATTTAAACTTGCTTTGATGTGTTGTTCTTGTATGCATCATCTCTTGCCATGCGTAGCCTCATGTAGCCTTGTCATGCATCATACTTGGTTGAGCATCATGCCTTGTTCATGTGTGGTGTGTTACCATGTTGTGTGCTTCTTCTCGATAGTTCCCGTTTTCGTTGCGATCGTGAGGATTCGTTCGTCTACGCTTGGTTCGTCTTCGTGGCTTCATCTTCTTCGTGGACTCGTTCTTCTTCCTAGCGGGATTTCAGGCAAGATGACCGTCACCTTGGATCTCATTACTATCATTGCTATGCTAGTTGCCTCGATGCTATCGCTATGCCGCGTTACCTACCACTTGCTTTTCAAGCCTCCCAAATTGCCATGAACCTCTAACCTTTGTCTCCATTCCTAGCAAACCGTTGTTTGGCTATGTTACCGCTTTTGCTCAGCCCCTCTTATAGTGTTGCTAGTTGCAGCTGAAGATGAAGATTGCTCCATGTTGGGATATCACAATATCTCTTATATTATGAATGCATCTATATACTTGGTAAAGGGTGGAAGGCTCGGCCTTATGCCTGGTGTTTTGTTCCACTCTTGCCGCCCTAGTTTCCGTCATATCGGTATTATGTTCCCGGATTTTGCGTCCCTAACGCGGTTGGGTGTTATGGGAACCCCTTGACAGTTCGCCTTGAATAAAAATCTTCCAGCAAGGCCCAACATTGGTTTTACCATTTTCCTAACAACCTATTACCTTTCCCGTGGGAGTAATTATCCCGAGGGTCATCTTTATTTAGCCCCCCCGGGCCAGTGCTTCTCTAAGTGTTGGTCCGAACTGAGCCGCCTATGGGGCCACCTTGGGGAAACTCGAAGTCTGGTTTTACTCGTAGCCTGTCTCATCCGGTGTTGCCCTGAGAACGAGATATGTGCAGCTCCTATCGGGATTGTCGGCACATCGGGCGGTCTTGCTGGTCTTGTTTTACCATTGTCGAAATGTCTTGTAACCGGGATTTCGAGACTGATTGGGTCTTCCCGGGAGAAGGAATATCCTTCGTTGATCGTGAGAGCTTATCATGGGCTAAGTTGGGACACCCCTGTAGGGTATAAACTTTCGAGAGCCATGCCCGCGGTTATGTGGCAGATGGGAATTTTTTAATATCCGGTGGTAGAGAACTTGACACTTGACTTAATTAAAACGCATCAACCGCGTGTGTAGCCGTGATGGTCTCTTTTTGGCGGAGTCCGGGAAGTGAACACGGTTTTTGGGTTATGTTTGACGTAAGTAGGAGTTCAGGATCACTTCTTGATCATTGCTAGCTTCTCGAACATTCCGTTGCTCCTCTTCTCGCTCTTATTTGCGTAAGTTAGCCACCATATCATGCTTAGACGCTGCTGCAACCTCACCACTTTACCCCTTCCTTACCCAGTAAGCTTTGCTAGTGTTGATACCCATGGTAATGGGATTTCCGAGTCCTCGTGGCTCACAGATTACTACAACAACAGTTGCAGGTACAGGTTATGCAATGATCATGACGCGAGAGCGATGTTTACTTGTTTTGGAGTTCTTCTTCTGCTTCTTCTTTGATCAGGGGATAGGTTCCTGGTCGGCAGCCTGGGCTAGCAGGGTGGATGTCGTTTGAGTTTCTGTTTGTGCTTCATCCGTAGTCGGATGATGCTCTTATGTATGATGTTGTTGTATTCGTGTGGCATTGTATGCCTCTTGTATGTATCCCCAACTATTATGTAATGGTACGATGTAATGATATCCACCTTGCAAAAGCGTCTCCAATATGCGCTTCTATCCTTGGTGGGACCTTCGAGTTCCTTTAGGATAGGGTCGCATATTGGACGTGACACCCTGGCCATCAGGTCAGATTCGGAAGCTTGAACTACGTTGCGGACATCCGTGGAGACTTGATCTTCGACGGATTCGAGACCGCGGCAACCGCTCCCCATCGCCCCGATGAACATGTCTTAAACCTATCATCGGGCCGCATCCAGGAGATAGCTCCTGTAGCAGCTCTGGCCTTAGATCCGGAGCAGATCAAGTCGTCCGAAGATGGGAAGCTCAACCCCATCATGGGGGCTACCGATTCTGCGGCGTTGGAGGCGCACGCAGATTCCACTTCATACGATATCTGCATCAACGGAACCCCGGACTCGTCTCCGATGTCGAGTTCCGAACCCTGTGAGCCCGCGGATACCGAACTCGACCGGTTATCAATCTTCAAGTTCAGCGCCGGAGATGTCTTCCAACACTCGCCCATGGGCGACCTACTAAACTCACTAAAATACCTATCCCTGGCAGATGACTCGTCGCCGAACTATGTTTGGTTCGAACTTACGGCGGATGGTGGAGAATCTTGCTTCCCACCCGCCACCCACTTCATAGCCACTGTTGAAGACCCAACCAACATGCCTGACCCCCGCTCCAAAGACATCGACGGTATGGACGACGATGAGGGGCAAGGCCAGAGCTTACTACCCGCTAGACACGGGATGACCACTTCCTGGTATGACGTGTGTATGATAGACACACCTTATGACGCTCTCGACGATGGCAAGGAGGATCCAGTCGAGGATAAACCTCCTAGTACACAGTCCGAACACCGGCGCCCACGGCGCCGCAGTAAGTCACATCGCTCAAGAGAAAACACTGCTAGCACTAGAAAAGACAACACTCCCGACAATGAAGACCCTGTTGAGGTGGAATCCGAACAGGAGGAACAGGAAAGCGGGCAAGACAGCCCTGATGAACAGGAAACATATGGAGACTCGGAGGACAGCAATTATCTCCCACTCTCCGAGGAAGAGGAGATCCTCGGCAACGAGGATTTTATCGTGCCTAAGGAACCTCTCGAGCAGGAGCGCTTTAAACGCCGACTTATAGCCACTTCAAGGAGCCTAAGGAAGAAGCAGCTGTAGCTTCAAGCAAGCCAAGATTAGCTCAATGACAGATGGACCGAGGTCCTGGCCGCCGAAGAATACGGCCTTAGCGGCCTAGACAAAAGCCACCCCAAGAGTAGGTGGCTCCCTCAATACGATGGCAGGGCGTTGGAGCCCACACCACCATCGAATAATGTGGTGGGCCGACCACAGTTCGGTCCGGACAAAGCAGAAGCCCAAGCAGAGCACCATACCAACCCATCCGGCCGTCCAAGCAAGAATAAAGCAGCTCGGGGGAACACTCGCGACATCCAACAAGACCTGGAGGGTAGAATATGACACACAAAATTGACACCCAGATCGCGGGGACATGCCCCGACCAGTGACGACAGTTATCTATTCGGCAACAACATACCCGACCATGCCCGGTCCAAAAACCGTAAGCGGAGTCCGCCGGAGGTGCTTCACAGTGTGGCCCAACATAGAGGAGCCGCACACCCTCTCTGCTTCACTGACGAGGTAATGGAGCATGAATTCCCAAACGGGTTTAAACCCATTAACATCGAATCATACGATGGAACAACAGATCCCGCGGTATGGATTGAGGATTACCTCGTCCATATTCACATGGCTCGTGGAGACGACCTTCATGCCATTAAATACCTACCTCTCAAGCTCAAAGGGCTAGCTCAGTACTGGCTAAACAGTTTGCCAGAAAATTCTATTGGCAACTGGGAAGATTTGGAAGACGCCTTTCGGGACAACTTCCAAGGAACATATGTGCGGCGACCAGATGCCAATGACTTGAGTCACATTGTCCAAGACCCCGGCGAGTCAGCCATGCAGCTCTGGACTAGGTTCTTAGTCAAAAAGAACCAAATTGTCAACAGTCCGGACGCGGAAGCCCTTGCGGCCTTCAAACATAGCGTCCGGGATGAATGGCTAGCGCGTCACCTCGGCCAGGAAGGACTAAATCCATGATAGCCCTTACCGCTCTAATGACTCGCTTTTGCGTGGGAGAAGACAACTGGCTCGCCCGTAAAAGCAACAACGCCAGCGACCTGGGTACTTCCGAAATCCGAGATGGCAACAGCAAGCCACGACGAACCGAACACAACAGTCGCAATAATAATGAAAGATTATGCGACACAGCGGTCAACGCCGGATTTCACAATCCGAAACCTGGTCAATGGAAGAAGCCATTAAAGGCAAACTAGGATGGACCATCCACTCTTGACAGGATATTGGACCGACCTTGTCAGATTCACAGTCACCCTGATAAGCCAGCCAATCATACCAACAGAAACTGTTGGGTCTTCAAGAAGGTAGGCAAGCTTAACGCCGAGCACAAGGGGAGGAGGCCACCAGGCGATAAATACGATGGAGCGGCTCGCCAGCCGAACACCAGGGGCCAGAAACAGTTTCCCTCTGAAGTTCGACCACTCCCGGAACGGAAATAGCAGTTCGGCTTCCGCCACCCACCCACTATACTGGCATGATTTACACCACGTGTACATCACTACGCGCTCAAGATACCATGGGAGTCGGCGGAAGCACAATACGGACAACCCTGCAAGCATTCCCGTAACGTTTCTTATCTGTTTTCCTTACTTTTCTTTATTATCTCTTGAAAAACAGGTGACCATTAAGACAGCATCTACATCGGACTCTATCAGAGTTCGGATCCGTACACTCACCTAAGGGGCCACTTCCGTTAAGGACTCCCCCTCCCCAAGGATGGGCGGCGCAGACGTGTGACAGGAGGTCCAAAATAAGTTTTTGTAGACTGCACTCCTTATTTTGAGCCTGTACTATGCCCTTTTCATCCGTTCCCAACCCTGAGCATGTCAAATAGCCGGGTTGTGGTTTTTACTCTTTATATATATTTATCATTGGCATATTGCTCCGCTCCCAGTAAACTTTATCCGAACTAATCTTCCATGCTCTTTATACAATGAGTCCGGCCGTAACGGCTGCCTTACAAGACGCACCCCGACATAACTTTACAGGGGCCCGGTATGGGAACAAATGAGTCGCCAGTAAAAGTCCGAACAGCTCTATAGCGTACTTCGGCGTCGCAAGTTTGGCCTTATATGCATCTGCTCCGAATCATTATCTTTGGTCAATAGTTGGGTTACCCGGCTCCTATGCTTGCTACCCTACGTTTCGCTCTATCGGCTAGGGTAGTAAAGGGAGAACTACTGCGATTGTGCCCTAGCCTAAATCGGATGAGCACCTCAGTAGAGAAAGCCGAAAACTGACTGTCATGATGCGGCGAGAGCTGGTCAACCACTTGACGACTTATTTGAATCTTTAGCGATTCTCTGTGTCACACGAAGGATCTTTTTTAGATCAAAATATGTAAGGCACCATATTATAATACGCCGTATACATACCAGGGGCTATGTCGTAGCCCCACGGTAAAATTCCTATGGCTAAGTGAAAGTGTTAACGCCCTATAGTCCGATTGCCTGGTTCCCTGCATTATCACCTCCTTTATGGACCAAGACGTTGGATAAAGAGTGATTAAATGCTTTTCTGAACACCCTCGTACTTCCTACAAGGGGGCTGAAGCCGACGACTGGAAAACTTTCAGATTATACTAAAACGGCCGCACAGGAGGAATTCAAGCTCTTGAGAAAAATATAAAAATAGATTAACTATAAAGTTGTCTGTTACAACCCTTATACACATCACTCGAACATTATGTCTTTCGAGCACTGACCCTCTATCAAGCGGGCGGCCTCTAGGACGTCTTCAAAATAGTGCTCCGGCGCACAACGGTCCTTGCCCTTGGGTGGACTCCTCGCCGCAACATCAATGGCCTTAATCTTTCCCCAGAACATTTTGACTCGGGCAAAGGCCATCCGTGCACTTTCAGTAGACGCCGACCGCTTCACAGTGTCGATATGTGGCACCGCGTCAACAAGCCGCTGCACCAGGCCGAAATAACTACTCGGAACAGGCTCAGTTGGCCACAACAAGACTATGATGTTCATCATGGCAGCGCCGGATATCCTATGCAGCTCGGCCCACTAGGACATCTGTTCATTCAGCAACAGAGGGCGCTTCGACGCGCCGAATTGTGACCAGAAAAGCCTCTCTGTTGCATACCCCTCTTGTGCGTGGTAAAACTGCGCCGCATCGGAAGAACTCTTTGGTAAGTCCAAAAATTTGTCCGGAGAACTCCATACTTGGTTAAGCTGAGCATAGTTCGGATCGCCAAACTTAGTCTGTAGCAAAAAGGGCTTGCCAGCCGCAATCTCACCAGCTTGCCGGATCTCCTCACGGGCCGCACTGGATTCAGACCGCGCTTCTCTCGCCTCTCGTAAGTCCTTGTCAAGTTCAGCCGTTTTGGCTTTATTTTCCTTCTCAAGAAGTTTACAGCGGCTAGCCGCATTCTCTAATGCGTGTGCCATGGTGGACATCTTCTCCTTGTCTTGGTGCCGCGCAGTTTGTTCGGCTTTCAACTCAGCCGATGCCTTTCCGGCCGTCGCATTACTAAACCAGGCCTGCTCCTTGGCCCGGGCTAGCTCCGCCCAAAGGGCCTCGACGGCGGCAGCACCATCCGCATGCATGCACATTTCATATAAAACTCTTTTTAGACTCAGGCTTAAATTACAAGCACATTGGTGTAAGGAATGCTCGAAATATATACCTTGCGAGTCGTCAAGACGCCTGTTGATCAATGCAATGTCATCCTCCGCAATATCCAGCTTTCGCTGCAGTTCGGCCACTTCCGAATTTCGGGTAGCCGTAGGAGGGGAGGCAGCCTGTATTCCAAGTAAAATCAAGGTTAGTACCTGAGCATATCTTTTCGATCCTCCGATCGCTTCCTTTGGAAGGCAATCCGAGTCTCAGGGGCTACTACATATACAACAGGTACATTCTGTCAATAAAATTCCATTGGCAAAATTACATCACAAACCTCAAAACCCCTTAGGAGGCTCGTGAAGGCCTCGTTCAACCCGCTCTTCGCGGATAGAACCTTTTTGACCACCATAACCATCAAGGCATGGTGTTCCTCCGAAACGGACGCTTGTCGCAGCATGTCCGTCAGCATTTCCGACGCTTCTGGGTCTTCAGAAACCGCCGTCGGAGTACAACATTCCTTTGAAGGAATCCACCCACTCGCCTCCAGAATCGTCTCCGGCTGTAAACCGGATAGTGCGGAGCCGTCATGCTTGATTCCCGAACCCTGAGTGACAGAGGCACCACCTTCGGGTAATGCCTTCTTCGCTTCCTGCACTACTTGTCGACCGGGAGGAGCCCCCGGGACGATACCTCAGAATCAACCGCCCAGTTGGGCGATGAGGCCGGAGAAGGCATGCCACTCTCCATCATCTCTGGAAGAAGGTCTCCCGAGGAGGAGGACGATTGGGAAACACCAGGCGTTAACCTGCGAGGACGTACGTATGTCGGAGGATTACTTCAGTAATGAGAAAGGAATGATGTATGATTAAAGTACCCTGCTGCACTTACGGTCTGCCAGAGGTTTATCCTCATCATAAAGCTCCACGTCAACATCGCTTGCCCGGCCCAAGCCGCCCGTCGATGGCGTTTTCCCTTTCTTGGAAGGTTTCCCCTCCTGATCTTCAGAAGCGGCCCTCTTCTTGCCATGGAGGGCTTCCTCTGCACCTTTGCCCTCGGGCAAGAGTGTTTCGGTTTCCCCGAACACAACGTCTAATTTATACTTGGGGCAGATACCACCTCCGGCCTCCCTGTTCTCGCCCTCCTCCGCAGACACCTGGTACGGTGTCGGAGTCAGCATCCTCGTTCGCAAGGCGTTCGTAGAGTCTTCGGGAAGGGGCGCCGGACACCATATCAACACCGCTTTCTTTATGCAGTCATGTGAAGGGACGGATTGTTCAATATCTTACCAAGAGATACTCGAATAGAGGGTATGCGGAGATTGAATACTTACCGAAGTGTCTGGATGATTGCAGACGAGGCCAACATCTTCGGTGGTGTCCGACCATTGCTCCCGCTCCCCGAAATATAATTTCCACATTCCTCCGTGCGTAGTGCCGAAGAAGTGCTGAAGAGTCTTCCACCCTTCTGGATTAAACTCCCACATATGGAGAGGCTGCCGCTGACACGGCAGGGTCCGGCGAACTAGCATTACTTGAACGACATTCACAAGATCGATGCCCCTCTCGGTAAGGCTTCGGATGCGACTTTTCAAAGTCTGCACTTCATTGACGGATCCCCAGTACAATCCCTTATTGATCCATGAAGCAAGCTGAATTGGAGGGCCAGGTCAGAACGCAGGCACAGCCGCCCACCTGGAGCCACGCGGCTCGTTGATATAAAACCACCCCTGATGCCATAGGTCGGAGGACTCGGCGAAAGATCCTTCAAACCAAACCGCGCTGGCAAGCTTGCCTATTATGACGCTGCCACACTCTGCCTGCTCCTCCTCTACCACCTGCGGCCTCACGTCAAAGGTCTTGAGCCACAAACCAAAGTGCGGAGGAGTCCGGAGGAAGGCCTCACACGTGACGATAAATGTCGAGATGAGAAGAACAGAGTCCGGGGCCAGATCGTGAAAATCTAGCCCGTAGTAGAACATAATCCCCCGGGCGAAGGGGTTAAGCGTGAACCTTAACCCGTGGAGGAAGTGGGACACAAATACTACTCTCTCACCAGATTTGGGGGTGGGAATAACCTGCCCCTTTGCGGGAAGCCGATGAAGGATTTCTGGGGTCAGATACCTCGCCGCGCGGAGCGTCGCGATATCCTCCTCCGTGATAGAAGAGGCCACCCACCGGCCTGGACGGCCAGACCCGGACAAGATTGGGGCTGGTGGTGATTGGAACCCGAGGGCTAGAACTCGAGGTGGCTGGGGTTGAGGAAGAAGCAAGCACAAAAGAAAAGTACGAGACTGGGTCTCTATATAAAGACCCCGAATACTGAGCGTCTCCTCTCGGGTCTCGAAACTTGCCTATCTCCAAAGAGTTGTACCCAGGGGACGGTTGGATTACCCATGATTGCATTAATAAATATCCCATGAATAAGGGGACATGATCTCTACTTTGACAAGACGTGCCAGTAAAACCGCGTCCCAAGACGTGGGATGACGGGCTAGCCAACGGTTGGAAATAATAACCGGGCAGGTGTGATAAGATGTCATAAACAGTTGTCAGCAGATTGGACTCGTGGAATATTGTATTCTCTCCAATTACATACGCATGTCCGGGTATACTTGCTACATCCGAAGACTATTCCGGAGTTCGGAAGGAGGGAACCCGCCTTGCAATGCCGAAGACAAAATCTGCGCGTCGGACTCCTCGTCATTGAAGCAAGGTTCAGGGCCTACTGAGGGAGTCCTGGACTAAGGGGTCCTCGGGCGTCTCGCCTGTAATCCGTGGGCCGGACTGATGGGCTGTGAAGACATGAAGGCCGAAGGCTGTACCCGTGTCCGGACTGGACTCTACTTGGCGTGGAAGGCAAGCTTGGCGACCGACTATGTAGATTCCTTCTTATGTAACCGACTCCATGTAACCCTAGATCTCTCCGGTGTCTACATGAACCGGAGAGCGTAGTCCGGAAAGATATACTCATTACCATATTCACATAGGCTAGACTTCTAGGGCTTAGCCATTACGATCTCGTGGTAGATCAACTCTTGTAACACTCATATTCATCAAGATCAATCAAGCAGGAAGTAGGGTATTACCTCCATAGAGAGGGCCCGAATCTGGGTAAACATCATTTACCAAGTCTCCTACTACCATCGATCCTAGACGCATAGATCGGGACCCCCTACCCGAGATCCGCCGGTTCTGACACCGACAGGGGGGCCCGACAAGGGTCTTGCCGTGGTGTTGCGGTCGTCCCCGGCAAGGCGCTTGCCGAGGGTCTTGTGGATTTACTCGGCTATGATCCCGTCGAGGGTCGTCGTCTTCTGGTTCACATATGATATTATGTATTCATGATTTTGACAAAGATCTCCATGCCACCACGGAGGTGCCTCCCGAGCCCTGGTTCCAACGTAGCTATTGACGGCGTCCGGAACCCCTGGGCTCAAGGGTGGCTCGCTCCGCTGGTGTTGGGAGAGCTGCCCCGACAAGGGTCTTGCCGGGGCTGCCCCGGCAAGACCTACTTCGCCCCTCTGCTCTTTGGGTTCTTGGTCTTGGCATTGTCTTGGGCTTCGGCTTCTCTCCGGCTTCCCTCCTCTGCCCAGCTAAGTGAGGCCGTGGCGCGCGGCTCTGACTGCCCGTGCACAAGTAAAGGGGTCAAAAGAAGAGCCCCTACTTTTGTACACTGACAGGAGCCCACGGACCTGGGCCACATATAAGCGCGCCGCGTTGTTGGGCCAGGCCCAGAACGGTGCGCGGGCAGGTGGGGCGGATTTTACCGTAGTAACGGTTTCGTCCGCTGTGCTTCCCCATGACCCGTGTTGAACGCGCGACGTGGAGGATCATGCGTGATGTGGGGGCCATGTGTGGGGCGGTTCCCGCACGCATGCGTCACATCGCAGTTAATGGGAAAAGAGGCGGCCCGCGCCTTCCCCGTAAAAAGGAATAACCGCGGGCACGCTGCTCATTTACCCTTCGTGCTTTCCCCAATCTCTGAACTGCCGTCCCTTTCTTCCTCCTTGTCAAGCTCTTGCCTTCACTCACCGCCGCCGCGCCTTCGCCATCCTCCATTCCCCGCTTCCCGCAGCCGCCATGGCACCCAAGACCAGTAGAGGCAAGGGAGTGGCCAAGGACGCCGGGGAGAAGGAGCCGCTGGAGAGCGGCTTGGCGGTGCGACGGACGCAGCACGCCTACTTCCCGTCGACGGTTGATGCGGTCGAACTCCGGGACAAATTCAAGCACCTGTGGGGGTGCAAAACGGGAAGCGAGACGACGGGGCATCCGGCCACGCGCGTCATCCCCGCAGCCTTCGCCGAAGCCGGCCCGAATTGGTACCCGTTCTTCGTCGACTACTTTTCTTGCGGCCTCTGACCCCCCCTTCTCTGATTTCTTCAGCGACATCATGCACACCTACAGCTTCCACCTTTTGGATTTACTCCAAATGTCGTGGAGTGCATGGCTCTTTTTTGCGCACCTCTGCGAGAGTTTCGCTGGGGTGCATCCCAACACGGCGCTCTTCCGCCACTATTTCTTCCCTCGCATCCAAAAGGGGGGCGCCATTTCCGGTTGCGTCGCCTGGATCCCTAGGACCCAGGAGAAGGAGACATATCCGGACGGCGCCCAGAAGGAGAGGTGGGAGGAGTGGCGAGGCCGATGGTGCTGGATTGAGGAGAAGGACCCACCAGCATTCTGCGAGGTTTGCCAGGCGCCGCCGGTCCACAGAAGCGACTGGAGCGATGTCGATGTCGACGACAAGAAGCTCACGGTCGCCACCACTAGGATCCTTCGTCTCACCGAGGCCGGGCTCACCCTTGATTTGATCGGGGTGGATTTCATCCGGGCCTACTGAGGGAGTCCTGGACTAAGGGGTCCTCGGGCGTCCGGCCTGTTATCCGTGGGCCGAACTGATGGGCTGTGAAGACATGAAGGCCGAAGGCTGTACCCGTGTCCGGATTGGACTCTACTTGGCGTGGAAGGCAAGCTTGGCAACCGACTATGTAGATTCCTTCTTATGTAACCGACTCCATGTAACCCTAGATCTCTCCGGTGTCTATATGAACCGGAGAGCGTAGTCCGGAAAGATATACTCATTACCATATTCACATAGGCTAGACTTCTAGGGCTTAGCCATTACGATCTCGTGGTAGATCAACTCTTGTAACACTCATATTCATCAAGATCAATCAAGCACGAAGTAGGGAATTACCTCCATAGAGAGGGCCCGAACCTGGGTAAACATCATTTCCCAAGTCTCCTGGGGTGCATCCCAACACGGCGCTCTTCCGCCACTATTTCTTCCCTCGCATCCAAAAGGGGGGCGCCATTTCCGGTTGCGTCGCCTGGATCCCTAGGACCCAGGAGAAGGAGACATATCCGGACGGCGCCCAGAAGGAGAGGTGGGAGGAGTGGCGAGGCTGATTGTGCTGGATTGAGGAGAAGGACCCACCAGCATTCTGCGAGGTTTGCCAGGCGCCGCCAGTCCGCAGAAGCGACTGGAGCGATGTCGATGTCGACGACAAGAAGCTCACGGTCGCCACCACTAGGATCCTTCGTCTCACCGAGGCCGGGCTCACCCTTGAGATGATCGGGGCGGATTTCATCCGGGCCTTTTGAGGGAGTCCTGGACTAAGGGGTCCTCGGGCGTCCGGCCTGTTATCCGTGGGCCGGACTGATGGGCTGTGAAGACATGAAGGCCGAAGGCTGTACCCGTGTCCGGATTGGACTCTACTTGGCGTGGAAGGCAAGCTTGGCAACCGACTATGTAGATTCCTTCTTATGTAACCGACTCCATGTAACCCTAGATCTCTTCAGTGTCTATATGAACCGGAGAGCGTAGTCCGGAAAGATATACTCATTACCATATTCACATAGGCTAGACTTCTAGGGCTTAGCCATTACGTTCTCGTGGTAGATCAACTCTTGTAACACTCATATTCATCAAGATCAATCAAGCAGGAAGTAGGGTATTACCTCCATAGAGAGGGCCCGAACCTGGGTAAACATCATTTCCCAAGTCTCCTGCTACCATCGATCCTAGACGCACAGTTCGGGACCCCCTACCCGATATCCGCGGTTCTGACACCGACAGGGGGGCCCGACAAGGGTCTTGCCGTGGTGTTGCGGTCGTCCCCGGCAAGGCGCTTGCCGGGGGTCTTGTGGATTTACTCGGCTATGATCCCGTCGAGGGTCATCGTCTTCTGGTTCACATCTGATCTTATGTATTCATGATTTTGACAAAGATCTGCATGCCACCACGGAGGTGCCTCCCGAGCCCTGGTTCCAACGTAGCTGTTGACGGCGTCCGGAACCCCTGGTCTCAAGGGTGGCTCACTCCGCTGGTGTTGGGCGAGCTGCCCCGACAAGGGTCTTGCCGGGGCTGCTGAGGCTGCCCCGGCAAGACCTACTTCGCCCCTCTGCTCTTTGGGTTCTTGGTCTTGGCATTGTCTTGGGCTTCGGCTTCTCTCCGGCTTCCCTCCTCTGCCCAGCTAAGTGTGGCCGTGGCGCGCGGCTCTGACTGCCCGTGCACAAGTAAAGGGGTCAAAAGAAGAGCCCCTACTTTTGTACACCGACAGGAGCCCACGGACCTGGGCCACACATAAGCGCGCCGCGTTGTTGGGCCAGGCCCAGAACGGTGCGCGGGCAGGTGGGGTGGATTTTACCGTAGTAACGGTTTCGTCCGCTGTGCTTCCCCACGACCCGTGTTGAACGCGCGACGTGGAGGATCATGCGTGATGTGGGGGCCATGTGTGGGGCGGTTCCCGCACGCATGCGTCACATCGTAGTTAATGGGAAAAGAGGCGGCCCGTGCCTTCCCCGTAAAAAGGAATAACCGCGGGCACGTTGCCTATTTACCCTTCGTGCTTTCCCCAATCTCTGAACTGCCGTCCCTTTCTTCCTCCTTGTCAAGCTCTTGCCTTCACTCGCCGCCGCCGCGCCTTCGCCATCCTCTATTCCCCGCTTCCCGCAGCCGCCATGGCACCCAAGACCAGTAGAGGCAAGGGAGTGGCCAAGGACGCCGGGGAGAAGGAGCCGCCGGAGAGCGGGTTGGCGGTGCGACGGACGCAGCACGCCTACTTCCCGTCGACGGTTGATGCGGTCAAACTCCGGGACAACTTCAAGCACCTGTGGGGGTGCAAAACGGGAAGCGAGACGACGGGGCATCCGGCCACGCGCGTCATCCCCGCCGCCTTCGCCGAAGCCGGCCCAAATCGGTACCCGTTCTTCGTCGACTACTTCTCTTGCGGCCTCTGCCCCCCTTCTCCGATTTCTTCAGCGACATCATGCACACCTACAGCTTCCACCTTTTGGATTTTAGTCCAAATGTCGTGGAGTGCATGGCTCTTTTTGCGCACCTCTGCGAGAGTTTCGCTGGGGTGCATCCCAACACGGCGCTCTTCCGCCACTATTTCTTCCCTCGCATCCAAAAGGGGGGCGCCATTTCCGGTTGCGTCGCCTGGATCCCTAGGACCCAGGAGAAGGAGACATATCCGGACGGCGCCCAGAAGGAGAGGTGGGAGGAGTGGCGAGGCTAATTGTGCTGGATTGAGGAGAAGGACCCACCAGCATTCTACGAGGTTTGCCAGGCGCCGCCGGTCCGCAGAAGCGACTGGAGCGATGTCGATGTCGACGACAAGAAGCTCACGGTCGCCACCACTAGGATCCTTTGTCTCACCGAGGCCGGGCTCACCCTTGAGATGATCGGGGCGGATTTCATCCGGGCCTACTGAGGGAGTCCTGGACTAAGGGGTCCTCGGGCGTCCGGCCTGTTATCCGTGGGCCGGACTGATGGGCTGTGAAGACATGAAGGCCGAAGGCTGTACCCGTGTCCGGATTGGACTCTACTTGGCGTGGAAGGCAAGCTTGGCAACCGACTATGTAGATTCCTTCTTATGTAACCGACTCCATGTAACCCTAGATCTCTCCGGTTTCTATATGAACCGGAGAGCGTAGTCCAGAAAGATATACTCATTACCATATTCACATAGGCTAGACTTCTAGGGCTTAGCCATTACGATCTCGTGGTAGATCAACTCTTGTAACACTCATATTCATCAAGATCAATCAAGCAGGAAGTAGGGTATTACCTCCATAGAGAGGGACCGAACCTGGGTAAACATCATTTCCCAAGTCTCCTGCTACCATCGATCCTAGACGCACAGTTCGGGACCCCCTACCCGAGATCCGCGGTTCTGACACCGACAGGGGGGCCTGACAAGGGTCTTGCCGTGGTGTTGCGGTCGTCCCCGGCAAGGCGCTTGCCGGGGGTCTTGTGGATTTACTCGGCTATGATCCCGTCGAGGGTCGTCGTCTTCTGGTTCACATCTGATCTTATGTATTCATGATTTTGACAAAGATCTGCATGCCACCACGGAGGTGCCTCCCGAGCCCTGGTTCCAACGTAGCTGTTGACGGCGTCCGGAACCCCTGGGCTCAAGGGTGGCTCACTCCGCTGGTGTTGGGCGAGCTGCCCCGACAAGGGTCTTGCCGGGGCTGCTGAGGCTGCCCCGGCAAGACCTACTTCGCCCCTCTGCTCTTTGGGTTCTTGGTCTTGGCATTGTCTTGTGCTTCGGCTTCTCTCCGGCTTCCCTCCTCTGCCCAGCTAAGTGTGGCCGTGGCGCGCGGCTCTGACTGCCCGTGCACAAGTAAAGGGGTCAAAAGAAGAGCCCCTACTTTTGTACACCGACAGGAGCCCACGGACCTGGGCCACATATAAGCGCGCCGCGTTGTTGGGCCAGGCCCAGAACGGTGCGCGGGCAGGGGGGCGGATTTTACCGTAGTAACGGTTTCGTCCGCTGTGCTTCCCCATGACCCGTGTTGAACGCGCGACGTGGAGGATCATGCGTGATGTGGGGGCCATGTGTGGGGTGGTTCCCACACGCATGCGTCACATCGCAGTTAATGGGAAAAGAGGCGGCCCATGCCTTCCCCGTAAAAAGGAATAACCGCGGGCACGCTGCTCATTTACCCTTCGTGCTTTCCCCAATCTCTGAACTGCCGACCCTTTCTTCCTCCTTGTCAAGCTCTTCCCTTCACTCGCCGCCGCTGCACCTACGCCATCCTCCATTCCCTGCTTCCCGCAGCCGCCATGGCACCCAAGACCAGTAGAGGCAAGGGAGTGGCCAAGGACGCCGGGGAGAAGGAGCCGCCGGAGAGTGGGTTGGCGGTGCGACGGACGCAGCACGCCTACTTCCCGTCGACGGTTGATGCGGTCGAACTCCGGGACAACTTCAAGCACCTGTGGGGGTGCAAAACGGGAAGCGAGACGACGGGGCATCCGGCCACGCGCGTCATCCCCGTCGCCTTTGCCGAAGCCGGCCCAAATCGGTACCCGTTCTTCGTCGACTAGTTTTCTTGCGGCCTCTGCCCCCCCTTCTCTGCTTTCTTCAGCGACATCATGCACACCTACAGCTTCCACCTTTTGGATTTTACTCCTAATGTCGTGGAGTGCATGGCTCTTTTTGCGCCCTCTGCGAGGGTTTCGCTGGGGTGCATCCCAACACGGCGCTCTTCCGCCACTATTTCTTCCCTCGCATCCAAAAGGGGGGCGCCATTTCTGGTTGCGTCGCCTGGATCCCTAGGACCCAGGAGAAGGAGACATATCCGGACGGCACCCAGAAGGAGAGGTGGGAGGAGTGGCGAGGCCGGTGGTGCTGGATTGTGGAGAAGGACCCACCAGCATTCTGCGAGGTTTGCCAGGCGCCACCGGTCCGCAGAAGCGACTGGAGCAATGTCGATGTCGACGACAAGAAGCTCACGGTCGCCACCACTAGGATCCTTTGTCTCAGCGAGGCCGGGCTCACCCTTGAGATGATCGGGGCAGATTTCATCCGCCGCCGAATCGCTCCGCTGCACAACAAGGGGAGGCCGGCCTGGGTCTTTACGAACGCCGCCGACATCATGAGGCTCCGACCTGGCTTGGACCAGAACTTCACGGTGATGGGGCACACCCACTTCTGCCAGCGGCTCTTCCAGCTCGACGTGAACCGCGACGGCGAGATCGAGCGGTCCGGCAAGGCCACGAAGGCCGACAAGGTCGCCAAGGGGTCCTTGTTTGAGTGGCCGGCAGGGGTGGTCCCGCTGTGCAACAATTCGCGTCTGAGCGACATCATCGCCATGATGCCGGAGTTCAACGCGCACGGCCTCGTCCCGAATTGGGCCGAGCCGCCGGAGGACCAGGTGCAGGAGTTTTTCGACACCTTGGAGGATAAGTATGTCACCGCCGAGCCACGGCTCGTCTAGGACACCACCCAGGCAGAGCTGGACTACATCGCCGCCAGGGCGGTGGAGGCAGAGCTCGCTAAGGAGGCCGGTAGCACCGGCGGCATGGAGGATAAGGCCGAGGCGGCCGCGGAGGAGAAGCAGCTCGCCCAGTGGATGGAGTCCGCTAGGGAGGCCAGCAGCGCCGGCACCGGAGGTCCCCTCATCGAGAATGTGGTCGACGAGTCATCGGAGGAGGAGGTCGAGGCCGTTGACCCTCCGGACAAGGGTAGAGGGCGAGTCCTGCGGCGGGCCACCTCTGGTGAGCCGGTTCGGCTCGGAAGGCTCGTGCAGCCCCGGCAAGCCCAGGAGGTGTCCGCGCGCCAAACTAGGGTCGCGGCTGCGAAGAAACCGCTGAAGGTCGCGGTAGCGAAGGAGAAAGCATCTGCCTCTTCTTCATCCAAGCGCGTCCAGACTCCGCCTTCCTCCCCTCCCCCGGCAGACGTCGATGCGGAGGTCACCTTTGACCTCAGGTCCCTCAGCCCAAGGAGGAAGAGGAAAGCAGCAGAGGAGGAGGTGGAGGACGAGTAAGTATATTGTCCCGTTCTGTCATCTCCGTCCCCCTCGGACCGTGCCACTTATCTTGATTCATCTTCATCTTTGCAGGGATGCGGAGACACTGGCCAGAGGGTGAAGAGGGCCAGGGCTTCGGCGAGCGGCCAGCCCCCGGGAGGGATTTCCGGTAGACCGCTGGTGGTGTTGAGCAGCCCGGACAGCAGCCCCCGGCATATCCCCCAGCGTAAGTTCACCACTCACCCCTTGTTGACGTGTGTTGGGGGCACGATCTCCTGGTGCTGAACTTGCCGTGGTTGCAGGAGGAGGACAGCAGCAAGAGGAGCCACAGAGGGTTACCCCCAGCATGCCGTCCCCATCGACTACGCCGCCACGAGGGGTGTCCCCGGCAAGGGTGCGAAGCACCAAGCCCATGCACACGGAGGAGGACGAGGAGAACCCGAGCGTTGGTGGCTTTGCCTCGGCGTCAAATGTTGGTGGGGAGGGGATCTCTGCTTCGCAACCCGGCACGGGTAAGTCACTCGCCTTCCGTCCTAGTTCTTTTTCTGTCCTTTCTGACTCTTGGTCTTGGCTTCGCCTCATCCCCTTCTTGGTATCCAGATCGTCCGTCGGCGGACCAGGAGGACATAGACACCGTCATCGAGGATGTCGTCAAGGCCGCCGAGGCGGAGGCCGAGAAGATCGCCGCCGAGGAGGCCGCCATGGGCGCTGCTGAGGATGCCGCCAAGGGGCCTGCCGGGGAGCCCGGCAAGGCTACTGTCGGGAGGCCGGCAAGGGGCGTGCCAGGGAGGCCGGCAAGGCTGCTGCCGAGGAGGTGGTTGATGACCAGCCTTCCTCCTCCGATGCCTTTGGCTCCGGCAGGTATCTGAGGGTGAGCGACGACCTTTTCGTCCACCTCCCAGGGTCGTCAAGCTCCAGGGCGCCCATCGAGGGAGAGGTGTTCGATGAAGAGGTGCTTGCCGCCGCCGGGCTCGAGGTTGTTGACGAGTCGAGCACCGCTGGCGACGGTTCTTGGGAGGAGCGGCTTCTCCAGGCCATGGGCGCCAGCTTCCGAAAGCTCCAAGCGCTCCACCGCGCCCGCGTGGACAAGACCAAGTCCAGGATGGCAACGGTGCACAAGGCGGAAGCGGACCTCAAGGGACGCGTCGCCGAGGCGCAAATTTGGTTCCGTCAGGCTTGCGAGGAGATGAAGGCCACCCAAGGCGAGCTGGCCAAGCACGAGGTGGAGCTCACCGTGAAGCGGGCCGACATCGAGAAGGCCCAGGAGACGGCGGAGAACTTGGCCACCGCAGCCGAGGCCGCTCGAACCAAGCACCAGGCCGCGCTGAACTCCCAGGAGGAGGATCTTGTCGCGCGTGAGGAGAAGCTTGCCGCAACGCTCCGCGACAAGGATGAGGAGGTGGAGAAGCTCGTCGTGCAGCGGACCCAGGAGCTGGAGCAGAGGCACAAGGAGGCACTCGATGCCCAGGGTCTGGCTCACGACGACAGGGTGAAGGAGCTGGAGGTCGAGCGGGACGGGCTGAAGGACTAGACCCAGAAGCTGGCCAAGGAGAAGTACACGCTCAACGGTGCCCTGGCGGAGGCGCAGGGCGTAGTCCTCGGCAAGGCTGAGCAGCTCTCCAAGGCCAACGACTCCATCAAAGACCTGAAGCTGAAGCTGGAGGGCCTTGAGGACATGCGCTCAAAGGCCAAGGCTTGGGAGGAGACCTTGGCCAAGGATCTGGAGGCCGAGAAGCTACAGCGGAAGAACGAAGCCGCCAACCACAAGGATTTTGTGGAGGGCGAGAATCGTTGGATCAGCCGCCTTGAGAACGTCGCCGGCAGGATCACCATGCAGTTGGCCACCATGGGTATGCCAAATGTGAGGTACGCCCAGGATCGCAGCACGACCTCCAACGCCAGGCTGACCCTATTCTTCGAGGGTGTTCTTGGAGCCCTGGAGCACTTCCGCTCCACCAGGGCAACTTTCCTGGCCAATGAGGCCCGGAGGCTTTGTCGGGGTGCCATGACCAAGTTTCTCACCAAGGTGGCATACTGGAATCCCAACCTCAACTTTGATGCTGCGCTGGAGAGCTTCCTGGAGGATGTGGACCTCGCGCCGCTCAGGGAGCGTATCGAGCCCGTCATCAGCGGCATCGATGGAATCCAGAGGGTAGAGGGCCAGCACCGGGACTAGGTACCCCGTTTCTTTTCGTTGCTGCAGGTTCACAACCAAGACAAATTTTATCTTTAGTTAGAACTGCGGCAACAAGTGATGTAATATAACCCTGCAGTACTTTTGATATTATGCATGTTACTTTCCTGTTCAATCTCCCCTTTGTATGTTCACCCTACGCTAATCGGGTAGGCTTGCCAGCGCGTAAAACCAAGGCGGCTCCTCGGGGACGGATCCCCAATGGCCTGCCGGGTGTGCTTGCTGCCAGGCGAACCACCTTACCGCTCTTGACGCGGCCGCTCGAACTGTCGAGCTTCACTCGAGTCAGAATCGAGAGTGTTGCCAGTTGCGGAAGGCTACCCTGCCACTCTCGACGCGGCCGCTTGAGCTGTTGAGCGGACTCGAAATAGAAAAAGGGTGTTGCCAATCGCGGGAGGGCCCCTTTGCGTGCAGGTTTTCCATACAAAGAACGAGATCTCCGAGGGGAATAACCTTATGTAAAAAGGAAATATTTAAAGTCCGGCGTGACTTAGCTTTCCTGTCGCCGTCGGTGTCCTTCGCACTTGCAGGCGGCGTCACCCTCTCGGCCGTCTTCTTCTATGGAAGCCGTGGCCACGAGAAACTGCTAGGCTGGCTGCTAAACCAGATTCTCACAACTGCGCCCCCTACATGGCGCACCAAAGATGTCAGGGAAACGACACCTATGGGATCACTGGAATCTCTTCTACGGTTGGCGGGTGCAGGGTTGTGAGAAGAGTAGGTCTAACAGGAAGCACACGGATCGTTTACCCAGGTTCGGGCCGCGAGGATGCGTAATACCCTAATCCTGCTTTGGTGGATGTATTGACTGTTCTTGTGTTCTTGAGCTAGCTACGGGGTGTAACTTGCCCAAAAGAGCCGAATCCCTCTCCTAGTCGCCTCGGGCCTCCTTTTATAAGCAAAAGGGGTCGCCATAGTGGCACACAGGAGGTGGAAAGGTCTACAGTGCGCGAGCTTATTGCCCGGCGTTACAGGACAAAGTGCATTAAATGCGCTACTTAGGTGTCCATCAGCTTTATCGGGGATGGGAGCGAGGCCCGTCCCGTTCGTCGCCGCCCCACCTTGCTTCGACACACGCCCGGGCCAGCGATGCGTGCGGTGCCATGTAGGCAGGCAGGCTGCTGAGGTGGCGCGGTGGTAGGGTCTTCACGAAGATCTGCATGCCACCACGTAGGTGCTTGCTGAGTCGGTGTAGAGGCCGCCCGTCGCCACGCAGGTGCCTGCCCAGCTGGTTGAGCTAGCAGCTGCTTGGGAATGGTGGTGGCATCTTGGCAGACGCGGGCCTGGTTGCGGCCCTGCTGGTGTCCTCGGCAAGGGCCTTGCCGGGGGGGGCAGCAAGGGTCTTGCCGTGGTGTTGCGGTCGTCCCCGGCAAGGCGCTTGCCGAGGGTCTTGTGGATTTCCTCGGCTAGGATCCCGTCGAGGGTCATCGTCCTCTGGTTCTCATCTGATCTTATGTATTCATGATTTTGACGAAGATCTGCATGCCACCACGGAGGTGCCTCCCGAGCCCTGGTTCCAACGTAGTTCTTGACGGCGTCCGGAGCCCCTGGGCTCAAGGGTGGCTCGCTCCGCTGGTGTTGGGCGAGAGCCGTGCCGGGGCTGCTGAGGCTGCCCCGGGAAGGGTCCTGCCGGAGGAACCTGTTTCGCCCCTCTGCTCTTTGGGTTCTTGGTCTTGGCGTTGTCTTGCTTGTCTTGGGCTTCGGCTTCTCTCCGGCTTCCCTCCTCTGCCCTGCTAGGTGTGGCTATCAAAAGAAGAGCCCCTACTTCTTACACCGACATTGGGTATGAGCTTCTCACAAATCAGAGCTTCTCACAACAAGCATGATGGTTTCGATAGGGAACGTACCACCTTTGGGGACGAGACGATATCCCTTGCCTCTTATTGGTTTCAAAAATGTTCTAGTGTCAACATAGAACAACAGGAGTGTTGTGTTCAATCTTGGAATTTTCCGGGGTTCGTTTGCCTTTTTTATACATTACCTCGGTTTCCTAGGCATTTTATGTGCATAATTCAAATTTGAACTACATGCACATGCTCCAGTGCATATAAATTGGTTGAAAAATCAAATCTGTGTCCTTGGGTGCATGCTTAGGTCCCATGCAAGAAATGGGAATGAATTCAAACACCGGGGCACCCTTGATTGCCGGCAAAACATTGAGATGCCTGGTTTTTAAGATTCTAGTAAATCCAAAACTCGTCTGAAATTCATGAAACCTGGCATGCTATCATGGAGCGGCATCAACATGTCATGGTACAAATTTGTCCCATTTGGGGCAGGTTTGGGTATATGCTTCTCACAAACCGGAGCTTCTCACAACAAGCATGATGGTTTTCGGTTGGGGAACGTCCCACCTTTGGGACGAAACGATATCCATTGCCTCTTATTGCTTTCAATTTTTTTCTCGTGTCAACATAGAACAACAGGAGTGTTGTGTGAATTTTTGTGATTTTTCGGGGTTTGTTGGACATTTTTATGCATTAACTGAGTTTTCAATGCATTTTATGTGCATAATTCAAATTTGAACTACATGCACATGCTCCAGTGCATATAAATTGGTTGAAAATCAAATATGTGTCCTTGGGTGCATGCTTAGGTCCCATGCAAGAAATGGGAATGAAATTCAAACACCAGGGGCACCGTTGATTGCCGGCAAAACATTGAGATGCCTGGTTTTTAAATTCTAGTAAATCCAAAACTCGTCTGAAATTCATGAAACTTGGCATGCTATCATGGAGCGGCATCAACATGTCGTGGTACAAAATTTTGTCCCATTTGGGGCAGGTTTGGGTATATGCTTCTCACAACCGGAGCTTCTCACAACAAGCATGATGGTTTTCGGTAGGGAACGTCCCACCTTTGGGGACGAAACGATATCCATTGCCTCGTATTGCTTTCAAATTTTTTTCTCGTGTCAACATAGAACAACAGGAGTGTTGTGTCAATTTTTGTGATTTTTCGGGGTTCGTTTGGACATTTTTATGCATTAACTGAGATTTCAATGCATTTATGTGCATAATTCAAATTTGAACTACGTGCACATGCTCTAGTGCATATAAATTGGTTGAAAAATCAAATATGTGTCCTTGGGTGCATGCTTAGGTCCCATGCAAGAAATGGGAATGAATTTCAAACACCAGGGCACCGTTGATTGCCGGCAAAACATTGAGATGCCTCATTTTTAAATTCTAGTAAATCCAAAACTCGTCTGAAATTCATGAATTTGGCATGCTTTCATGGAGCGGCATCAACATGCCGTGGTAAAAATTTTGTCCCGTTTGGGGCATGTTTGGGTATATGCTTCTCACAAACCAGAGCTTCTCACAACAAGCATCATGGTTTCGGTAGGGAACGTCCCACCTTTGGGGACGAAACGATATCCACTGCCTCTTGTTGCTTCCAAAAATTTTCTCGTGTTAACATAGGACGACAGGAGTGTTGTGTCAATTTTTGTGATTTTTCGGGGTTCTTTTGGACATTTTTATGCATTAACTGAGTTTTCAATGCATTTATGTGCATAATTCAAATTTGAACTACATGCACATGCTCCAGTGCATATAAATTGGTTGAAAAATCAAATATGTGTCCTTGGGTGCATGCTTAGGTCCCACGCAATAAATGGCAATGAATTTCAAACACCAGGGAACCGTTGATTGCCGACAAAACATTGAGATGCCTGGCTTTCAAATTCTAGTAAATCCAAAACTCGTCTGAAATTCATGAAACTTGGCATGCTATCATGGAATGGTGCCCGACATGATGTGGTATTTTTTGTGTCCATTTTGAGAGAAGGCGCGCTCAAATAATGACAGCCAACAAAGGCATTTTCAAAAAATAGTTGCCACTTAATATCTCACACGTTTGTATAATTCAAAACGTGTGCGTTCTGTTAACCATTCACGTGACGTGACGTGTCTTGGTTTTAATGGTTGTAGGAGGTGTCGTGCGGACAGCTGCTTGACCTTGACTGAACGGGAGGCGTGCGAGCGCAGTCTGGTGCGCAGGCTGACCGAGAGGCGTGCAAGCTGTCCTCCAATCCGCAGGCTCACCAGGAAGCGTGCAAGCTATACGCTGTGCAGGCTCACCGCGAAGCGAGCCCTTTCACTTCCATGGCCGCCCGCCTTCCTCTCCATTAATGGCGCCCGAGCCGCTGTTCAATACGGGTGGCCTTACTGTTCGCCTCCCATTCCCCTCCCCCCCGCAGACCTCCACCGCCATGGCGCAGAATGATCATCTACCACTAGTCTTCAAGTTTGGTGAAGTCGACTCCGAGCCGGAGGAGATAGAAAATAAGGAGGAATGGGGCCTCATGGACATGGCCCAGAACGAGCTGGCCGCGGCAGTTGCTGCGCCTGCTCCCGTCCCAGCTCCCATCCACGCGCCCGCGCCAGCGACCATCACCATAGCATTGACGGGCAGGTCGCCGAGCACTATCGCAGAGCTGGAAGCCGCGGGCGTCAGCGAGGTCTCCGCGGACCCGCGCGAGCTCGTGTACATGCCAGCGCCAGCGCCCGTGCCCGTGCCCGTGCGCACCCCTCCACCCACCGTGCCTCCGGCCCCCGTGCGTTTGGCTGCATCCGCCGCACCCGTGCGCGCCCCTCCACCCACCACGGCGCCGGTCCCCATGCGTTTGGCTGCACCCGCCACTACTAGAAAAAGGCTTACTAGTGGCGCACCAGTTTTGCCTACTAATGGCACACTACTGGTGCGCCACTAGTACCACGCCACTAGTAATTTTTACTAATGGCGCACCGCTGGTGCGCCATTAGTATCTGGTACTCTAATGGCGCACCGGGCAGTGCGCCATTAGTATAGGCCACGGTGCGCCATTAGTATGCCTCCCAGGGGGCCATATATACCCATGTGCTTTGCCATACTAATGGCGCACTGCAGTGTGATGCGCCATTAGTATCCTTCGGCATACTAATGGCGCACTGCTGGGTGATGCGCCATTAGTACCCTCTGGCATACTAATGGCGCACTGCTCTGGGATGCGCCATTAGTATCCTTTGGCATACTAATGGCGCACGTTGGCGTGATGCGCCATTAGTATGTATATTAGGGATTATTTTTTTTCTTTTCTGATTTTTGCACAGATTACAAAATATATTATTGGACAGAAAATAAGCAGCAGGACACAGCAACAGCAGATTCATCGAATACAATAGAAGATTAGTCTCCGAATACAATTCATCATATTAGTCTCCGAATTCAAAAGACCGAACGAAGATAGAACATTACAAGTCTCGAGACCGCGAGTAGCGAGTTTGTCTTCACATTACAAGTCGATATCGATCATCTAAACTACCATCACATAGAAGAGAGATGCGGTCATCACGATGAGCATCATCGCGATGAAACTGGTCTTCATCCGGTTCCTCCAACGCTCCCTCCTCTCTCCCGCTAGATAGCGCGCGTATCTAGATTCCGCCTCCGCCCTAGTGGTGTACCCTTTGTAACTGTTACCGCTGAAACGGTGAACCTGTCTCCGACACTCCTCCCAGTCGTCGTAGACTCCGGGAACCTTACCCTTGTACACGACATACGACGGCATCTCTATGCACTAGCCAAACAACAGACAATACATAAGCAATATATAAGTATGCAACAAAAGGATCGGAAGAGAAAAGCAAGACATTAATAGCACGATTCATGGTCCTACTAACAAATAGCATCGATTACATCTAAGTTGAACGACTGTCCAAACCAAAGAGACATACAAGTTCACTACAGTTTAATTACAACATGAGCTAATGAATGTTTCAGAACTACACATAGCATCACAACTTTCGACTCGACTCATGGGACCGGAGCGTGGATGAAGCCGCCGTCTGTCGTGATGGTCATGAAGTCGCGGGCGTTGTCAGCCTGCATTTGTAGCGTTGTGTCTATCTCGCTGTTGGACGGTTGAAATTTGAGGTAGAACTGCCCCGAGGTACGAAGGACATCTTGATGGATGATTTCTGCAAACTCCGACTGGATGCGAAAGAATTCTTGTCGGATGTCCGCGTCCTGGATTGCCCCCAAGCTTGCGGCCCAATCTTTGAGATTATTTGGTAGCAGAAGGTGATTATGGTCCCGCACGATCGCCCGCATGTGATGGAGGGCGTAGTAGGCATCCTTCTGACCGCCAGGCGGCTGCTTGACGCAGGGGAACGTCGTATTGTGGGTGAACACGTGCCTGCCGTACCTACGAACTGGCCTCTTAAAGGTGCCTCCAGATGCGGCGTAGCCGGGGAGAGCATCATCAAGAACTTTCTTGATATTTGTGTAGTCTATCTTGGAGTCACGGTCCGGGTCGAGATACGTGGCCATGGAATATTTCGGGCTTAAGAGGATGAGTGTGCAATGTGTGTCACTGCACAGAACACGGAATGTTAGAAAAAAAGAACGATCGAAATCTAAGAAATCATATGTTACGGGGCGGTTAGGAGATGACTTACTCGGGAAAGTAAGGCACGAGGAAGTTATCCTTATCTGGGTTTGCCAGAATGACGCCTTCGAGGTGTGAACTCGCGACTTGCCGGTCCCCAGCGCTGCCCAAGATCTTGGCACGCATGTAGAAGGGGTCGACTATCACAATGTCCGGGGTCTTGTCTCTAATGATCCGCATCTCCATACTCAGCGAAAACAGCCGAACGAAGGTGTAGTGCAGCGGATGAAGGTTAAGCATAGCAAAGATGTCATCAAATCGCAGGACGATCGTACCCCCGACGGCGCTATCCACAAAGCCCTTGCCCTCTGGCACCTTGGCCACGAAAACCGGGTATGCCACATCATTCTCTCTGAGACGCCGCTTCTCCAAAGAAAGAACACTGTCATGCAGACTCCGCATAGCACCGGTTGCAGCATTGAGCATATTTGTCGGTAGCATCGGCCTACCCGCCACATGCACCCTCCTCGAGATATCCTTAGGTGAAGGTGGTCCGTCCTGAGCACGGATCGTACTCGGTGCCGGTTGGCTCGCACTGGCGCCCTTGTTAGTCTTTCGTTTCCGTCCCTTCTTCTTGATCTGCTGTAATGGGATCGAGTTCTGCTCACAGACCGCCTTCTTGAGCGTGTTGGGGCTGATAATATTTGGCACCTCAGCTATCTGAGGCTCGGTGAAGGCGGCAGCTGGAGGCGTCTCCTGAGAACTGAACGCCAGACGACGCCTGTTGCAATTGGGTTTCTCCGCCGTACCAGCTAGATCGCGGTCGTCTTTTTGAGGGTTGGGTTCTTGAGAAGGAGGCCCGCAGAACTCGTCACCGTACCCATGTTCGGCAAAGTACTTATCGACGTTGGTAAATGTACCGTCGTCGTTGTCGTCGTCGTCCGGATCCTGTGCCATATGCATGTTCGGATCCTGTGCCATAGGGATGTCCGGCAGGTCCGGTAGCGTTGCGGCGTTCTTGCCATGGCTTGGCGCTGGCACGACTGGCGGTCTTGTCTGTGGGGTGGTGTCCCCCGCCCCCAAACGAATCTGGCTCTTCGGCCAAAGCAGGGGCCAGCTTACACAGGCGCTGAGGGTCATCACATCATCTTCGTCGGCCCCAGCGGGTCGAATCGGAGGTAACAACTCGTCGCAGCCTGGCAGTACCCGAACCAGTTCAACCCTATAGAAGGTGGGTGGCATCGGATTACCGTGGAACACGCGGTTGCCCGGTTGAACGATTCTGCCCTTGGCGACATCGACCAACTCGCCGCCCACGAAGTGCAGGAGAGTGCAAGGAACATCGGTGGCGCCCTGCGAAAACATGTAGGGCGTCAGGGATGCCCAGTCAAAGGCAAGGAGATGAAGTCATCGGCCGAGAGGCTTAGTTACCGTGATGCCGTCGAGCTCGGCTAATGTCGAGGCACCGCCAACGGCGGGCGTGCGCGTGCAACTGACGGAGGGGCCGCTTGCTGGCGAGGTGCCGGCCGGCGTACACCCAGGTGCATTAAGCTCCAATGCCCGTGCCGGCGCCGGAGACACGAATACCGCCTCCGCCGGAGACACCAATGGCGCCGCCTGCGCGTTGTGCGAGTTGCTGGCCGTGAAGCTGGGAACCGGGGGAGGCCCCTGTTGGCCGCCCGCAATCCACGTCGTCAGCCCCTGAATCAAGGTAGGCACAATGGCGGTGAGCGTCGTTCCCAGTTGTTGTTGCACTTGCTCTTGGACAATCTCCGGAATCCGCGCCACTTGTGCCTTGAGTTCTTGAACCTCGCGCGACTGGCTTTCCGAGCTGGTCTTTTTCTCCTTTCGCCCACCAGCGGTATAGTATGACGACCATTTTGTGGACAAGCCTTTGCCGGCCACACGACCAGCTGACGACGGCTTACTGAGCTTATCCTTGTTTTTCATTACGTTCAACGCCCTATTTAAAGGGGTGTCAAAAGGGGAGCTCTGAGATGACCCCGCGCTACTGCTTTCAGCCTCCTGCGGAAGGAATGTGAACCATTTAGAAATTTGGCTTCATTAACTAGAATGCAACCATATATGTAGCTAATTACGCGGGGGTGTATTCCTTACCAGAACTTTCTCAAGCGCCTTGGTCTTCGGATCCGTGGTAAGCTCCTTTGTTACCGGGTCCTCCTTGTACCGGGCCCTGACAAAGTTCCTGGTCTGCTTGTCAGGGAATTTCTCGAAGCGGGGCGGTAGGCCTTGCTCGGCACGCTCCGCGTCCTCCTTGTCCCATATAGGCTCCGCCACTCTATAACCGCCGGGACCGAGTTGGTGGACCCCTAAGTTCAACTGCCGCATTTCTTTCCCCCACTGACTTGATTCGGAGGTTGCGCTGCTCTCGCACTTGATCTTGAACTCCTTGTAGTCATCTTCGCTCATCAAAGGATATTTCGCCTTGATCTTCTCATAACTATCACCTTTTTCAATCATTGCCTTCACCGTGCTTCTCCATGTAGACAGGGCCGTGCTCATCCTCGTGAGGGCGGCACTGTTCACTTTATTCCCTGAGAGGCGTGTGTTTGCAAACTCATTGGGGAACTTGTATCGTTCGTGCAGCTTCGTGAAGAGGAGGCAGCGCAAATTCCCTCGGTCCTTATGCCTTAGGTTCTCGGTGTTGATCGAGACGGTGCTCCGGAGAATGCACCCGAGCTGAACCGAGTACCCCTTGACTACATGTTTGGGCGCCGTTGGATGCCCGTCGGAGTTCACTTCAGTAAATTCCTCCTTGACGGTGCCGAGCACGTTCGGGCGCCGGTCCTTCCGTTGCCTCTTCGGTTGGCTGCCATCTGTGCGTGCGCCGCCATCATCAGTGGTGGCATCCTCGGCGGCACCATCAGTGGTGTCATCCCCGACGCCACTAGGGGTTGTGTAGTCAGGATCGGTGTCTTCCGCGGCGTCCTCATAGCGGTGAGGTTCTTCCTCCATCTCCTGGGACAGCTCCCAGAATTGCTTGCCGCCCGAACCGCCGGCCTCATCGTTGTGGGCCATGTTTCGCTCTAAATAGGAAAAAAGTTTGGTCAAAAAGTTGGTTATTGTCAAGGAACAAGATCTCTAAGTTGACCAAATAACCTAATTCTCGAGGAATGTCGCCAAAAAGATGGTTATTGTCAAGGAACAATTGAGAGATGTTTGTGATATTGCCTAGGTGTTTTGGGATGGAACCTGTTAGTGTGTTGTTGCTAGGTGTTGTGGGATGGAACCAGTAGCTTCCTTGCAACCCACAAAAGAGAAAGGAAAAGGGGTGAAAAGGGGGAGATGGTTAGCTTTGATGAGCAGGCAACATCTTCCTAACCCCCTTCTTCTTGTCTCCTCTCACTATCTCTCTCACACACATGGCAAGCAAGGGTGTCTGAGTGTGTGAAAAAATACTAAACTAATCCAACCACTAAAGCACTAGATCACTACTATTGGTTGATGTCAAGATACATGCTGATTAATTTTTGTTTCGGTTGAGAATCGGGCACCTTCTAGGTCAAGAAAATTGGGCATGACCTTTGCTAATTTTCTTGACCTAGGAGGGCCCCAATCTCAACCGAAACGGAAATTAATCAACATTTCAGGAGAAAGGGGTAACGAAGTGATGGGGCAAATGTGCCGGGCACCACAATGTGATCACAGAAACAAAGCAGCACCACTGGTGTTGGATTCACAGTGTAAATGATGGATGAAAAGGCCACAGACCATATGGTCCTCTGCTTTCATATGGACAAAATAAAAGTTCACATGAATGGCTACTTGACTGAATGGTGCCAGGTAAACAAACTCCCAAAGTCCACTAGCAGATCCAAGATCTAATTCTATTACACACAACATAGCAATTTAAGAGAATTAGAATAAGGATAGTAGGAAATGAAAAAGAATTATGCTCAAAGAACAATGGTAACAGCAAAATATTGAAACCTTTGGTAAGCATTATATTACAAAAAAACAAGATATGTAGTACTACACAATATCCATAACCAGAAAACAAGACATGCATATTCTTAGGCAGAGTAAAATAGTCCTGCATTCTTGGCAGTTGTCTGCTAGTGATTTGCCTCATCATCATATCATAAGTAAAATTCTTATTCTTATTCTTATTTACTCCTTGCATTTTCATTCTTCTTCTTACTGTCAAAATTCAGAGTAAATTCTAGCCTTATTTGTACTGCTTGTGCTTGTAGTAGTAAGATTCAGGAGTAGGAGATCACAAAAGTACAGTCCACAGGTTACTCCAAGTTTCTGAATTTTCAGTAAATTTTCTGTAAGAAAAGAACTAAAAGAAAAGAAATCCTAGGGTTAAAAAATCTGGAGCAAGTCCTAGCAGAACCACAAAATGTTCATCTACTCCTAGGATGTCCTGTTCATAATTCTAGTTCATGTCCTAGGATGTGCTATTCATAATTGTTAATCCAAACAGCAGATACACAAGCACTGGATTTTACAAATGTCCAAACAGTGTCATATCTGAAATGTATGATTTTCAGTAGCAGAGATTCAGAGTCATTAGTTTTGAGTGTACATCGTGAAAAACCTAGAGGACGCCGGCGGGGAGAGAAACCTAGGGGGAAGGAGGGGAGGAGAGAGGAGGAATCACCTAAAGGACGCCGACGTCGAGGAGGCTGCGGGCGGCGATCCATAGGAAGGGGCCCGTGATGTCGTCGGCGTCCTTGGCCGCCTTCTTGACCTTCCGAGCAGAAGAAGGCACGGGTGGTGAGAGGAGGAGGAGGAGAAGCTAGGGGGATGGGGGAAGGGAGGGAGGGGACATACGTGCTGAGGCGTCGAGGCAGCGCAAGACCACAGCGGCGGACGACGTGCAGGCGTGGCGGATGGAGGGGGCGGAGGAAGGGGGCGGCGGCGTACGGTTGGGGTCGAGTGGGGGATCTGGCGAGGGAGGGAGGGAGGCGACAGTGCGAGGGGAACAAGTACGTCAATTCTAATGGCGCACTTCCCCCTGGTGCGCCATAAGTACGTCGATTCTAATGGCGCACCTCCCCCTGGTGCGCCATTAGAATTTTGTTTTACTTACTAGCCTGACTGGTCAGGTTATATTCCACCTAACCCTATCTCCATCAGAACACGCCCAGCAGCCCGACTGGTCAGCACGCAGCACACACACTAGGAGGCCCTGGGTTCGATTCCCAGGCTCCCCAATTTTTGTTTTTATGCATTTAAAATGCTGTTTGATATTTATTTGTGATTAAATATGTTCAAACTTGTTTAAATCATAACAGTAATATTTTTTTTAAAAAAACAGTAATGATTTTTTTAAAAATATCATCAAATTTTTTATTTGAAAATATAATCAAATTTGCTTTTTTTGCAAATTTAGTTGCATTCATTTGTGACGGTGGAGCGGGCCGGGGGGGGGGAGGGTGCGGGGGGTCGTCGGCGACGGCCGGTGGAGCGGGGGAGGGTGCGGTGGGTCGTCGGCGGCGGTGGAGTGGGGGAGGGTGCGGGGGGTCGGCGGCGGCGGCCGGTGGAGCGGGGGAGATGGTGCCCATGAAATACAATCGAGAAATGAAGGCTACAATTTAAATACAATCGATCTTAGCTAGCTATCTGTTCACAATCTTCTTGCCCTTATTTTTCGTAAATGGAGTTCTTCTCTTGAACGGACGTCCTTTAGGTAGGGTGGTCCTGCTTCTTCTTGTGGTGTATGCTAATACTTCATCGTCGTCGTCATGTTCCATCTTCGGGTCGCCGTACTTGTCGAAGTCTTGCTCATTGGCGACTCCATCCATTCCGATGATCTTCCTTTTGCCTCTCCTCACGACAACACGACTGGGCTTTGATGGGTCGGTAATGAAGAAGCATTGGTCCACTTGGGAAGCCAGTACCCATGGCTCATTTTTCGCGGTGACGTTCGCGCCTGCGGTCTTGGATTTGGCTTCGGGTATAACCATGGTGGTGAAATACCGGTCTTCTTTTATGACGCTCTTGGCCCATCTGACACGGAACATCGGGACCTTCTCTCCAGCGTAGCTCAGCTCCCAGATCTCCTCGATCCTTCCGTAGTATCTATCCTTGTCGTTACCGGTGTAGGATTCCATCGTTACCCCGGAGTTCTGATAACCATCGCTCTTCATGTCCTTGTCCTCGGTGTAGAATGTGTAGCCGTTGATATCGTACGCCTCATACGTCATCAGGTTGTGCTCGGCGCCCTGTGACAAGGCGAATATGAGTTGTTCTTCCGCGGAAGAATCCTCATGTAAAGGGTACGACAGAAGCTTCTGCTTGAACCAACGCGTGAAACATGAGTTGTGCTCTTTGATTATATCTCCGTCTGTCCTCTGTTGGCCTCGGTCATTGTACGTCTTCTCAATAAACGTTTTGTGCTCTACCACCCAAGGATCGACCACGTCTATGTGTTGTAGCGCGACTAGGTTTGCTCTTTCAAAGTCGGCGAGTCGACCATCGAAGTCGACATGCATTTCGCGGCGACCCTCACGGTGACCCCATCCAGCGAGCCTGCCGAGGTGCCTGTTGACGGGCAGACCAACGGGGTTCTCGATGCCTAGATAATTCGTGCAGTAGGAGATGCACTCTTCGGTCAGAAAGCCCCTGGCTATGCTTCCCTCTGGACGTGACATGTTGCGAACGTATCCTTTGATGACACCATTCATCCTTTCGAACGGCATCATGCTGTGCAGGAACGTCGGCCCGAGTTGGATGATATCCTCCACGATATGGACCAGCAGATGCACCATAACGTCGAAGAATGCGGGAGGGAAGTACATCTCAAGCTCGCATAGTATCACCACGATCTCTTCCTGTAGCCTTCTGAGTTGCCTCACGCCAACCGACTTCCGAGAGATGACGTCGAAAAAGTTGCATAGGCCAAATAGCGTTTCACGGACGTGCGCGTCCATGATCCCACGGATTGCAACTGGAAGTATCTGCGTCATCAGCACGTGACAGTCGTGAGACTTCATCCCGCTGAACTTCTGCTTCACTGAGTCTAGGTATCTGCTTATCTTCCCCGCGTAACCGTAAGGAAGTTTTACTCCTACGAGGCAGGTGAAAAACTGATCGATCTCCTCCTGACTTAGAGTGAAGCACGCGGGAGGGAAGTCATTTCCGGTCTTCTTGGCCTTTTTGCCTTTGCGACGACTTTCCGTGTCCTGCTTCGCCTCATCATCATCATCATTAGCGTGAAGCTCCTCCCTGATGCCCATTGATTTCAAGTCTGCCCTTGCTTTCGGCCCATCTTTGGTCCTCTCTGGCATGTTGAGCAGGGTACCAAGCAGACTCTCGCACACGTTCTTCGTGATATGCATGACATCAAGGCTGTGAGGCACACGGTGGATCTTCCAGTACGGCAAGTCCCAGAAAACAGACCTCGTTTTCCATACCTTCAGCAGTGGCTCTGGCGCCTTTCGCTTCTTTCCCGGCTCTGGCGCCTTTTGCTTCTTTCCCGGCAGTGGGCAATCTTTCCAATTTTTCAACAGCTCGTCTATTTCCTCGCCGCTCCTCGTACGCGGGCGTCTTCGGGGTTCGGTTTCACCATCGAACAGATCCTTGCGTTTCCTCCACGGGTCATCGTCGCGAAGCCACCTTCGATGTCCCATGAACACGGTTTTCGAAGACCCGGGATCTCTATCTAGCTGGCGATACGTTGTGTCATCCATGCACCTGACACATCCAGAAAATCCGTGGACCACCTGCCCCGCGAGATATCCGAAACCGAGATAGTCGTGCACCGTCGTGAGCAGTGCGGCTCTCATAGGGAAATATTCTTTCTCTGCGGCGTCCCACGTATTGGCTGGCGTTTTCCACAGCGTGTCTAGCTCCTCTTCCAGCAGCCCCAGATACAGATTGATGTCGTTCCCTGGTTGTTTCGGCCCTTCAATTAGCATACTCATGTGAATGTACTTCCTCTTCATGCACAACCAGGGGGGAAGGTTGTACATCCACACAAACACAGGCCAGGTGCTATGTGTGCTTCTCTGGCTGCCAAACGGATTGACTCCATCGGTGCTCGCGCCCAGCACGATGTTCCTTGGATCGTTCCCAAATTCTGGGTGTTCGAAGTTCAACGCTTGCCACTGGCTCCCATCCTTAGGGTGACTCAGCATCTTGTCTTTTTTATTTATCTCCGGATCATTTGCGTCATCTTCTCGCTTCTTCTCCTCCCTATCCGCGTGCCAACGCAGGAGCTTTGCTACCTTAGGGTCCGCAAAATACCGCTGCAGACGAGGAGTGATCGGAAAGTACCACACCACTTTTCGAGGAGCTTTCTTCCTCTTCTTGTATCGAGTGACGCCGCACACCGGACATATGGTAGACTCCGTGTGCTCGTCCCGATAAATGATGCAATTGTTCATGCACACATGGTATTTCACGTGCGGTAAATCCAGAGGACACACGATTTTCTTCGCCTCCTCGAAACTGGTCGGGCACTTGTTCCCCTTGGGAAGACGTTCGTGCCAGAATGACATGTTCTCGTCGAAGCATGCGTCGGTCATTTTGTGCTTTACCTTCATCTCCAGAGCCATGAGCGTTACTTTCAGGCGGGTATCCTCGGGCCTGCATCCTTCATACAATGGAGTAACCGCGTCTATCTCCAGTTGATCCAGCTTGGCTTTCTCTCGGGCGGCAGCTCTTGCGTTATCCGTCTGCTTGAGAAGCAGCTCTTGAATATGAGGGTCCTGCACCCAGCCCATCGATGGTCCATCGTCGTCTGCTCCGCCGGCATCTTCATCTTCATGATCATGCCCTTCGTCTGCTCCCGCATCTTCCTCATCATCATGTCCGGCATCTTCTACATGATGACTGTGTACAGCATCACCGTCGTGATCATGTCCTGGAGATTCTTCGTCTTCTCGCCCGCCCGAGCCGCGGTGGTTGTCTTGCTGCCCATCCTCATTTCTTGCCCGACCCCCATGGACGACTTCATAGTCATCTTCATCACCTTGCCACCGATAGCCATCCATGAAACCACGCAAGAGCAGGTGGTCCCGCACCTGCCCGGAATCCGGGTCCGCAATAAGGCTCTTCAGCTTGCATCTTCGACACGGACATCTTATCTCCGTCTCGTTCTTTTCAAGCATCTCGGCCTTCGCGGAGCTCAAAAACCTATTCACGATGCCTTCGGTCATCGTGCGGACCATGGTCACCTGCGGGGTAGAGCAAAACGATATTTTAGAACCAAGAAAAAATTTGGCATGACTTTCCCTAAAAATAGGACCAAAAAGAATGCATAGTGCCAAAATTCTCGCCGAAACGGAAATGAATCAACATTCCGGCAAAATATTGGCAACTATCGCATTTCAAATACCGGTACCTGCAAACACAAACATATATGCAACACCAACAACACCAAACATACATAGATCTAGCTAGGACATAAAAAGTGCATGTGCACGTTGTTGGAGGGAGAACAACATAAAGATAGCTTCCCCCTTACTTACCTATCAAAAAAAGGGGCTTTAACCACGTAATTTGGATGAATTTATGGTGCAAATGAGGTGAGGAGGAGGAGGCAGCCGAGACAAGCTTGGAGGAGGGAGGAGAGAATGAAGTGGGGAAAGTGAGTGGGTAGGTGTGGCTGTCCAAAATATCTAGCTCGTCCCAGGTTACTAATGGCGCACCACCACATAATGCGCCATTAGTAACCCTGGTTACTAATGGCGCACCTGCTGGTGGTGCGCCATTAGTAGTTTTGCAAAAAAACACTAATGGCGCATGGGGGAGCAGTGCGCCATTACTAGCTTAAACTAGTAATGGCGCACTGCCCCAGGTGCGCCATTAGTAGTTTTGCAAAAAAGTAAAAAATAAAAAAAATATTGTAGTGGCGCACTATGTTGCTAGTGCGCCATTACTAGTTACAACTAGTAATGGCGCACTATGTCCTGGTGCGCCATTAGTATGTCTGGCAAAATAAAAAAAATAAAATTTGTTACTAATGGCGCACCAGCACACGGTGCGCCACTGCTACATAGCAATGGCGCACCACATGTCTGGTGCGCCATTAGTGGCCATTCCATCTATAGCCCTTTTCCTAGTAGTGCGCCGCGCCCATGCCCGTGCCCGTTCCCGTGCGCCCCCCCCCCAGCGGGATGGGGCGCTGCCGTCGACCGCTACCTCTCAGCGGCGCCAGTTGCCGTCCTGCCGCGCCCCGCCCGTCGATCGCGCGACGACATGATGTTTGGTTTACAAGTGAAGAACATTTTGTGCTGCCTTGAAGACTTCAAGAACGGCGTCCCGGAGGACGACAACGACAATGACGGAGCGGCACGCCACCTCCGCCACCGCCGGAAATAGTTTTTTTGGGTTTAATACTCTATCTCGAATTCTTGATCACATGAATATAAATTCGCAGTGTGACTGAATGAAAGATATGGTTTGAACGAACTTGCGTTTTTCTCTCTTAATGTATAGACTTATCAAACGATTTTCTTTTGAATAAAACGTCAACGGTTTTTAAATATAAAACACTCATCGCAAACGTTTTAGTTAGAACACCTGTATGCAAACCGACAGCTTCCCCAGGAAGCCACGGGAAAATGTGCCGAGAAGGATTTTTGCATCCCTTCAACGCAAACGGTTGTTTTGCATGACCCATGTGCAACCACGTACAAACAATTGGGTAATATTTGCATATATGTCATTTTGGGTATGTTTCCATTTCTCAAACTAGAAAGATTGGCATTTCTTTATCTAGTAACATTGACATTTGTCAACTTGTAACACTGTGATTTGTCAAAATATGCAGCTACAAATCACTAGCACTATCTAATTTTGGCAACTAAAATCACCAGCACTGTTCATATGGACACCACTAGCAGGCGTGAGTTCATGGACGCATATGCAAATGTACCATTGATTACATACAACAAGTCATCAACCCACAACGACAACGAGGATACACGTTGGATTATAGATCATTTCCAACAAAACATTCTAGTAAAGTTTATATCACACAACAAATAACAAAGCGATGAAATGAACTTCAGCTCAATCACTCGTCGGCGTTGGAAACGCTTGCTTTGAACCAGAAGTGATTCTCTAGGAAGGGCCAGCTACTGTCAATCTCGAGACCAATGCATGACTGATCATCCAGGCTGAAGCGGCCTATTTCAATACCCGTATTGGGACGGTAGGGAAGCATAGTAATGTCCGAGGTATAGATACAGTTGCTTCTCATAAATGGTAGTAACATTATGTCAACAGCAGCTGGATCGCCTTCCACCATCATTGGATAGTTTTGTCCAAGGAAGAGCGAGTTTCCTCCAAGACTTTAAATACTGAACCAGGGAGAAGGTGTTGGCGCTAGTACACCAGTATCCCTCCCGAATATCCTGCAACGGATGTTGGAATAGGTCCGGAGAGTGCGACCATATGAGACAACACCTGCTTCCTTAGTAACATCAGTAGTGCCCCGTATACAGACAAGAAGAGGTGATCCATCGGAATAAGTTGCCAGGCGCCACTGAGTATATGGGTCCTACTCGTCCTCATGCTCGTGAATAAAATTTTCAAGTATAGGTGGTGGAATGTTCACAGGACCTTGGAAACACAAGAAGGTTAATTAGTAAAGGGAAACTAGCTAACCCGCATGCATGTGGATGAAACAATTATAATTACGGTGGAAGACAAACGTACCGAAATCATGAGGATTCCATGCAAAAACAGTGCCACGAGTGGTGGCAGCAAACACAAGACCCTCGTATTGAATTGCATCACAGTACTCATCCGTGTATAGAAACTGATTTTTGAGCAATATCCATCGAGTCGAACCATGAAGGACGACAACAAGCTTGTCGAAGATAGCGACAACATAAGCATTCCTATAACCCCAAGAGCGGTTGGGAACTCGACAAATTGCTATCTTCCATAGACGACAGTCAGCACGATCGTATTTGAACTCACGTAGAATACCGGTGTACTCAACCTCTGGGCAGTCGTCTGAGATTTTTCGAAGTGGAACCCGGTGACGAGTGTACACATTCACAAGTTCCCACTTGCAGTTGTACCCAATATAAACAACCCAATCTCCATTTGCTCCTGCCCAAACCTTGCCCTCAAGCGATGGCATCTTAACATCATACATATCATTATCATGCGGCATCAACTTACACAAGGCGAGGCTTCCCTCGTCCCCACGCCATTCGGCAGGGTCACGGCGAAGAATATAGGGGAGATCAAACCGCTCCTGAACCCTTGGGTTCCTTGTAATGATGTTATTAGTTGAGTCGAGAATGGTCTTGAATGAACCTGCCATGCTAGTCGAGGTGATGACGTCGCACCGATTAATGAGTACCTCCACCACGTCATCATTCAGATCGGGGTAAGAATAACGGGGTCATTTCCGGCTTGTTCCCTCCATGGAGAAGACGATCAAACAATGGCAGAAGGAAGGGTGTAGGCAAATGGAGGAGGAAGGAAGAGCTAGCGTGCGACAGCAGTTCCAAATCGAGAGGGAAAGGCGAAGAGTCGGTGGACGGTTGCCATGGTACAAAAAGTGGCGCCTCGGGAGCGAACGGTTGCCACAGAGGTCACACACTTACGACAAGGGCCGAGTGAACCGCATGCAATCCCATCACACAACACACACGTCTTGTTAAGTTGAAACATTTCTGTACTCTTGTGTCAACGCAAACAGTTCATCCGAGTAAACCGCATGCCGTATATCTCACACACCTTGATCTGGCTAACCGTTTCTTTTGTGTTGCCTAATCACAAACAGTTCATCCGAGTGAACCATATGCTGTATATCGCACACACCTTCATCTGGCTGCCCGTTTCTTTTGTGTTGCCTAATCACAAACAGTTCATCCGAGTGAACCGTATGCTGTGTATCGCACACGCCTTCATCTGGCTGCCCATGTCTTTTGTTCCTCCTGATCGCAAACAGTTAATTGAACTGAACCGTATGCCCTTCATCGCACACGCAACTAAAACATGAACCGTGTTTGATGCATCCGTCATCGCAAATGTTTTATACGTGCCTGACGGTTTTCATACAGCACCGTTTGCGATTATGGCATCGCACATAGTTTCTTGAAGGGTCTCTGATTGTAGTGTCGCGTTAGCAGCATCTTGCAGTAGTGTCTGTCCAAGCGAGTTGACATGTCGGTCCCACCAAAAACTCTAACGTTCACATGTTGAACTAAATCAGTCTGACCGAATTTCTTGATTCAGTCCCACCGAGTTTGGTGATTTGTGTGTAACGTCTAAATTTTGTGTAGAGGCTATATATACCCCTTCACCCACTCTTCATTTGTGGAGAGAGCCATCAGAACATGCCTACACTTCCAGCATACATTTTCCGAGGAGAACCACCTACTCATGTGTTGAGACCAAGATATTCCATTCCAACCACAAGAATCTTGATCTCTAGCCTTCCCCAAGTTGCTTTCCACTCAAATCATCTTTCCACCAAATAAAAATCTGTGAGAGAGAGTTGAGTGTTGCGGAGACTATCATTTGAAGCACAGGAGCAAGGATTTCATCATCAACACACCATCTATTACCTTTTGGAGAGTGGTGTCTCCTAGATTGGTTAGGTGTCACTTGGGAGCCTCCGTCAAGATAGTGGAGTTGAACCAAGGAGTTTGTACGGGCAAGGAGTTCGCCTACTTCGTGAAGATCTACCCTAGTGAGGCAAGTCCTTCGTGGGCGATGGACATGGTGGGATAGACAAGGTTGCTTCTTCGTGGACCCTTCATGGGTGGAGCCCTCCGTTGACTTGCGCAGCCGTTACCCTTCATGAGTTGAAGTCTCCATCAACGTGGATGTACGATAGCACCACCTATCGGAACAACGGAAAAAATCTCCGCGTCTACATTGTTTGCTCCTTCCAAACTCCTGCCTTTACCTTCATGTGCAATGTTTTACATTCCACTGCTATACTCTTAGACTTGCATGTGTAGGTTGATTGCTTGACTTGTTCTAAGTTGCTAAAATCTGCCAAGACTTAAAATTTGGAAAAGGCTAGATTTCTATTTGGTCAAGTAGTGTAATCACCCCCCTCTAGACATACTTTCGATCCTGCAAGTGGTATCAGAGCTTTGGTCTCCATTTGCCTTGATTTCCATAGCTTTTGGTGATCATAGCCTTAGTTTCACAACCTAGGAGAGTATGGCATGTAGCGAGAGAAATTACCACCGTAGAGGTCCTTACTTTGATGGACTAATTTTGCTAGTTGGAGGCATAAGATGAAAATGAATATTCTAGGACATAACCACGTCGTTTGGGCTATTGTGTGCATTGGCTTGCAAGGTGAATTCTTTGATGGGAGAGAACCGAACCGTGAAGCTACCGCGGAAGAGTTGAAGATGCTGCAATACAACGCTCAAGCTTGCGATATCCTCTTTAAGGGATTGTGCCCCGAAGAATTCAACAAAATCAGCCGTCTTGAGAATGCAAAGGAAATTTGGGATACTTTGATTGATATGCACGAGGGTACCAACACCGTCAAGGAATCCAAATTGGATGTGCTTCAAAGTCAACTTGACAAGTTCAAAATGAAGGATGGTGAAGGTGTCGCTGAAATGTACTCTAGGCTTGCTCTCATCACAAATGAGATTGCCGGCTTAGGAAGTGAAGAGATGACCGATAGATTCATCATCAATAAGATCCTAAGAGCCTTGGATGGAAAATATGATACCGTGTTTGCATTAATCCAAATGATGCCAAATTACAAAGATCTCAAGCCAACGGAAGTCATTGGAAGAATTGTTGCTTATGAGATGTCACTCAAGGATAAGGAAGAGCTTCACAACAACTCAAGTGGTGCTTACAAAGCCTCATGTGATGCTCCTACATCATCAAGTGGGAAACAAACCTTCAATGAAGAATTGAGCCTAATGGTGAAGAACTTCAACAAGTTCTACAAGAGTACAAGCAAGGAAAGAAGTTCCAAGTCAAGGTCCTACAATGACAAAAGATCTTCGAGTTGTGAGCGTAATTGCTACAATTGTGGAAGACCCGGACACTACTCCAATGAGAGTACGGCTCCCTACAAAAGAAGAGAAGATTCACCCAAAAGGAGAAGTAGAAGAGAGAAATCACCACCAAGAGACAGGAGGAGTGGAGATGATCGTTATGAACGAAGAACCTCTCAGAGAAGCAAGGATTCGGAAGGAAGGACAAATCATCAAAGAGCTACACAAAACGAAGACATCAAGCTCATGTTGATGAATGGGTATCCGGCTCCGACTCTGACCATCACTCCGAAAGAAGTTATCACTCCGACTCCGAATATACTCAAGATGAATGTGTTTTCGGTCTAGCACTTGTGTCAACCAACTCCTATGACATATTTGACTTACCAAATGAAGGAATTGGAAGATGCTTCATGGCTAAAGGCCCAAAGGTATCACACCCCGAGTATGTTGATTTCAATAGTGATGAAGATGATTTGCTAGGTGATGATGATTTACTTGTTGCCAACTCTAGTCATGCAAACTATGATGAACTTGCTATTAATCATGCTAATCAAGATAAAATGAATGATGATGATTAGAAGTTGATTGAGCGTCTAACTAAAGAATTAAACACTCTTAAGTTAGCTCATGAAACTACCTTGGAAGATCATCGAGAGCTTTAAAGACTCATGGGAAGCTACGCTTTGAAAAGCTCAACCTTGAGCAAGAGCATGGGTTCTTAAAAGCAATCAATGAAGATCTTCGCAAGAAAAGTTCTTCTTACATTGCCAAGCATTTACTCTTGTCTACTTACATGCCACAAGTACAATCTAGCAACAAGAGTAAGAAAGATTCTTCCTCTAGTATTAACAACAATCATGTTAAATCCAATCTTGTTGCTTCTACTAGTTCTCTTGATTCCACTAATGATTCTCTTAGCCAAGTTACACTTGAGCAAGAAAATAGCTTATTGAAGGGAATTATAGAGAAAGGTGTTACAAGAGCCTTGGCGGAAGTAAGAAACTTGAGGAAATTGTATGCAAGCAAGGAAGGCACCGGAAGAATCAAGGTGTTGGTTTTTAACGAAAGTTCAATGCCAATGGAGTTGAGTGGGAAGAAGATCAATACCCCAAGACGAAGTTTGTTCCTCAACAAGAGAAGTATGATCCTACTTCTTTCCAAGGGACACAAGCTCAAGATGATCTTCCACCACAAGACCACAAGTAAAAGGGCAAGGAGAAGCTTCAAGAGGAGATTGATGCATTTGAAGAAGCTCCTAAGGCCTTGGTCAAGTGGGTTCCCAAGACTACATCAAGTTCTACTTCATCAAGTATGACTACAACTCCAAGGATTCCCATCAAGATGATGTGGATCCCGAAGAAGAAGAACTAGAGAGTTCTTGAGGGTGACTTTGCCAACATACTTCACTCATATCATTTTGGCAAGAACAAGTGCAAACAACTTCCACATCTTGCACTAGTTCAAGGACTCACAAACCCTCTTGTTGGTAAGACAAGGGACAAGGTAACCTAATGCTTTCATGGACATCATCTTGTGTGAACATCACTCTATGTCTATGGATATCCTTGCTTGTTCCTTGTGGGACTAACCCGTGTAGGTATTGAAAGTGCAATTCACTCCAATGGATTGCTCCAAATGATCTACATCAACATTGAGCATCCACATCTTCAACATCTACATGAAGTCATCATCGACAAAACCCAAGGTTAGTTCATCCCTCTTAGGGGGATATCACATCTAGGGGGAGCTTTACTCTAACAATTGAGCTAAAGCAACACTAATGGTGTGAACACAACAATGCTTTATGTAAAAGTGGTAACCCCACTTGAGCTTAAACGATGAGTATGACCTATGATCAAAAGTTCTCATTTGACTCCTGATATGTGTCTGTCGTATCTATAATTTTTGATTGTTCCATGCCAATATTCTACAACTTTTATATACTTTTGGCAACTTTTTATACTCTTTTTGGGACTAACATATTGATCCAGTGCCCAGTGCCAGTTCCTATTTGTTGCATGTTTTTTGTTTCACAGAAAATCCATATCAAACGGAGTCCAAACAGGATAAAAACTGATGGAGATTTTTTTGGAATATATGTGAATTTTGGGAAGTGGAATCAATGCGAGACGATACCCGAGGGGCCCATGAGGGTGAGGGGAGCGCCCTAGGGGGTCAGGTGCGCCCTGGGCCCTCGTGGCCACCCCATAAGGCGGTTTGTGCCCTTCTTTCGCCGCAAGAAAGCCAATATCTGGATAAAAATCATGTTCAAATTTCAACCCAATCCGAGTTATGGATCTCCGGGAATATAAGAAACGGTGAAAGGCCAGAATCAAGAACGCAGAAACAGAGAGAGACAGAGAGACAGATCCAATCTCGGAGGGGCTCTCGCCCCTCCATGCCATGGAAGCCAAGGACCAGAGGGGAAACCCTTCTACCATCTAGGGAGAAGGTTAAGGAAGAAGAAGAAGAAGAAGGGGGGCTCTCCCCCTCTCTTCCGGTGGCGCCGGAACGCCGCCGGGGCCATGATCGTCACCGCAATCTACACCAACACCTCTGTCATCTTCACCAACATCTTCATCACCTTCCCCCATCTATCTACAGCGGTCCACTCTCCCGCAACCCGTTGTACCCTCTACTTGAACATGGTGCTTTATGCTTCATATTATTATCCAATGATGTGTTGCCATCCTATGATGTCTGAGTAGATTTTCATTGTCCTATCGGTAATTGGTGAATTGCTATGATTGCTTTAATTTCCTTGTGGTTATGTTGTTGTCCTTTGGTGCCCATCATATGAGCGCGCGCGTGGATCACGCCATAGGTTTAGTTGTATGTTGATAATACTATGTATTGGAGGGCAAGTTTGACAGAAGCTTCAACCTAGCATAGAAATTGATGCATACGGGATTGAAGGGGGACCAATATATCTTAATGCTATGGTTGGGTTTTACCTTAATGCAAGTTAGTAGTTGCGGATGCTTGCTAATAGTTCCAATCATAAGTGCATAGAATTCCAAGTCAGGGATGATATGCTAGAAGTGGCCTCTCCCACATAAAACTTGCTATCGGTCTAGTAAAGTAGTCAATTTCTTAGGGACAATGTCGCAACTCCTACCAGCACTTTTCCACACTCGCTATACTACTTTATTGCTTCTTTACCTAAACAGCCCCTACTTTTTATTTACGCGCTCTTTATTATCTTGCAAACCTATCCAAAAACACCTACAAAGTACTTCTAGTTTCATACTTGTTCTAGGTAAAGCGAACGTTAAGCGTGCGTAGAGTTGTATCGGTGGTCGATAGAACTTGAGGGAATATTTGTTCTACCTTTAGCTCCTCGTTGGTTTCGACACTCTTACTTATCGAAAGAGGCTACAATTGATCTCCTATACTTGTGGGTTATCAAGAACTTTTTCTGGCACCGTGCCGGGGAGTTGTGGCGTGGGGTGAATATTCTTGTGTGTGCTTGTTTGCTTTATCACTAAGTAGTTTTTATTTTGTGCTCTTGTTTTCTATCTTTAGTTATGGGTAGGAAACGCAAAATACCAAAAAAAATTAGTTGTACCTACTACACCAATGGTTGAAGAACCACTCAAAATCTATCACACTCCTGAAGCTTTTTACTTGGATCATCTTCGATCCTTGTGTGCTCTTGCTGAAACCCCAACTAGCTTAGTTGAGGGCAAATCGTTAGGTGAGCATGCTTGTTATGTGCGACACCGCTTATCTCAAAAAGGGAAACTTTTACTGGATCAAATTCATCGTTTGCAATGCTATGCTTGGAATTTATGTGAAATATATGATTTTACTTGTTGTTCTGAAGACCCTAAGAAACACCTTCCCTACCAATGTGAGTTTAGTGATAATGGAATCGTATCTTCGTTTGCTAAGGGTGTCTATAATAACTATGATGTTCAACAAATTGAAGAATTTGTTTCTTTTAAGGGTGCTTATGAAATTGCTTCTTTGATTGGAAAGTATGATGCTACTCTTTACAAATCTGAAAATTTTGCCATACTTAAATATTTTTATGATAATTATGCTTCTAATGTCTATGTTAAACCATATATTGAGGACTCCTCCGCTGTCCAAGAAGAGACTAATATTTTGCAGGAGTCTATGGAAGAAGGAATTGATGAAACTGTGGGCTCATTGGATGAAAAAGATGATGAGAAGAGCGAAGAACAAAAGGAGGAAGAGCAGATTAGCTACCCGTGCCACCCTTCTAATGAGAGTAACTCTTCAGCTCATACATTGTTTAATTTCCCTTCATTCTTACCGAAGGATGATTGCTATGATGATTGTTATGATCCTGTTGATTCTTTTGAAATATCCCTTTTTGATGATGCTTGCTATGCTTGTCGCCAAGATGCCAATATGAATTATGCTTATGGAGATGAACTTGCTATAGTTCCTCATATTAAACATGAAATTGTTGCTATTGCACCCACGCATGATAGTCCTATTATCTTTTTGAATTCTCCCGTCTACACTATATCGGAGAAGTTTGCCCTTATTAAGGATTATATTGATGGGTTGCGTTTTACTAATACACATGATGATTTTGATAGATATAATATGCATGTGCTTGCTTCTCCTACTTGCAATTATTATGAGAGAGGAACTACATCTCCGCCTCTCCATGTTTCCAATAAGATAAAATTGCAAGAAACTATTTATACTATGCATTGGCCTTTACTATGTGTGCATGAATAGTTCATTTATGACATGCCGATGCATAGGAAGAGAGTTAGATTTCATTGTTGCATGCTATATGTTACTTTGTGCTCACTACTAAATCACAAATCATTGTAAATTAAAATTGGCTTTGATATACCTTGGGATCCAGGTGGATCCATTACTTGAGCACTATATGCCTAGCTTAATGGCTTTAAAGAAAGCGCTGCCAGGGAGACAACCCGGAAGTTTTAGAGAGTCATTTATTCCTGTTGTGTGCTTTTATAAAGTTTAAAAATAAAAATAATGTGCCAAGATTTGACTTTAGGATGTTTACATTGCTTGTTGGTTTGTGCAGTGCAAGACAGAAACTTTGGCTGTAGTGCGCGATTTTAAATTTTTTATGGGAACGTCAAACAGCTATGAAACTTCTTCACTGTCTTTCTATACAAATTGTTTATTTTTCCTAAATATTTCAGAATTTTTGGAGTACCAAAAGTATGGTGAATGTTCAGATTACTACAGACTGTCCTGTTTAAGACAGATTCTGTTTTTGATGCATAGTTTGCTTGTTTTGATGAAACTATAAATTTCTATCAGTGGATTAAGCCATGGAAAAGTTATATTACAGTAGCTAAAATGAAAAAACAAAATATGAATTGGTTTGCAACAGTACTTAGAGTAGTGATTTGCTTTATTATACTAACGGATCTTACCGAGCTTTCTGTTGTGTTTTGTGTGGATGAAGTGTTCGAAGATCGAGGAGGTCTCGATGTGAGGAGAAGGAGGAGAGGCAAGAGCTCAAGCTTGGGGATGCCCATGGCACCCCAAGTAAATATTCAAGGAGACTCAAGCGTCTAAGCTTGGGGATGCCCCGGAAGGCATCCCATCTTTCTTCAACAAGTATCAGTATGTTTTCGGTTTCGTTTCGTTCATGTGATATGTGCAAATCTTGGAGCGTCTTTTGCATTTAGTTTTCACTTTCCTTTGATGCACCATGCTGGTATGAGATAGTCCTTGGTTGATTTAAAGAATTATGATTGCACTTCACTTATATTCTTTGAGTATGGCTTTATAGAATGCTTCACATGCTTCACTTATATCATTTGAAGTTTGGATTGCTTGTTTCTCTTCACATAGAAAACCGCCATTTTTAGAATGCTCTTTTGATTCACTTATATTTGTTAGAACATGGGTACATCTTTTGTAGAAAGAATTAAACTCTCTTGCTTCACTTATATCTATTTAGAGAGTTGACAGGAATTGGTCATTCACATGGTTAGTCATAAAATCCTACATAAAACTTGTAGATCACTGAATATGATATGTTTGATTCCATGCAATAGTTTTGCGACATAAAGATGGTGATATTAGAGTCATGCTAGTGGCTAGTTGTGGATTGTAGAAATACTTGTGTTGAAGTTTGGGATTCCCATAGCATGCACGTAAGGTGAACCGTTATGTAATGAAGTTGGAGCATGATTTATTTATTGATTGTCTTCCTTATGAGTGGTGGTCGGGGACGAGCGATGGTCTTTTCCTACCAATCTATCCCCCTAGGAGCATGCGTCTAATGTTGAGTCCATGGATTATACGCACTCTCACCCTTCCATCATTGCTAGCCTCTTCGGTACCGTGCATTGCCCTTTCTCACCTCGAGAGTTGGTGCAAACTTCGCCGGTGCATCCAAACCCCGTGATACGATACGCTCTATCACACATAAGCCTCCTTATATCTTCCTCAAAACAGCCACCATACCTACCTATCATGGCATTTCCATAGCCATTCCAAGATATATTGCCATGCAATTTCCATCATCATCATATAGATGACTTGAGCATTTATTGTCATATTGCTTTGCATGATCGTAAGATAGCTAGCATGATGTTTTCATGGCTTGTCCATTTTTTGATTTCATTACTACACTAGATCATTGCACATCCTGGTACACCGCCGGAGGCATTCATATAGAGTCATATTTTTGTTCTATTATCGAGTTGTATATTGAGTTGTAAGTAAATAAAAGTGTGATGATCATCATTATTAGAGCATTGCCCCAGTGAAGAAACGATGATGGAAGCTATAATTCCCTTACAAGTTGGGATGAGTCTCCGGACTTTACAAAAAAATAAAAGAGGCGAAAGAAGCCCACAAAAAATTAAAAGAGGCCAAAGAAGCCCGCCAGAAAAAACAAAAAAAACAAAACAAAGCAAAGCAAAAAAAATGAGAGAAAAAGACAGAAGGGGCAATGCTACTATCCTTTTACCACACTTTTGCTTCAAAGTAGCACCATGTTCTTCATATAGAGAGTCTCTTGAGTTATCACTTTCATATACTAGTGGGAATTTTCATTATAGAACTTGGCTTGTATATCCAACGATGGGCTTCCTCAAATGCCCCAGGTCTTCACGAGCAAGCAAGTTGGATGCACACCCACTTAGTTTTAGTTTGAGCTTTCATACACTTATAGCTCTAGCACATCTGTTGCATGGCAATCCCTACTCCTCGCATTGACATATATTGATGGGCATCTCCATACCTCGTTGATTAGCCGCATCGATGTGAGACTTTCTCCCTTTTTTGTCTTCTCCACACAACCTCCATCATCATATTCTATTCCACCTATAGTGCTATATCCATGGCTCATGCTCATGTTGCGTGAAAGTTGAAAAGGTTTGAGAACATCAAAAGTATGAAACAATTGCTTGGCTTGTCATCGGGGTTGTGCATGATTTGAATATTTTGTGTGATGAAGATGGAGCATAGCCAGACCATATGATTTTGTAGGGATAACTTTATTTGGCCATGTTATTTTGAAAAGACATGATTGCTTTATTAGTATGCTTGAAGTATTATTGTCTTAATGTCAAATGATAGACTATTGGTTTGAATCACTCGTGTCTTAATATTCATGCCATGATTAGATTACACGATCAAGATTATGCTAGGTAGCATTCCACATCAAAAATTATCTTTTTTATCATTTACCTACTCGAGGACGAGCAGGAATTAAGCTTGGGGATGCTGATACGTCTCCGTCGTATCTATAATTTTTGATTGTTCCATGCCAATATTCTACAACTTTTATATACTTTTGGCAAGTTTTTATACTATTTTTGGGACTAACATATTGATCCAGTGCCCAGTGCCAGTTCCTTTTTGTTGCATGTTTTTTGTTTCGTAGAAAATCCATATCAAACAGAGTCCAAACGGGATAAAAACTGACAAAGATTTTTTTGCAATATATGTGAATTTTGGGAAGTGGAATCAACGCGAGACGATGCCCGAGGGGCCCATGAGGGTGAGGGGCGCGCCCCAGGGGGTCAGACGCGCCTTGGGCCCTCGCGGACACCCCGTAAGGCGGTTGGTGCCCTTCTTTCGCAGCAAGAAGCCAATATCCGGATAAAAGTTGTGTTCAAATTTCATCCCAATCGGAGTTACGGATCTCCGGGAATATAAGAAACGGTGAAAGGCCAGAATCAAGAATGCAGAAAAAGAGAGAGAGACAGAGAGACATATCCAATCTCGGAGGGGCTCTCGCCCCTCCCATGCCATGGAAGCCAAGGACCAGAGGGGAAACCCTTCTCCCATCTAGGGAGAAGGTCAAGGAAGAAGAAGAAGAATAAGGGGGGCTCTCTCCCCCTCTCTTCCGGTGGCGCCGGAACGCCGCCGGGGCCATCATCGTGACCATAATCTACACCAACACCTCCGTCATCTTCACCAACATCTTCATCACCTTCCCCCATCTATCTACAGCGGTCCACTCTCCCGCGACCCGTTGTACCCTCTACTTGAACATGCTGCTTTATGCTTCATATTATTATCCAATGATGTGTTGCCATCCTATGATGTCTGAGTAGATTTTCGTTGTCCTATCGGTAATTGTGAATTGCTATGATTGGTTTAATTTGCTTGTGGTTATGTTGCTGTCCTTTGGTGCCCATCATATGAGCGCTCGCGTGCATCAGACCATAGGGTTAGTTGTATGTTGATAGGACTATGTGTTGGATGGCAAGTTTGACAGAAGCTTCAACCTAGCATAGAAATTGATGCATACGGGATTGATGGGGGACCAATATATCTTAATGCTATGGTTGGGTTTTACCTAAATGAACGTTAGTAGTTGCAGATGCTTGCTAATAGTTCCAATCATAAGTGCATAGAATTCCAAGTCAGGGATGACATGCTAGAAGTGGCCTCTCCCACATAAAACTTGCTATTGGTCTAGTAATGTAGTCAATTGGTTAGGGACAATTTCGCAACTCCTACCAGCACTTTTCCACACTCGCTATACTAACTTTATTGCTTCTTTACCTAAACAGCCCCTACTTTTTATTTACGCGCTCTTTATTATCTTGCAAACCTATCCAAAAACACCTACAAAGTACTTCTAGTTTCATACTTGTTCTAGGTAAAGCGAATGTTAAGCGTGCGCAGAGTTGTATGGCTGGTCGATAGAACTTGAGGGAATATTTGTTCTACCTTTAGCTCCTCGTTGGGTTCGACACTCTTACTTATCGAAAGAGGCTACAGTTGATCCCCTATACTTGTGGGTTATCAACATCTCAGTGCCACCGAGTTGTTCCACCCGGTCACACCGATAGGGTCAGAATTTATATACCGACGGGTGAGATTTTGGACATTTCTTCAAAACCCCTCAGCCCGCGCGTGTCCTGCTCTGCCGCCTCAGGTCTCCGGATCAGCCTCTCATCGCCAGTGACCTGCTGCCGCTGGTTTCCATCGCCATCAACGGATTTCAACGCCGCCGTTGCCGCCATAGTGAGCTCATCACCGAACTAGGGTATGAGTTCAAAACTTTGTGCTGTTCTTACCTCTTCTTAGCACAAAGCAAATGCCATGTTCTTTGCCACATATGAGATCAATATGTCCAGCAAAACCTCCATTATATTAGGTTTGATTCAAAAATTTAGGGTTAGGTTTCCGCCGAACTCATCTCGGACCGACCGAGTTGTAGAAATCGGTCTCACCAATTTGGCTTAGTCCATAGCACTTGCACTTTTTGGTCTGACCGAAAGTTGCAAATCGGTGCGACCGAGTTAACTCTCTGTGAAACCCTAGCAATCTCGGAGTCACCAAACTGTGACTCATTCTGACCGAGTTCACTAGTTTAGACTCCAAAAGTTGCTTCGGTGTCATCGAGTTTAACAAATCAGTAGCTCCGAAATGCTTTCTGTGGAGAACTAAAACAAAGTTTTTGACTCATCTGTTTTGCAAAACCTCTGCACTTTGTGATGCTCATCCACTCTACTCATTTATATCTATTCATAGGGTCTGCTGTCAGTTTGCTTTGCCAGAATGTCTGATCAGAATGATTGCGAGAACAAGTCAGAAGAGCAAGTGCACATGAGTGAGGGCACTAGTCCCTCTAGCAGTTATGATGAGGGCAGCAGGAGCACTCCAAGAAATTTGCCCAAGGCAGCTACAAGGTCAAGGAAGAAGAGAACCTCAGACTCAGAGGATGAGGACTATGTGGCTGTTGAGGAAAAGGTCAGTGTCGGTGTCAAAACCAGCGGATCTCGGGTAGGGGGTCTCGAACTGTGCATCGAAGGAGGATGGTAACAGGAGGCGGGGGACACGATGTTTACCCAGGTTCGGGCCCTCTCGATGGATGTAATACCCTACTTCCTGCTTGATTGATCTTGATGATATGAGTATTACAAGAGTTGATCTACCACGAGACCGTAGAGGCTAAACCCTAGAAGCTAGCCTATGGTATGATTGTTGTTGTCCTACGGACTAAACCCTCTAGTTTATATAGACACCGGAGGGGGCTAGGGTTACACAGAGTCGGTTACAAGGGAGGAGATCTACATATCCGTATTGCCAAGCTTGCCTTCCACGCCAAGGAGAGTCCCATCCGGACACGGGTCGGAGTCTTCAATCTTGTATCTTCATAGTCCAACAGTCCGGCCAAAGGATATAGTCCGGCTGTCCGAGGACCCCCTAATCCAGGACTCCCTCGGTAGCCCCCGAACCAAGCTTCAATGGCGATGAGTCCGGCGCGCAAATTGTCTTCGACATTGCAAGGCGGGTTCTTCTCCAAATTCTGAATACTTGTTTGAGCAGTGTCCGGCTTCCCATAAATGTTGCACTCCTTAGCTTCCGCGCCTAATAATGGATATTCTCCACGTGTCGAGCGAATGCGAGAAGTCGGGGCATTTTTATAATTGCCACCCTAGCCATGTGGGTAAATCTTCTATTAAAGAGACGGGGATTCTCAAATCCAGATCACACCATCCTACCACAGCGAGTATCCATCGGAGCACGCCCGGAAAAAATCCATTCCAACATGGCCGGTTGTCGTAGCTCCTCCTCTCGCTCCCGTAGCCCTAAGCCCGACAATTGGAAGAAGTGTTCCGTCCCCCACAGCCAATTAGTAGAGTTTACAGACCCAGGGATTTCTCCCTCCAGCGTATATGGTCCACGTTCGAGCCGGGCTAGCCACCTATAACGGCGGGGAGCAAGCGGAGATCTTTCCCAGCCCATCCATGGGGGAGCGGGTATGCCTCGTCCCTTACTTATTAAGAGGGCTTGGATTTACAATTCATCCGTTCCTCCGTGGGCTCCTGGAGTTCTACGGCCTCCAGCTGCATAATTTCACTCCCGCCTCCATATTACACATTGCTGGCTATGTCGCCCTCTGCGAGCTATTTCTGGGCTGCGAAGCTCATTTCGATCTATGGAAGAGGCTATTCTGCCTCGTACCCCGTACACAGGAGGGGTCACTGTACCAAGTGGGCGGAGCCGAAATATGGCGCATCGCCGGGACCGGATACCTGTCCGGTACTCCGAAGAAGACATCCGAGGACTGGCCTTCGGAGTGGTTTTATATGGACGACTTCCCCCTTCCGGACCCTATTCGGATGGGCATCCCTGAGTTCGACAATGCTCCCCTGAAGAAACGACACAGCTGGCACCCTCGAAGCCCTCAGGAGGAAGATAACGGAGAAGTCCTTTACCTGGTGGGCCAAATAAAAATGCTGGCTCAATCAGGACTGACAATAATGGAGGTTATGTCAATATGTATAATGCGGGGGCTACATCCACTTCAATATCGAGGGCACCCCATGTGGCACTTTAACGGGGAAGATGATGCCACCCGCTGCGGGCGTAAGGGACTGGACTCAGTTGCTGCTCTAGCAAAAATTCTGTCCGATTTGTACAAGGGAGAGGAAGAGGAGTTCATCCACATTAAGCCACGGGATGGATTCTCCATGTACAACCCTCCAAGCTGGGTGAGCTGTCACTTTTTACTCCCAGCCTTCCCGCATTCTTCGTCATAAGTACTTACCTTGCCGTTTCATGGCAGGAACTGCGAAAAGCTGTAAGGGAGGTCAACAGCCCGCCTCCACAACCGGAGGACCCTGACCGGGCCCTTGATCCCGGACTCGAAGAGGATCAGGACATATTTGTGGAGCTGATTGACAGGACATTCTATCAATTGAGCTGCGATGGTGGCCATCGTAGCCGACTATCCTGGGCTACTCCCTGCATCGCATGTAAGTAAAACCGGAGTCCCAACTTCTGAGAAGGATCCCCTTTTTTGCACTTCACCTACCGTACACATATGGTGTCTTACAGGGAAGGCCCTCGGGACGCCATGCCGAACCCGCAGTGACTCACCAACAAGGGGCACCGAAGCCGGGTAGGCTAAAAAGGAAGGCGGTCAGGACTGAGACGCCATCGCAGAGGTATGATACAGAACCTCGCTCCGTGGTTGTCGTCTTTTAAAATATAATAACGTCCGCGTTTCCTAGTAGGAAAACGCTCGCCGGACTATGTCCGAAGAGGTTGCCGATCACGCCTCCACCAGTCGGGCTCCAGGGCCGGACATAGAGGTGGAAGCTAACACGGGGCAAACACCGGATGCTCCTCCTACAAAGGATGCAGATAGATTATCCGCTACAAATTCCGAAGTGGAGAGCGCCATGAAGCACAGGCGTCGCCGGGCCGTACTCCGTGACGCTTGTTTCTCCCAAGAGGCGTTTTATGCCTTCAACTCAGGAGACGCGTACATCCGTGCCGCTCAAAATGGTCTTGCCAGAGCCACAGACCAGTATGTAAAGGATATACGGGTAAGAAAATCTGATGATTATATATATCAGTAACCCCTGAGACTTGAAACAGTTGACACAACTAATTTAAGGATCATTATTTGTGCAGGTTCTTACAGAGAAGTAAGTGCTTGAACGAACTTTTGAAAGAGTTCGGCGAAGAAGCCGGCTAACAGAGTTATGTCTGCAGGTATGCTGACGGGTCGTCCCGCGGAGGAGATGCCCAGGTCTTCGGGTGATCTTCTACCAGAGCTCTCAGAACTGCACGAACAAGTTCGGCAGGTGATGCAGGGTATTGCCCAAGCCTTGTGGCCATCCGCCTCCCCGCCAGGAGGCATGGGGGAGCTTATAGAGAAGCTCAAGGGAGCGCGGCGGCGGTTCCGATTATGGAAGATATCAGCCTGCCGACAAGGTGCAAGGGAAGCCTGGGCCATGGTGAAGACGCGATATACCAAAGCTGACCCAAACCACATGGTCGAGGTCGGACCTGTGGGGCCCGATGGGAAAGAGATCCCCGTCAGTTTGGTGTATGACCAAGTAGAATTAGTCGCAAAGTATTCCCAACAGGATTGTAGGCTTGACAGCCTGTTGGATGGTATAGAAGAAGAATTTAGTCAGTCTAAGTGACTGTGTACTTCAAGTGACATATATTGTCCCTAGCTGGATTGTAAATCATTTGTCATGGCGGACCTTTTCGCTTCGACCTCTGGACCCGATAGTCCGGAGTGTATCCGAATACCCGCTCAGTTATGTAAAAACCGGGGTACGCGTGGAAACCAGGCGTAGGGGTCATAAGTGCTTGAACAGACAAGTACCCAACTAGCTATGTTATATTACATGGATAGTAAGAAACATCTTCCAGGGAGAATAGTTCCGTTAAGGGTTCCTTTCCCTGGGTACGCATGCCCTAATGTGCATGTCCGAACTGCGAAAAGAGACGTAGGCTATAAACATCTGGGGACATGTATTAAAATAAATAAAGTCATCTTTTCTTCACCGACCGAGTATTCCCTTAAGAACGCTAGCTTTCGGCTTCACCCAGTCTGAGGTACCCATCCGGCTGACCCGGCAGTAACAATCGCAGAGGTGCTCCCCTTATGCCCTAGCAGAATTAACGGGAACGTAGGGCATAAACACAAGAGCTAGGCAACCCAGCTTGGCCAAAACTTAAGTCATATCGATGAATATAATGGCGAAAAAAGGTACATGTGGAAGAATAACACATGTGTGGGGCATACAGCCCAAAAAATAGTTATATTAAGCTTCTGTATAAGAAGCCCCCAGGTATAATGAGCGCGGTTAGCGCGTCAAGATTGTGTAATCAAGACACAATTTAGCCTTTTAAGGCCTTGAAGAAAAGGAAAAAAGAAGAGAGAAAGAGAGAAAAGATAGATAACGGATATGTAAAGAATTGACGGAGGTAAGGAGACGAACATAGAGTCCGGCACTAGGCGTAGAACCTTCGGAGTCTGGCTGCGTTCCATGGGTTTGGCTCGAGTCGATTATCTGATGCATCCCGCAGACGGGACGCACCACCGGTCAGAACCTGGTCAATAATGAAGGGACCTTCCCATTTGGGCTTGATCTTGCTCTTTTTCTTCTCCGGTAGGCGTAGAACGAGTTCGCCAACGTTATAAGGTTTGGCCTGTACTTCTCTGCTTTGATACCTTCGAGCATGTTGCTGATGGAATGCGAAACGGGCTTTTGCCACGTCGCGCTCCTCCTCCAGGGCGTCGAAACTGTCTTGCCAATCGAGCTCGGCCTCTTTTTCTTCATACATGCACACTCAGGGTGAGACATGAATTATGTCGCAGGGCAGTACCGCCTATGCGCCGTACACCATAAAAAACGGTGTGTATCTGGTAGTGCGATTCGGCATGGTCCGCAGCCCCTATAGTACGGAGTCGAGCTCCTCTACCCAGTGCGTGTTTGATTCCTTTAAGGACCGCACTAATTTGGGTTTAATGCCGCTCATGGTAAGACCATTTGCTCGCTCGACTTGACCGTTAGTTTGCGGGTGATAGACAGAAGCATAATCGAGCTTGATGCCCATGTTGCTACACCAAAGTCTTACCTCGTCGGCTGTAAAGTTCGAGCTGTTGTCGGTGATGATGCTGTGGGGGATGCCATAACGGTGTACAACCCCAGATATGAAGTCTATCACTGGTCCGGATTCAGCCGTTTTGACTGGTTTGGCTTCTATCCATTTGGTGAATTTGTCCACCATGACCAATAGGTATTTTTTCTTATGGGTTCCCCCTTTGAGGGGTCCGACCATATCAAGCCCCCAGACCGCAAAGGGCCAAGTAATGGGGATTGTTTGGAGAGCGGTAGGCGGCATATGGCTTTGGTTTGCAAAATGCTGGCAGCCGACGCAATGTTGAACAAGGTCCTGTGCGTCTGCTCGGGCCGTCGGCCAATAGAAACCTGTACGGAAGGCCTTGCTTACAAGGGCCCGGGCTGTGGCGTGGTGGCTGCCGAGTCCAGCATGGATTTTTGCCAAAAGCTTCCGCCCTTCCTCTTCGGAGATGCTCCTTTGAAGGACTCCGGTAGTGCTTTTCTTGTAAAGCTCTCCCTCGTGGACCTTGTAGGCTTTAGACCGCCGCACTATGCAGCGTGCTTCATTTTGGTCCTCGGGTAGTTCCTGCCTGGTTAGGTAGGCCAGGAATGGTTCTGTCCACGGGGTGATGACGGCCATTATCACATGGGCTGAAGGTGTTATTTCGGTGGCAGAGCCTCCGATTGTGTCAGAGTGTTCGGTATCTGGTGTTGTGGCCGGGTCCGGACTAATGTTACCGGTGTCCCCTTCCCATACCACGGATGGCTTAAACAGCCTTTCCAAGAAGATGTTAGGTGGGACAAGGTCGCGCTTAGCGCCGATACGGGCGAGTATATCCGCCGCCTGATTGTTTTCCCGAGCCACATGGTGGAATTCAAGCCCTTCGAACCGAGCTAACATTTTGAGGACGGCGTTGCGATAAGCCGCCATTTTCGGATCCTTGGCGTTGAAGTCTCCATTTATTTGAGATATTGCGAGGTTCGAGTCCCCACGCACCTCCAGGCGTTGAATGCCCATGCAAACTGCCATCCGGAGACCATGTAACAGGGCCTCGTATTCGGCTGTGTTGTTGGAGTCTGTGTATAGTATTTGGAGTACGTATTGGGCTGTATCTCCGGTGGGGGACGTCAGGATGACGCCAGCCCCCAGATGAACTAGCATTTTAGAGTCGTCGAAGTGCATGATCCAACTGCAGTACGCACCGTATTCTTTAGGGAGTTCAGCTTCTGTCCACTCGGCGACAAAATCGGCCAGTACTTGCGACTTAATGGCTCGCCGTGGTCTATATGTTATGTCGAACGGGAGGAGCTCGATAGCCCATTTGGCAATCCGGCCCGTGGCATCGCGGTTGTTTATTATGTCGTTGAGTGGTACTTCCGAGGCCACCGTAATTGAACACTCTTGAAAGTAGTGTCATAATTTCCGGGATGCCATAAATACCGCGTATGCTATCTTTTGATAATGTAGGTACCATGATTTGCATGGAGTGAGGACAGTGGATACATAATATACCGGCTTTTGAAGTGGGAATTTATGTCCATCCGTCTCTCGTTCGACGACGAGCACTGCCCTTACAACTTGGTGAGTTGCCGCTATATATAACAGCATTGGTTCGCCGACATTTGGCGCGGCCAAGATTGGGTTGGTGGCCAAGATGGCTTTTATTTCTTCCAATCCGGCCGTGGCCGCGTCCGTCCGCTCGAAGTGTTCGGTGCGCCGAAGAAGGCGATAAGGGGGTAGTGCATTTTCTCCTAATCGGGAGATAAAGCAGCTTAAGGCCACCACGCATCCAGTTAACTTCTGGATTTGCTTGAGGTCAGTTGGGATAGACAACTGTGACAGAGCTCAAATTTTAGCCAGATTTGCTTCAATTCCTCTACTGGAGACGATGAAGCCCACGAGCTTTCCGGCGGGCACGCCGAAAATGCATTTTTTTGGATTGAGCTTGATGTCGTATGTTCGGAGATTGTCGAACGTGAGCCTCAAGTCTTCTATTAAGGATTCGACGTGTCTGGTTTTAACGACCACATCGTCTACGTATGCCTCAACTGTTTTGCCGATCTGTTTTTCCAGACATGTCTGAATCATGCGTTGATACGTTGCACCGGCGTTTTTGAGCCCGGAGGGCATTGTGTTAAGACAGAAGGGGTCGTATGGAGTGATAAATGCCGTTGCGGCTTGATCGGACTCCGCCATCTTAATTTGGTGGTAACAGAAGTATGCGTCGAGGAAGCACAATGAGTCGTGTCCTGCAGTAGCGTAGATAATTTGATCGATGCGGGGGAGGGGGAGGGGATCCTTGGGGCAAGCCTTGTTAAGGTCCTTGAAATCGACACATAGGCGCCAGGATTTATCCTTCTTTGGTACCATCACCAGGTTTGCTAGCCAGTCCGGATGTTTTATTTCTCTAATGAATCCAGCCTCCAGTAACTTGGCTAGCTCCTCTCCCATGACTTGTCGCTTAGGTTCAGAGAAACGCCGAAGAGTCTGCTTGACCGGCTTGAATCCCTTTAGAATGTTAAGGCTATGCTCGGCCAGCCTGCGTGGGTTTCCTGGCATGTCTGAAGGATGCCATGCGAATATGTCCCAATTCTCGCGCAGGAACTCCCGTAGTGCGGCGTCTACAGCGGGGTTTAACTATGCCCCGATGGATGTTGTTTTTGTAGGATCCGTTGGGTGGACTTGGAACTTGACTATTTCATCCGCTGGTTAAAAAGAGGTGGACTTGGATCTTTTGTCGAGTATCACGTCGTCCCTGTCCACTATGGAGCGCAGCGCGGTTAATTCCTCGGCCGCGAGGGCTTCGGATAATGCCTCGACGGCCAGTGCGGCTGTTTTGTTTTCGGCGCGGAGTGCTATGTCCGGATCACCAGCTAGAGTGATGATTCCACTAGGCCCGGGCATTTTGAGCTTCATGTACCTGTAATGGGGTATGGCTTAGAAGATCGTGAATGCCTCCCGCCCTAGAAGGGCGTGGTATCCGCTACTGAACGGGGCCACTTGGAATGTAATTTCTTCGGACCTATAATTCTCCGGCGTGCCGAATAGCACATCTAGTGTGATTTTCCCAGCGCATCATGCCTCCCGACTATGGATGATTCCTCTGAAGGTCGTGCTACTTTTCTCAATGCGGTTTCTGTCTATTTCCATTTTTTGAAGAGTCTCCTCATAAATGATGTTTAATCCGCTGCCGCCGTCCATGAGCACTTTAGTAAGCTGAAAGCCGTCCACAATTGGACTAAGGAACAAGGCGGCTGGTACTCGGGCTGTTCGGAATTTAGGTTCGTCACTGGCATTGAAGGTGATAGCCGTGTCGCTCCATGGATTTATTGTTGCCACGTGGCAGACTTCGGCAAGGCTGCGGAGTGCTCGCTTACGCCTATTATTTGAGGTGAAGGTCTTAAAGACCGTCAATACTGTATTGTTGTTATCCACGGGGTGGTGCTCTGCGGTATTTTTAATGAGGAGATCCTCGCCGCTCTTGGCAACCTGCCGGAGTACCCAACATGCTATAAGGCCGTGTGTTGGTATGGTATCCGCTGTACTATGAATTTTGCATGGCCCATTAAGCCATCCCTCCAATACGGTTCCACGCCCTGTAGTGGGCTTTTGCTTCTTTGTAATTGAGTTGGGCGACTTATGAGAGTGCACCCTTTTAGTTCGGATTGGGGGTTTTGTCAGAGCCGGATTATCCCAAAATTTTGTTTGGGTTTTCCAGGCGCTTTCCATCGCACAGTATTTCCGTACTATGGCCGCCAAGTCAGCGAAGTGTGCTATGTCACGGTGACTTATGGCGTTGAGGATTCCCTTGTCCATTCAATTATTGCAAAAGAATGAAATTGCGTCTTCCTCGCGACAGTCCTTGACCTTGTTCATTACAAGGAGGAATCTGGCCCAATAGTGATGTACTGTCTCCTGGGGCTCTTGCCTAATGTGGGAAAGATCGTTTATATCTGGGTGAGTGGGTGGATTTAAGCCCGGACCTTGACCTGATCTGAGACCCAGGGGCGGAGGAGTTTCCGATCTTTGAAGTTCGGGATCCGGGATGTTGCCCAGTGGGTCTGGCCTGCGGCCTGATTCTTGGTTCAGGGTTTGGGCGATGTCCTCCCGTAGATGGGTATCCGGCTCGGAGAGCTCGGGAATCCGGACATAGTTTGTCCTCAAGATAGAGGAAGAATCGCCGCATTCCTCCTCCACCACCGCTATCTGATGGGTGACTGGCGGAGAGTTAATCTCCCTTTGGTCGGGTTTAAGCCCAATCCAACCATAGTCCGTAGCGACTCCCAAAGTGGCGATGTGATCCAAGAGCTCGTTCAAAGAGGAGAGCTCCATTGGATTCATCCGCTCGGTAAGTTCCGAGCCGATGTGGAGGCTGTTTTCGATGACCCGAGAAGTCATCATCGGCGCAGCGGCCGAACGGGCGGTCATGACGAAGCCGCCTAGTCGGAGAGTTTGGCCTACAGCCAAGGCTCCCCCAGAGGTGATGTTGTCCCTGACAACGAGACGAGCCATCCTTCCTTATGATGACGGCACAGTGGAACTCTCAATGAAAGCACCAATGTCGGTGTCAAAACCGGCGGATCTCGGGTAGGGGCTCCCGAACTGTGCGTCTAAGGCGGATGGTAACAGGAGGCGGGGGACACGATGTTTACCCAGGTTCAGGCCCTCTCGATGGAGGTAATACCCTACTTCCTGCTTGATTGATCTTGATGATATGAGTATTACAAGAGTTGATCTACCACGAGATCGTAGAGGCTAAACCCTAGAAGCTAGCCTATGGTGTGATTGTTGTTGTCCTACGGACTAAACCCTCCAGTTTATATAGACACCGGAGGGGGCTAGGGTTACAGAGAGTCGGTTACAAGGGAGGAGATCTACATATCCGTATTGCCAAGCTTGCCTTCCATGCCAAGGAGAGTCCCATCCAGACACGGGTCGAAGTCTTCAATATTGTATCTTCATAGTCCAACAGTCCGGCCAAAGGATATAGTTCGGCTGTCCGAGGACCCCCTAATCCAGGACTCCCTCAGTCAGCTCCAAAAAGAAAGTGTTGAAAAAGGAATATGGAGCTGCTACTGCAACAAAACCTGGTATGCACAAGAAAGCACCTGCCAAGAGAGTTCCTATGTCAAAGGCCTGAGCCTCCACTCATGACACTTCCAAATCAACTGGAGGAGAGGCTGCTGGTGAGGGCAAGAAGAAGGAAAGGAAGAGAGGAAGATGGTGCAAGAAGGTGGATCCAATGGCAGAATTTGAGAGGCATTCATCTGATGAAGAAGAGGAAGAAGAGGATGCTGCACCAGCACCCAAGTCTCAAAAACTGATGGGGGATGCCATCAAGTCTGGGGCTGCCCCTTCAAAGCCCAAGACTGCCCCTAAAGCTTCAGCTCGAGCTCCAAAGCCCAAGAGGATCACAAGGAACTTTTCTGCTGCTGAAAAGAACAAGGCCCCAGCGCCTGAAATGGATGAAGAAGATGCTGAAGCCCAAGTGCTTAGGAAGCTCAAACCAGATATTCCAGATCATGATGGTAATCATCTTGTGGTAGAAGATATGAAGATCAGGAAAGATGCAGGTCTCGGACTGATGTGGACTACAGGTTCCATACCAAAGAGCAGCAAGATTTCTATGAAACCATTTTGCTTGACAAGAAGCCCATGGTCTGTGATATGAAGTGGGCTGATTGGTAATACATCGATGAGAATGAAGACCACTTTCCAGGTGTACATGAGAGCTTCAGAGCATGTGGTGTTGACACATTTGTCGGTCAGAAGCTGACCAAGTGGAATGATGAACTCATCATGCAATTCTACTCCATTGCACACTTCTATCCTGATGGAAGAATAGTTTGGATGTGTGCGGGTACAAGTTACCAATCTACTATTGATGAGTGGGCCAAATTGATCAATGCCCCTGAAGAGCATGAAGATGACTTGGATGTCTATGCCAAGAAGAAGAAAGACCACAACTCTATGGCCAACATGTACAAGGAGATTCCAGACAAGGCATTGGAAACTCATAGGTTTGGGTCTGTTCATTACTTGTTGTCTGGATTATCTACTATCAACCCTATATTGAGGCATACATTGTTGCCCAAATCTAGAGATCACAAGATGATCAGAGGTCATTCAATCAACTTGCTGCAGATATTTGATGTGCCTCAGAAATTGAAAGTTATGAGCCTGATTGTTGAAACAATCAAGAGGACAGCTGCATATCAGAAGAGATCTTGTGGGTACGCTCCACATATTCAGGTGCTCATCAACTCCAAGATGGGCACAAGCACTTATCTTTTGGACAAGGAGCATCTACCCTTGAGACCAGATTTTGAGGACAACACTGTTGTCATGAATGAAAAAGATCCCACATCTGTGCAAGCACAAGAAAAGAGAGAGAAGGCAAAGTCTGAGAAAGCTGCAAAGCTGCCAAGTGTTGAAGAGGCATCTCAAGTGTTTCTGAAGACCAAACAAGATTAGTTGCTTATCTGATTCAAGAAACTTTGAGGATTGAGAAGGGCTTGACCACCCTGACTCAAAATCAGGAGAGCTCGGAGAGGATCATTGAAACTAAGTTATACGATCTTGATCTTAAAGTGACTGAGATGCAGACAGTTGTTGAGCAGCTCGAAGAAGAAGCTGAGGAGAGGAAAGGGCAGGCTACCACAGATGCCTTCCATATAGTGCCCAGAGGTCAGAGGTCTGCTGTAGTGCCCATGGCTGACACTAGAGCTACCACATCAGCACCAGCAGCCACAACTTCAGTGCCACCTCCAGTTGCAACTCCACCAGCTCCAACAACTTCTACAGATGGATTCGTCCTTGGAGTCCTCTCAACACCTCCTCCCGAAGATCAAGCCTAGAGAGACGCATAGCACTATGCATTTTCATACTTTTTGGTAACTTGTTGCCAAAGGAGGAGGAATGTATAGATCACAGGCTTTGAGAGAGAGTGTTTTTGCTTCTTTGGTCTTTTGTTATTTGGTTGATACTCTTGTGTGTGCTTGCTTAATACTCTATGTCTGTGTGTGAGATACTTGTATGATCATGTGTTTGATCATATTCTACCTTAGTACTTGCTTGGATGATATTATCTTTTATATCTCATATATGATCATTCACTTTGCTTGGTGATGAGTGCATGTTTTTACCTTATATCATTTTGAGTGCTCCACCAAGATGTATGTGACATGGAAGAGTAACTCATGATCCTAATTGATTGTGCATTTGCATCCAAAAGAAAATTTTAAATAATGCACAAATTTAGGGGGAGCTCTTGCTTATCACATACTTCTCAAAGCAACGATGTATTACAAATCTTATTATCATTTGTCAAAGCTTTGATCTATACGTTGTCATCAACTACAAAAAATGGGGAGATTGAAAGTGCAACTATCCCTGGGTGGTTTTGGTAATTCCTAACAACATATAGCTCATTGTACTAATGCTATTTCAAGATGATCATTCAAAGTTCAATGATTGGCATGGCATGGATTAGGAATGTGTACCCCTCAAAATGCTAAGGACACATATTGGCTCAAGCTCAAGACTCTACATTTTCATTTTAGTGATCCAAGATCACATTGAGTCCATAGGAAAAGCCAATACTATTAAAAGGGGGTGAGGTGTTGCTTAATGGATTGCTTGCTCAAAATGCTTAGTGATATGCTCCAAAATCCCTCAACCACTGTCTCATATCCACATATGTCCCAAACCAAAAGTCAAACTCGGCCCTACCGATTTGATCTATCCGGCGCCACCGAGTTAATTTGACATAGCCACTGCCAGAAACCCTAGTCTTTTCGGTCTCATAGATAGGGATCTCGGTCTCACCGAGATGGGTTTGCAAACTCTCTGTTTCCCTTCGTAACATTTCGGTCCAACCGAGATGAGGGATCGGTCCCACTGAGTTCGCAATGCAAACTCTCTGTTTCCCTTTTGTAACGTTTCGGTCCCACCGAGTTTGCCTGACCAACTCTCTATTGCCTATTACAGAAATCGGTCCTATCGACTTTATGTGATCGGTCTCACTGAGATTACGTTATGCCCTATCCACAATGAAATCAGTCCCACCAAGTTGACATGTCGGTCCCACCGAAAACTCTAACGTTCACATTTTGAACTAAATCGGTCTGACCGAGTTTCTCGATTCGGTCCCACCGAGTTTGGTGATTTGTATGTAACGGCTAGATTTTGTGTGGAGGCTATATATACCCCTCCACCCACTCTTCATTCGTGGAGAGTGCCATCAGAACGTGCCTACACTTCCAGCATACATTTTCTAAGAGAGAACAACCTACTCATGTGTTGAGACCAAGATAGTCCATTCCAACCACAAGAATCTTGATCTCTAGCCTTCCCCAAGTTGCTTTCCACTCAAATCATCTTTCCACCAAATCCAAATCTGTGAGAGAGAGTTGAGTGCTGGGGAGACTATCATTTGAAGCACAAGAGCAAGGAGTTCATCATCAACACACCATCTATTATCTTTTGGAGAGTGGTGTCTCCTAGATTGGTTAGGTGTCACTTGGGAGCCTCCGTCAAGATTGTGGAGTTGAACCAAGGAGTTTGTACGGGCAAGGAGATCGCCTACTTCGTGAAGATCTACCCTAGAGAGGAAAGTCCTTCATGGGCGATGGCCATGGTGGGATAGACAAGTTTGCTTGTTCGTGGACCTTTCGTGGGTGGAGCCCTCCGTGGACTCGCGCAGCCGTTACCCTTCGTGGGTTGAAGTCTCCATCAACGTGGATGTACGATAGCACCACCTATCGGAACCATAGAAAAATCTCCGCGTTTACATTGCGTTTGCTCCCTCCAAACTCCTCCCTTTACCTTCATGTGCAATGTTTTACATTCCGCTGTTATACTCTTAGACTTGCATGTGTAGGTTGATTACTTGACTTGTTCTAAGTTTTTAAAATCTGCCAAGACTTAAAATTGGGAAAAGGCTAGATTTTTTTTTGGTCAAGTAGTATAATCACCCCTCCTCTAGACATACTTTCGATCCTACACACCATCACCTTCAGCTCGTCCGACCAGCTCAAGTGTGCGGCAACTGCCGGTGCCCTGCCGATGCTCTGCTCGCCCGTCATCAGCAATGTCCTTGTCACTGAGGGAGTCCTGGATTAAGGGGTCCTCGGGCGTCCGGACTATGTAACATGGGCCGGACTAATGGGCTATGAAGATACAAGGCAGAAGACTTATTGTTGTGTCCGGAAGGGACTCTCCTTTGCGTGGATGGAAAGCTTGGCATTTGGATATGTAGATTCCTTCCTCTGTAAACTGACTCTGTAAAACCCTAGGCCCCTCCGGTGTCTATATAAACCGGAGGGTTTAGTCCGTAGAGGCAATCACAATCATATAGGCTAGACATCTAGGGTTTAGCCATTACGATCTTGTGGTAGATCAACTATTGTAATCCTCATATTCATCTAGATCAATCAAGTAGGAAGTAGGGTATTACCTCCATCAAAAGGGCCCGAACCTGGGTAAACATCGTGTCCCCCATCTCCTGTTACCATCGACCTTAGACGCACAGTTCGGGACCCCCTACCCGAGAACCGCCGGTTTTGACACCAACATTGGTGCTTTCATTGAGAGTTAATCTGTGACATCATCAGAAGGTTCGATGGCTCCATCAGTCATCCACAACAATGCTGCCCTGGGGGAGGTCCCCCCCGGCCAGATCTTTGTGTTCGGCGGCTTCACACTGCGGGCCAACTTGCTTGGCCATCTAGAGCAGATCGACAGATACGCCCCAGGTCACCAGATTAGTTTTGGAAATCTGGACTATGTCGCTGATATCTGAGGAGACTTGATCTTCCAAGGGTTCGCGACCCCAACCTCCGCTCTGGCCTTAGATCCGGAGCGCATCGCCAGGTCCGAAGACGGGATTACTGAGCCCGCTGGAATATCCGTGGCCACTAAACTTAGTACGAGAGAGCCGGAGGAAGTAGTGTCGCTGGCAACCATTATAAAGCCGGACTCTTCTACGGACACTGGCTCCGAATCCTTGGAGTCAGCATCGTGTGAGCTCGGCCAAGGAGTTTCCTTCCCGCCGTACTCCACGGATTTTCTTCTCCCTGGCCAAACCTCGCCTTTAAGTGAGGCTCTGGACTTGATGCGATCCCTCGTCATTATAGAGGAGCAATGTCCGAACTACGCCCAGCCCGGACTAGGGGCTGAGAGCGGGGAATTTTATGTCCCACCCACCACCCACTTCATAGCCACTGTCGAGGACTTAACTAACATGCTCGACTACTGCTCCGAAGACATCGACGGTATCGACGACGATGCCGGAGAGGAGCAGGCCAAAAACCCGCCGTTTATCGGATGCTGGACGGCCACCTCTTCGTATGGACACACCCAAAGAGGGTAACGGCGATGATAAAGAAGATCCAGTCGAGGATAAACCTCCTGAGATACAGCCAAAGCACTGACGTCAGCGGCGCCACTCTAAATCACGTCATGGAAAAGACAGCAATACCGGCACAGGAGCAACAACACTCCGGACGATGCCGAAGACAAAGAAGACCCTGTCGAGCCAACTTTCCAACAGGACGATCGGGAAGATGGGCAAGTTAGCCCTCACGAACAGGCCGTAAATGAAGACTCGGAGGACAGTAATTATCTCCCACTCTCCGAGGACGAGGTGAGCCTCGGTGACGAAGACTTTACCGTACCTGAGGAACCTCTCGAGCAGGAGCGCTTTAAGCGCCGGCTAATTGCCACTTCAAGGAGCCTGAAAAAGAAGCAGCAGCAGCTTCAAGCTGATCAAGATCTACTCGACAATAGGTGGACTAATGTCCTGGCAGCCGAGGAATACGGCCTCGAGTGCCCAACCAAAAGTTACCCGAAGCGTAAAGTGCTACCCCAATTTGACGACAAGGCCCACGAGCCCGCACCATCAGCACGTAATGCGGCTGACCGACCACCTCGTGGCCGGGACAAAACGGCAACTCAAGCCGAGCACCAGCCCATACTACCTCGCTGTAAAGGTAGAGATATAACAGCTCGGGGATATACATATGACCTGCGGCAAGACCTGGACAGTAGAGCAGGTCAAACCAGATCGATCTACGGATCGCGGGGGCGTGCCCCGACGCGCGACAACGGCTATCTAGCCGAACGTGACAAGCATAATCACTCCCGGGCCTAAAACCGCAGACGAACTCCATCCGAGCTACGTCGCGACTTGGCCCGGTATAGAGGCGCCGCACACCCCCTCTGCTTCACTGATGAATTAATGGAGCATGAATTCCCAGAAGGGTTCAAACCTATGAATATCGAATCATATGATGGAACAACCGACCCTGTAGTATGGATTGAAGACTTCCTTCTCCATATCCACATGGCCCGTGGCGATGATATACATGCCATCAAATACCTCCCACTAAAATTAAAGGGACCAGCCCCGCACTGGCTAAACAGCCTCCTAGAAAACTCTATTGGCAACTAGGAAGACCTGGAAGACGCCTTTCGCGACAACTTCCAAGGTACATATGTCCGGCCTCTGGACACCGATGATCTCAGTCACATCATCCAACAGCCTGGAGAGTCAGCCAGGAAGCTCTGGACTAGGTTCTTAATTAAAAAGAACCAAATCATCGACTGTCCGAACGTTGAAGCCCTAGCGGCCTTTAAACATAGTGTCCGAGATGAGTGGCTGGCCCGTCACCTCGGCCAAGAAAAGCCAAAGTCTATGGCAGCTCTTACCACACTGATGACCCGCTTCTGCGCGGGAGAAGATAGCTGGCTGGCTCGATGAAACAATAGCACCAGCGATCCTGGAACCTGTGAGGTCAAGGACGGCAATGGCAAGCCTCAACGCAATAAAAACAAGCATCTAAACAACAATGTAGGAACCCAAGACACGGCGGTCAACGCCGGATTCAGTGGTTCCAAACCCGGTCAACGGAAGAAGCCACTCAAGGCAAACAAAGACGGTCCATCCAGTTTAGAAAAGATACTGGATCGGCCGTGTCAAATTCATGGCAGCCCTGACAAACCCGCCAACCATACTAGCAGAAGTTGTTGGGTTTTCAAACAAGAAGGCAAGCTCAATGCCGAACACAAAGGGAAGGGGCCGCCTAGTGACAGTGAAGACGAAGAGACTCACCAACCAAACACCGGGGACAAAAGCAATTTCCCCCCGAAGTAAAAACAGTAAACATGATATCCATGATGCATATCCCTACAAGGGAGCGCAAGCGCGTGCCACGAGACGACTACGCCATAAAGCCGGTGGTACCAAAATTTAACCCATGGGCAGCCTGTTCGATCACTTTTGATCGCAATGACCGCCCTGTAGGTATTCGTCACAAAGGTTTAGCAGCTCTGGTCCACGACCCAATCATTGATGGATTCCATCTCACACGAGTCCTTCTGGACGGCGGCAATAGCCTTAATTTGCTCTATCAAGACACTGTTTGCAAAATGTGCATTGATCCCTCAAGGATCAAGCCCACCACAACTACCTTCAAAGGGGTAATACCTAGCGAAGAAGCTCACCGTATGGGCTCAATCACACTGGAAGTTGTCTTCGGTTCGCCGGACAACTTCCGAAGCGAAGCCTTAACTTTTGATATTGTTTTGTTCTACCGTGGATATCATGCACTGCTTGGGCGGACCGCTTTTGCTCGTTTCAACGCGGTCCCACACTGCGCCTATCTAAAGCTTAAGATGCCCGTTCCACATGGCGTCATAACGATCAATGGAAACATGGAACACCCCCTCCGTTCCGAAGAGTATACCACGGCCGTTACAGCCGAAGTACAAAGCGGCCTCGTTAAACCGCATACCTCATCGGCCATTAAGCCACCGGTCTCTACTACACAAGATCGGTCAATTTTAGAGCTGGACTAGCAGTTCTGCCTCCGTCGTTCGCCGCATATACCCGCGAAGTTCACATCACGCATGCATAACTGTGCACTTAAAATACCTTGGTCATCGGCGGAGGCACAATGTGGACAGGCCCACAACATGGTTCATCTCCTACAGCTTTTCTCCCTTCCTTTTAACTATTTCTTATCTTTTTTACAGATGAATCAAAACCTGTTCGTCCTATGGACCTGCAAGGACTCTTTCGGAGCCCAATTTCGTCTAGGCAACCAAAGATTGCTACTTTTAAGGAATGCTCTTCACTAAGGCAAAGGCAGTGCAGACGTGCGACATGAAGTCCAAAAGATTTTTTGTGGACCAAACACTCTATTTAAAAACCTGGATATAGCCTTTTACCTCAGCCTTTGACCCCTGGCATGTAAAATAACCTGGGAAAGGGTGTTATAATCTGTAAGATTGCGTTCGACGTATCAATTAGATTCCAGTGAACATAATCTGCCTTCAGTACTTACTTTTCCTCATGGAACTGTATTTTACCTCTTCGGTGGTTTCACATACACACCTCGGCACCATATTAGCTGCCAACAAGTGTGAACAGCTCTACAGCATACTTCGGCGTCACGAGTTTGGCATTATATGCATCAGCTCTGAATCATGTCTTTGGTAAATAGATGGGTTGCCTGGCTCCTATGCTTACTACCTTACATTCCGTTCTATCGGCTAGGGTAGTAAGGTGAGAACTGTTGCGATTGTGTTTCCGGTTCACCTGGTTAAACACCTCAGTAGAGAAAGCTGACAACTGACTGTCATGATATGGCGAGAGCTGGTCAACCATTCGGCGACTTATTAAAATCTTTTGCGATTTCTTCCGTTTAACACGAGGGACCGTTTTCTGGTCACCCATGTAGCACAGCCGTATTTGGATAACCACGCACATACAAGGGGCTATATCATAGACCCACCGTCAAACTCCTATGCCTAAGTGAAGGTGTTAAAGCCCTATAGTCCGATTGCCTAGTTCACCGCACTGACACCTCCTTCACGGACCAAGACATTGGGTCAAGTGTAGCTAGTCGCTATTCCGAACACCCCCGCATTATATGCGAGGGGGCTGAAGCCGACGACTGGCAAACTTTCAGATTACAGAAAACGGCCGCATAGGAGGAAATACCTTTCAGGAAAAAGGCATAAATATAACACAGCCTTAATATATCATAATATTGTTATCCTTCTCGAGTGATTTTGCATTGGCAAGTGGCATCCTTTAGTTCTTGCGCCAGGGAAGATATTCTCTCCTCGCACTGGCGCCGAGTGGCCTGCTCGGCCTTTAACTCAACAACTGCCTTCTTGACAGCCACATTGCTCACTCTGGTTTGCTCTTTGGCCCGGGCAAGTTCAGCCCGAAGGGTCTCAACCGCAGCAGCACCATCTGCAATTATGCATGTCCAGTATATAATTCTCAGCTTCATGCTCATATTATTATACATGCATAAGCTGACTGCCCAAAACATACCTTGTGCCTCGTCGAGCCGCCTGTTAACAAGATTAATGTCCTCATCCGCTAACTCAAGTTTCTGCTTTAAATCTGCAACTTCCGCAGCTTGAGCGGTCGCCATTGACACAACAGCCTGTTTTCAAATTAATCATGTCATTTCCTGAGCATATCCTTCTCAGGGGCTACTATCTATACACAGGCGCATTCTGCATGTAAAGCGTGGTTAAGATATTGCATTACATACCTTGAAGCCTCTTAGTAGGCCCGTGAAGGCTTCATTCAATCCGCTTCTTGCGGACAAAATCCTCTCAACTACCGTACCCATTAAGGTACGATGTTCCTCCGAGACAGACGCATTTTGCAACATGTCCATCAACGTATTCGGCGCCTCAAGATTCCTGGAAGCGGCTGCGGTATGAACTCCCTTGAAGGGATATGTTTACTCGACCCTAGAGTCGTCTTCGTTTGTAAACCGGATAGTCCGGGGCCTTTGTTGTTGGCCCCGTAGGGGCTGCACACCCCGGACCCTTGACGACTGAAGTATCACCTTCGGGCGCTGTCTTCATTGCCCCCCGCACCACTTGACTATCGGGGGAGACCCTCCGGGACAACACCTCAAAGTCGTCCGCCCTAAGAGGCGAGGAAGCCTATGGAGGCATCTCGCTTTCCATCATCTCCAGAAGCAGGTCACCCGAGGAGGAGGATTGTTGAGGAAGACTGCAGGCCGGACTGCAAACATATATTTAAGATGTTACCCTTGTAACCTGGAAAGAACGGGATATGTCTAGAATACCCTTGTTCACTTACGATTCGGCGAAAGGCTTGTCCTTATGGAGGAACTGTGCGGCAACGTCGTCTTCCGAACCCGGACCATCTGATAGGGACATCTTCCCTCTCTTGGGAGCCTCCACCTCCAAATCTTTGGAGGCGGTCCTTTTCTTCCCATGGAGAGAAGGGATATCAGCTTCTTCTTCCCCTTCGTCTTCAGAAGAGGGAGTTCCGGTCTCCCCGGACATAGCGTCCGGTGTACCTTTAGAGTGGAGGCCACCTTTGGCTTTTTTGCTCTCCTCTTTGTCCTCCTTCGCCGGCACATGATACGGCGCCGGGGCCAGCATCCTTGTCAACACAGGATCAGCTGAGTCTTCGGGAAGTGGAGCTGAACACCTAATTCATTCCGCCTTCTTTATCCATCCCTGGTCGAAGACAGGTTTCTCAGTATATTGATACGCGATTATCAACTAAGCTGTGTTCAGGAGTCGAGTGCTTACCGAGGTATCCGGATGGTTGCAGTCGAGGCCGATGTCCTCGGTTGTATCCGGCCACTGCTTTCGGGTCCCTAAGAATAACTTCCACATCCCTCTGTGTGTTGTGCCTAAGAAGTGTTGAAGGGTCTGTGGTCCTTCCGGATTGAACTCCCACATGCGGAGAGGCCGTCACTGGCACGGCAGGACCCGGTGGACTAGCATTACCTGGATCACGTTGATGAGGCCGGTGTCCTTTTCAAGGAGGCTACGAATACGGCTTTGTAACGTCTGCACTTCATCAATTGATCCCCAGTCTAGCCCCTTATTAATCCATGATGCGAGTCATAATGGAGGGCCTGGTCGAACCGCAGGTGTAGCTGCCCACTTGGTACCGCGGGGTTCAGTGATGTAAAACCACTCCCGCTGCCATAGGTTGGAAGTTTCCGTGAAGGAGCCCTTTGGCCAAAGAGTATTGGTGAGCTTGCTCACCATAGCACTGCCACACTCCGCTTGCTCCCCGTCGACTACCTTCGGCTTCACATTAAAGGTCTTGAGCCATAAGCCGAAGTGTGGGGGAATGCAGAGAAAGGCCTCACACATGACAATGAACTCCGAGATGTGAAGAAAGGAGTCCGGAGCTAGATCGTGAAAATCTAGCCCGTAATAGAACATGAGGCCACAAACTAAGGGGTGGAGAGCGAACCCTATCCCCCGGAGGAAGTGGGAGATTAATACGACCCTCTCACCGGATCTGGGTGTAGGAATAACCTACCCCTTAGCAGGGAGCTTGTGGAGGATTTCCGCGGTCAGGTAGCTTGCAGCCCGGAGCTTCACGATATCCTCCTCTGTTACAGAGGAGGCCACCCACCAGCCTTGAGGGCTGTGTCCGGACATGACTGGGAGGCTTGGAGCGATTAAGTTGAAACCTGGGTGCTGGAGCTCGAGGTTGGAAAAGTTGAGGAAGAGGTAGGCGTAGAGGAGAAAGACAGGTCTGTGCCCCTTTATAAAGGCGATGAATATCGAACGCCTCCTCGTGGGCCTTAAAACTTGCATATTCCCAAGGAATCATGCCAACAGGGCAGTTGGATTACCGACGCCCGTATTGATGAGAATCCCGTAATAAGGGGATACGATCTCTGATTTTACAAGACATGCCAATAAAACCGCATCTCAAAATGTGGAGCGGAAGGCTAAAAACGGTTCGAAATAATGACCGGGCAGGGTCGTGATGTCACGCTACAAAAGTTGTGAGTAGAATGGACTCGTGAAATATTATACCCCCTGCGGGTGTGTGTGCTACTTGTTTTGCAGAGCCGGACACATTTTCTATGTTCGTATTCGGAGGAGGAACCCGCCTTGCAATGCCGAAGACAATCTGCATGACGGACACATCGTCATTGAAGCCTGGTTCAGGGGCTACTGAGGGAGTCCTGGATTAAGGGGTCCTCGGGCGTCCGGACTATGTAACATGGGCCGGACTAATGGGCTATGAAGATACAAGACAGAAGACTTCTTCCCGTGTCCGGATGGGACTCTCCTTTGCGTGGATGGCAAGCTTGGCATTCGGATATGTAGATTCCTTCCTTTGTAAACCGACTCTGTACAACCCTAGGCCCCTCTGGTGTCTATATAAACTGGACGGTTTAATCCGTAGAGGCAATCACAATCATATAGGCTAGACATCTAGGGTTTAGCCATTACGATCTCGTGGTAGATCAACTCTTCTAAGCCTCATATTCATCAAGATCAATCAAGCAGGAAGTAGGGTATTACCTCCATCAAGAGGGCCCGAACCTGGGTAAACATCGTGTCCCCCGTCTCCTGTTACCATCGACCTTAGATGCACAGTTCGGGAGCCCCTACCCGAGATCTGCCGGTTTTGACACCGACAGTCACCAAGACCCTCATCGATGGTGGTGCGGGAGTCAATGTTCTTTCCATCGAGACATTCGACGGCCTCCAAGTGCCATATGATTAGTTGCATCCCACCAAGCGCTTCTCAGGGGTGACCGATGGCTCCACCACCCCGATAGGGCAGATCCGCCTCCCTATCACCTTCGGCCAGCGCGACAACTACCGCACCGAGCTCATCGACTTCGACGTCGTCCACATCCGCCTGCCGTACAATGCCATCCTTGGGTATCTGGCCCTAGCCAAGTTCATGGTTGTGACCCACCACGGCTACAACGTCCTCAAGATGCCAGGGAACCACAACATCATCACGATCGCTTGCGAGGAGAAGGACGCGTTGTGCTCCCTCGAGTACGCCTACCAAGCTGCGGCGATTGAAGACCCAGACAACGAAGGCGCCATTTACCCTCCTGAGGCAGTCCCCAAGAAGAAGAAGCAGCTGCTCCGTCAAGAGCCTCAGGAGAGCGGTGTCTCCAGCGGCACCACCTCAGGACCTGCGCCCACGGATGGGGCACCTCCCTCTCTCGCATAGGAAGGCGTGCCCGGCGCCCTCCTCAAAATGGGATCGGGGGCTCTCTTCTCGAGGGCCTCTGACCTAGCCAATGTCACGAGGGAGGCGCTCGGGGAGGCATGCTTCATCGCACGCTTCCCTCATAAGGGTACAAGGCACGGGGTGCCAGGTGCTCAGGAATTCATCACCGAGACGACCAAGCTTCAAGACGCGAGAGCCATGCATGGCGACCGCCGCTCACCACTAGGCGCAGCTCCTTGTCCTGGCAAGGACGATGAGCTACGCATCTGTGTCAACATCCCAGGGCTCAACACAGCCGCATCCCAGGAGCGCTTCTGGCCTTCGCGTGTTGGTCGGTGCGACGGTCCACCTCACAGCTATGTTCGCATGCCATTCTACTTGCCGAATGCGGCTGTTACCTTCCAACGTTGCATGATGAGCGTTCTGGCGCCTCAGGAGGCCAGGCATCAGGCGATCCAAGCGGAGATGGTGATGGTTCCTCGCGAGCCCCCGGGACCTCTGGAGCCTCCCGAGGTTCAGGACCCGGGCGACACGTGAGGAGCAACTCCTCCAACGCGCGTCTTCAGTTGCTTCAACACCCCTCCAGCGATGGTGCCAGGTGACATTTTCTGGTTCATTCAGTTGGGGGCGCCCCTCGGGCTGCATTATCCCCAGGTCGCATGGGCCTGTCCTTGTGACGTGTATCCCATGCATCTTAAATTTACTCTGTTGGGGGCGCCACTCTGGCTGCATCATCCCCAGGCCGCATGGGTTCGTCCCTGCGGCATGTATCGTTCTTGCATTTACCAGAACTAGTGTTACCTCCTTTTCCAAGACGATTTATGATTATCACCTATTGGCTATTACCCTTCACGGCCTCCCACGTTGCTGACCGGCCTCCTGCTCGTCCCCCATCGGGGGCTACACATGCTGGCACGGCGCTTGTGCTCGTGTCCGTCCCTGCAACGCTGAAAACCTGAATGATTGAGCTCTGGCTCGTGGCCCACCCCGCGCACGCCACCTCACCATATCTTCAATGCCTTCATCTTCTTGCGGAATGATCAGCGGCAGGATAGCAACCTCGATGATGAGCTATATTCTCCTCTCGGACTAACCCGCAGGAATCTCCGGAGCTTAGCCACGGGCGGCCCCGCTGGCTGCTTCCTTTTCACGCGATTCGCTTGCGCGTTAAAGGGGGGCTGCTGAGCATCGCGGCAAGACGGCGAGGCTAGGATAAAGAAGAAGGAGCAAGCGGCGAGAAGATAGAGATAAGAGAGGGGGATCTTCCCCTCCCCTCATTTATAGCTAGAAGGAGGCCAACCGCTGGCCTCCATGATCACAAGTAATGATGGTTTTCTTCTGCATGCAGCAGGGTCTCGTCAAGTCGAACGGTTGCCGAGGCAGTATGGGGAAGCGGAGGCTCCCACGTCCCATCAATTGCCACGCGTCAACCGAGGCCGCATGCGGTTGGGGCCCACGGCGCTCTGCACTTGCCCTTTGGCTTCACCTCGAAGCCATGTTCAAGCGTGCCTTGGGCCTGGGGGCTACTAGGAATGGGGGTGCCCAGACTTGCCTGCCTGCAGCCCCTGGTGTGGCTCCATCGACGGCCCGGTACGGCCTAGCTTTAGCAGCAACAACTCAAGACCCTCGCGAGGGGCCAAGCCTCGTGAGGGGGACGACACCACGACCTCCCTGGGGGCAGCCTCGCTAGGCTGGCTCCCGAGGAGCGGAGATATCTATGCAGGGTGCACCTCGCGAGGCTCACATGACGTGAGCCATGACGACCAAGGCCAGGCGGGCGCCAGCAGGCGCAGTGTACCAGTTTCCTCTTTGGTGCTAAGAAGGCAAGCGCAGGCGCGGGGTCCTGAGGCATCAGGCAAAGGTTTCCATATCGGTGCAACAAGACCAAGACCGCCAGGACGGCAGGACGGAGGTCACCGCGGAGCCCACAGCAGCATCACCACTAGAGCCTTTTGCAGGCGAAGACTACTTTTGTCAGGATAGCTTGTACTAGTTGTCTCCCTTCAAATTTGGTCGTTGTGGGATCCCTTCCTGCCTACATTTGGGAAGAGGACCAAGGCCACTAGAAATAGGACTTAGCCACCACCATAGCGATACATCTCAAATCAGGGCCATTCTACCATGACCACCTCACCAGCTCATCGAGCTCAAGAACACCTCACCTCCTGAGGATGTTCATCCACTGTACTAGTTCATCCTCGGCCCCTCGAGGCAATCCATCACAAAGCTGGAGTAGGGTATTACACCGCAAGGTGGCCCGAACCAGGATAAAACTATGTGTCTCTCGTTCTTTGGGTTCGTCGAGCCAGGCCGTGGGATCGTTGAGCAGGCAGATTGGGGAGAGAGAGTTCTTCGTGCGCACCCCAGAGTTCAAACCTCTCAAGGTTCTACGGAACCCATAATCTGACAGTCCCCTAGGCTACCGCCAACTAGAAGCAGCAGGTGGTAGTCTTAGAACTTCTCTAGCTACTTTGCCCTATGGATAATTGCCATTTTTAGCACATCAACATGATTCACTTTCTAATGGGGGTACGCCAAGTGCTCCCACTGGGTGTTGTCCCCGAGAATGATGTCGATTGTGGGCAATCAGTGGTAGTCTTTAGATTTGTTCCTGTCGTGTGGCACTTGGAGTGGTCGACCGTACTCGACTGACTGAGAGGGCATTTCGATGAGACAAGGGATAGGATCTTCTTCATTGTTGACTCGGTGGTCAGCCGAATGATAGTAGATCAGGGTGTTGTTGTCCTCGATGTTCTTCATTGCTGACTTGGTGCCCTACAAAAAAATACACTTCCGTGATGATACGTGTTTGTCACGGTAGGTCATGTTTTTTGTCATGCATGTACATCCATGACGATTTTATGACAGAATCAAGATAGTCATACCTATGCTGTCGTAGAAGTGTTCCATGACATTACCAAATTGTCATCATGGAAGTGTCCACTTCCATGACGATAAATGGCGCGTCATGGAAGTGCTTTCATCAAGGGTAACCGACCGTGGCATCCACCGTAACGGGTCGCCATTAAGCTATCGGGTTCCGGTATGGATCCGATAACCCGTTAGCAGCCCGGACTAATGGGGATTTTCCACGTGTAAAATCATCATTTGCTAGAGGAAACACATGTCTGCTCCTCGGTGGGCCAGATGTCGTCCGTCCAATGGAGGAGACATGCCTATGATACGTCGACATGTGGCAGGGCCCAACATAGGCCAATATAGGTGAAAAAGGCCGGCCTAGTCAAAGGCCCGTAGTATTTACTTAGGTACTAGTGTGCCAGCCCAATAACGGCATGTTTAAGAATGGCCCATTTATGACCCAAAGCCAGATCTGGCCCGTTAATTGTTCGCCGAATATTTGGGCCCAATTATGGCCCAGTGACATTTCGGCCTATTAGAGGCCCGATGTAGACATGGGCCCATTTTAGCCCGGTGTGTCTTTCGGCCTGGGAATGGCCCGTGCTGCCCATGGGCCATATATGGTCCGACACGACATCCGGCCCTCTAACGGACCGTGATAAAGGTGGCAACAGTTCAGCCCAACGTGACTTTGGGCCTGTTAAAGGCCTGTCTTATAATTCAGCCTTTTGATGCATGTACTAAGCTTTCGGCCTCTTAAAGGCCCATGATATTAGTGGGCCAACTAAGGCTCGAGATATGTTTCGTCCTGGTAATGGCCCGTCATATAATTGGGCCAAAAAAAACCTGGCCTACATTTCAGCCTGCTGAAGGCCCGTCGACGACTAGTGAAAATTGAGGCCCAACATGCATTTCGGCCTGCTAAAGTCCCATGGTTTCTTCTGGGCTATAACAGGCCAGCAGAATATTCAGCCTATTAATGGCCCAAAGCTACATGGGCCCAACTAAGCACTGGGTCCACTAAAGGCTCAACTATGGGCCGAATATAGGCCCGTGTAAGTTGTGGGCCTGGCGCAAAGTGTGAAGGCCCCAATGGCCTTTCAGGCCCAAGAAAGTTGCAGGGCGGCCCAATTGTGGCCCGCTAAAAAGCAGGCCCGTTATAGGTGAATGTTTTGGCCCGGTCGACTACATCAGATTTTTTTTTCAGATAGCGAATGATGGAGATTCTACTAGGAATTGAGAACAAACCTACTCTATACAATAAAGAAATTACGGCATAGTAACTTAGAATAAACCTACACTATACAATAAAGGATTTATGGTATATTACATCCACTCGGCATCGAAGTTCGTCACCAGTGATCATAAAGCGCAACGAAGAAGCAGATTACAAAAACGGGGCGTCATTGCAGCATAACAAAATAATACTAAACCAAGACCACTTCCAAGAGTTCAAGAAAGGTTAGCCTTGTGCGGGAACTGCTGTGTAAGCTGCTAAGCAAGGCTGTGAGACCGGCCTAGCATGTCGGTAATAGCTTCCAGGTGTAGCTGTTTAGCGATGAGGTTCTCATTGGTGTTCTCCGCAATCTTTCTTAGAGATAGGACTTCAAGTCGAAGTTGAGTTGCAGAATGCCTTTCTGCTAGAACTTGGGACTGAAGAAGTCGAACTAATTGAGACAGCGAATTATGTGAGCTTCACTACTACTAGTATCAAGTAACTTGAACACTGCATCAAGACAAGACTTTGGGGTTGTCTCGCTATCTTCAAGATGTTTTGCCTTCTTTGTTGCAATATATGTTGGGACTTGTGCATGCCTTCAGGCATATCACCCTGAAACAAGCAGAGAGATGACAGGTTTTGCACATGTATAAACAAAGATGATAATTGTGTTGTGAATTCCATCCAATTTCGAATTAGAAAATAAAGAGTAAGTTCAAAATATCAATAGCATAATTACGCATTGTTCATAATGCAGGGAGATACACCACACTACTGGATTACCATGTCAACATAACAAGCATAGATGAAGGGCAACGACAATCATTTTATTTATTTTGGTTAATGTGCAAGGTATGTTGTTCATATCATTAGCCATATCAGTAAGATAAAATAGGAGATGACAAGGTGCAACCATGGGCTACTTCACCATACACTGGATTATAGATCCACAAAAAAAGCATACATATAGGGAGTATTGAGTAATGTGCATGGTATGAATAAGGGATTTGGTTTTACAAGTAAAACTTGGAACTTACGGTTGTCGCCAACAAGCATTTTGATAGAAACAACAAACTAAACAGTAGTTTATGATAGGGAGGATGAGCAAATTAAACGGCAGTTGGGGATAAAGGCTTTAGAAGGGCTGACTTACATTAACAGTTAACACCGGCTTTATAATGCCCTTCTCCATGTCAAGGGAAGGATAACTCAAGAATTTCAGCACAGAATCTTCTTCATAAGCATTGCCTGTACTCTACATTTTGTAGAGAGTAATTATAGATATGATAATACTGGAAGGGATAGAGGATAATGAAGATAAGATGCAGATTGAGGCTACATAATCAACTACCAATCCCTGGAAGTACAAGCATTACTGGACAAAATGTACTGAGAAGAGCAATGGGATACACTTCTGCACTGGCATTGTCTGTGTGTTCCACTTTTTGGTAATATTAAAAATAGATTTGATATTTTTTAGTAAATGGTGGGTGAGGGAGATAAGATGCAGAATGCTACACAATGAACAAATCCCTCTTCCCATAATATAAGTGTGTCTTGAACACTGGTGTACTGTACAAAATGTTCTTATATTATGGGACAGAGGGAGTAGCTGTTAATTTAAGTATAGTGATAGATGACGTTCAGTGCTTACAAGAGGACTGTAGAGCTAAACCTCTTCAGAAGCATTGGGTTGATTCTAAATTTATGTTAGAGTCCATATGATCTTATAATGTCCACCAAATGGACGATAACGAGGCTAACATGTGCAGTGATGGTACATAATCAACCTGCTATGAAAGTATGTATGGTCATACAGGGCAAGAGGTACTCACAAGAGCAATGTAGTGTGCAGTATGGTTGCGAGATTCTGTGGTCCCTTGAGAATGAATGTTCTTCTGTAAACAGTTGTCGTACAAGTGAAACATTATGGCACATGCAAAAATGTAGTTTAAATTGTGATGTGATATCATAGATAGTACCTTATACTACAAATGAGACCAATGTGTAACAAGATTATTCCGGTCAATGTCTCATAAATGCAGCACCGGAGACTTTACAGAAATTTCGTTTAGAGGCTTGCCATCGAAGTGCGCTTGCCTCAGGTAGGAACGATACTTCATCAATGAGTGCTTGAAAAGCGCAACCAACCCTTGCTCTTCTTGACAATCCAGTTTGGCCCTGGCCTATTTAAAAGAACAAAATCTTGTGTCTTCTGTCAGTAGAAACATATGCAGTAATTACCATGAATAACATTAGTACATTACTTACGCGTAAGTTGCGGAGGAAGACTTGAAATTATTCTGTGTATGTGGTATAATATTTCCATGAAGGAAAGATGCACACAAAGTTCCTGACAACAATATAAACTTCGTCTTCTAAACTGGGAAGAAATGTAACAGGGGTCCTATTTGCTGCAATTGGGCCTCCCTCTCTTTCGAAAAGGGATTTGGCAACTAGATTTGGTGTACTCTTTGCTGAAATGGGGGTTTTGCATCGTAGAGCTGGTGCTATGTCAATTGGCACCATCATATTGTTTGCTGTAGTTGGGGTCTGTTGAATTGGGGCATCAAAGATGACCAGTGTAGTAGGGCTAGAGTCTGCTAGAGTTGGGGCCGTGTTTTGTGGGTCAGGTGATATTGCAACTACACCTAATGGGCTATTTGATTTACCAGGTGTCACTACCTTTTCCAAATACTTTGCTCGTGCTCCTCCGTGATCAGCAATCGCCCTCTTCCTTTTGAACGTCTGATACACAAGAACATCATTTGAATGGATAAATATGGTATGATGACATATGGAATATGTACTGAAAATGGATAGGCAGGGCGTATTCACATACACGATGTGTAAACTAACTTAATGGCAATGCAACAAAGTAGAAGCAATGCAAAGCATCAGTTGCAAGATATGTGCGACCAATATAACCTTGGAAAGTTAGAGAAAGCACCTTGATGGGTGAATAAGATAGGGCATCTGCCTCTGACTCCTCCACTAGGGAGCTACTTTGACTTAGGTCTCCCTCTAGCTCAGAATCACTGTTAGGATCATATTATGAGTATGAATCTGTAGGTGGAGAGCGTTTGCATTGCATTGCATCCAGACTTGATTTCAGTCCCTTAATGCCAAGTTTGACAACCATGGCATTGTTCTGCTTTATTCTTTTCATGCGCACAAGCTGATAATCATTATGATGCTGTTCAGTATCTGAGATTCATGAAAACATAAAAATTAGTCAGACTATCTATGGAATGCATTGCGGATTCAACTCGAAGAGTGTCTCCCTATAAAACCCCTGCATATGCAAGTTCACCCCCCAACCATGATGACCAGACCACACACAGAAATACAAACCTCTCATGTCTCTATAACAGGCAGACCCACATTTCAAAACTGAAGTAGGAACATTAGAATCATATCAAATTCGTATTTGAACAAATAAACTATGGAATTATGAGTGGCATAATGTTTAGCCTCAAGGGTGGAGTGCTGGTAGTGCGACACAAAGCAAGTAGGTAGATTGTATTCCATGTAAAAGATCGTAGTCTATGTAAAAGGTGGAAATGACACTTTCTTTCAATACAATGCATTGTTCGTTGCTCACACATGATGGAGAGATCACACAAAGAAATACTATTCACTCCTATTTGCAGTTCTAGTATTTTGAAACAGGGTGGTCCACCCTAAAAGAATATTGACAACAAATATGACAAGGCAAGCATAGATGTAGTGAATCAATCATTACTTGTGAGCTTACTAGGACAAGTATGCACAATTGCAACTGCAGTAAGAGACCGTCCAAAATCTGAATCAAGAAGTTGGTCGAGCACTTATTGTTTGCAACTAATCGACTGAATAATTGGATATCATATCGAATGAGTAAGAAAGACAAGTAAAATTGTCAACAAACCTAGCCTGCAGTAGTAATCTTGGTCAATGTCACTATGACCAACAATCCAAAATCACTAGTGTTCTCTCTCTCTCTCTCTCTCTCTCTCTCTCTCTTTGTATGTCTCGATTGACCTCACTCTTTCTCGGACACAAACGATATATCTCCATGTTTGAGCCCAATTCGACATATTCATATTGTATACTCTCGCACATTGTCTATCTAGGTCAATCTCTCCAACCCGTCTCACTCTTTCGATCGCACGACGACCCACACTCACTCAGTCTCTCTTCCTTTATATATGTAATCAATTGACCTTGCTTCCTCCCACGCACAAAATATATCTACAGGTCTATGACTGGATCATCTCTTAAGCTCTATCTTACCGCCCTCACCCTTCCAAAAAGCTCAATCGGACAATATCTCTCCAGAGCGTATATATCTTTTCAACTAATGTCAAACCACACTCACTTTGTCTCTCTATTTATCTATGTCTCGATTGACCTCGCATTCTCACGCCGTATCTTCCACACATTGAAGCTACCTCTCCATCCCTCACAAAGTCGGAGCTATTTATATTGCGAGGGGGACTCCAACCCTGGGTTAATTTGTGAAGGCATTTATTCTGGTGGGTTTAGATTATGTTTTCATAGCATTCGGCCCACAACTACTCCAAACACCGTTGCAAATCCCGCACCCCCCAATTGATTTCCCTCTGGCTCGGTCATTGCTCTCTCGCATGTCCTGTCTCGCCTTCAATGTAGCACCATGGTATTTTTGCAAAAAACTATGTTGTTCTCTTTAATTATTACAAATAAGCTACAAAACTACACACCGATAGTCCACCTGTAATGGAACAAATTTCCACCCACAAATTAAAGTGCTACAAACTACACACCGAGGGGCTTACCTGTCATGAAACAAATTTGGACCCATATATAAATTAAAAAATAAAAAGGATGAGGATGGAACATGCGACCAGGGCCTTCAAGCCGCGCATCAATAGGCAACATAGTACAACAATGTTTGTTGTATCCCCCTTTGTTAATATAATGTTTTTATATTACCACAACCAATTTAATGGATAACATGTAATATTATTTTTAGTACATTAGTGGGACCGGCTTGTGAACACGTACTATTCGCCTTCACTTACTGGTGGGTTCATGTCTTCTCTCTCTCTCCTCCCCTTCTACGTTTAGACGCACGGGCAAACACGAAGAACTTGCGGACGATGTTAACGTTGACCATATATAGATGCGTTCACAAGTTACGGCACCTGTTTCACATACTAGTAGTACTAGTCAATGTGTACGTGCAATGCACTTAATTTGGAAGTATATTAAGTGCATGCGGATATTAAGTCGGATATTATTTGTGTGTTATTATGTGGTTAGCATTATTTTGGCATGAAATTAACTGCATGCTAAACATGTTGAGCGCTTGACATTGAAGCAGTCTAGGTCGTTGGACGAGAAGGAATACATGTGGCTTGATGACGTTTTATATTTAATTTGATATGGCTCTAGCAAAACATCCAATAGATCAAACCATAGATTTCATTCATGTGGCACCCCGGCTCAGAGAAACCGGAATGCCCCATAGTCTAGCCCAGAGATCGAGGAGAAGTCTTCTGGAACATGGCACTGCTTAGCATAGAACAAATCATCTCTTTATTACAATCTATATGGGTACAAGGGGGTTACATCGGCATGGCGAAACTACACGTGCCACGGTTGCTCCATGCAAGCAGTAGAACAACACGAAGCAGCGGAATAACTCTAGCAGCGGAACAGCGACGATGGTGATGAACTCCACTCTGCAGGGACTCTGGCTGGAACGCTTATCCTAGCTCGCAAACAAGGGATCCACGGCAACCTGCAAACCGGCATGACACGCCAGGTCAGTACATTGAATGTACTTGCAAGCTCACAACAACCAAGAGCAATCAAGACAAACAACAGCATGGCAATTACAAATTATTAAGCAATGATGAACATGATACTATCGGAACAACATGGCATGTACAATATGATATAGCTAGAACAATACGAGCATGGCATAAACATATGATAATACTAGCATGCAACATGATGATGCTATCATACACCAACTTACTCTGCTCGGGTTACCTCGTAACCATCACCTGAACAAACTTACCATCACGAACATCACACGATCATCTCAGGATCCAATCAAGCTTGGTATTAACAATACCGTAGTAATTATTCATGACCACAAGGAGCTTGACCTTTACTCTTGACTCTCGCATAACACCACAAATCTCCAACAACCCGGTATCCACTATACCACAGTGATCCTCTCATGATCACATAAATATCAACCAACTTCTTTCATCAGCGAACCGGGGTTGTTATTAATCCAGCTATCATTATTACTGTTGACCCTTAGTGTGACCGACTATGAACTGGGCCCTTATCCGCAGCCGCGGCTATCGATAGATTAAACACACACTCTGCAGAGGTTAGCACACTGTACCCACACCACAAAACCCATGGCCTCGCACTCCCATTCAGGTGGACCAACAGTGTTCCGACAAAACCGACCTACTGCCAGGACACTCTCCCGGCCACTCCGACCAACTCCCCTTTGGGCTAAGTCCTGGGTGGCCTCGTGCCTACCAAAGGCACCAACGGCCACCGTCGTGGCAAAACGGTCCCAAATGGGGACAAGGATCCATACTCAACAACGGGCACAAAAGGCTTATGCCGTCCTACCTGATCAGGGTAGCGCCCGCGCATACCTTCCCTCGTTGGAGGCACCGGCGAGAGGCATGACAATAGACCCAGCTAGGACCTTCCCACAAAGGTAAGCATGGTGGCACTGGTTAGCTCGATATGGTGGCACCATGACTCAGCCAACAGTTTTCAAGTTCAATTTAATGTGGTTAAACTTGAAGGCAATATGCTGAGTCATGATAAAATAACATGATGCAATTACAATGCATGAGCATGATATCAACATAAGCATGGGGGTGCAACATAACTACCATCCATATCAACAATGAATCATATCCAACTGAGCATGGTATAATGACAAGCATGAATATCACAAGTATAACACTACTCATAGCATAACATGACCACTAGCATCAACAATAAATACCAAGCAATAACATAACGATAAAACTACCATGCAAGCATTTAACCAACTGGGTGCAAAAGAACATGCATAACAACGGTACTCGGAACAGAAAATAGTCATGCACCGAAGACCATCACCAACATGTACTACTACCAAGCAAGGCCAATATTAAAGTAATACTAGCATGAAGAACATAATAACAGAGTGCAAGAAACATAGCATGACGGTAACCACCCATCCATAAGCATAACCGAAATAACGACAACAGTAGCAAAACAAACAGACAGTTATTAAAGATTCAAGTTGAAAACCAATGCTTCTGCATGCCTATCATGCAAATGGTGGTTGTGGATTGCCTGGGGGTAAAGAAGGCTCTGGGAAGAGGTGCGGAACGATCGCGGAAAGAATCACTGGAAAAGGTTCTCTCTCGGAGGGGCTGATTAGGGGCAAGGGAAAAAATGGTCATTTCCAGTATGTCGAACCATAGTGAAAATGGTGTGAACAGAACGGGCTCGACGAGACAAAGAAGTGAGCGCTGGGTTCACCTCAATCGGAGTTACGGTTGCGGAGTTATGAGGTGTAGAAATCAGGGACTTTTCCGTAAAAATAATATTCACAGACAAATGCGCAAAATTAGAAATACGCTTTTTGATTAAGAAAACGCATTCTGCGCTGAAACGGAGGGAAAATACGCTTTCAGAAGAAGAAAGCGTAACAGACGAGATTACGTTTTCGGGGAAATAAAAACGTACTCTGGGACTTGCCGTGTCCACTTAAGTGACATTGCAGGGCGGGGTCAACGCCGGGTGGCTGACAGGGGGTTCCGTGCGCTAGTGGGGCCCGCCTGGCCGGTTCTCGCCTTGAACTTGGCTCGCGCCCGCGAGGCAGAGGCACGGCTGGCGCCCGACAGCGACTGCGGCAGCTTCGGCCACCTCTCGCGGCGCTCGACCTACCGGCGTGCTCAGGGGAGGGAGCTGCACCCGTTTGTGGGCAGAACGGTGCCGGAGAGCACGGGGGAGGGCGGAGCACGGGACACGACGGAGGAGGGCTTCGGGTGGAGATGGGCACGGTGCCCTGGTGTGGGAGAGGATGGGGTGAGGTGCTGGAGGGGTTCAGGAGGGGTGGTGGAGGGTCCTGGTGGTGACTAGATGGGTCGGGGCATGCCGCAGAGCTTGAATTCGAGGTGAGGCCTACGGCGGCCGTGACGGCGATGTCGAGCCTAGAGAGCTTCTCGAGCTCGGTCTAGAGGTGGGGAGGGGGAGAGGAGTGCGGTGGATGCGATGGTGTGCTTGAGGTGGCCTTTATATAGGCGTGGTCGAGGAGGGGAGGCCGTGGACGCGTGGTCGTTGCTCGGGTGACGGCCAGCGAGCACGGGATGGCATGGGAAGGCGACAAGGGAGGGAATGGACGAGTGGCAGAGCTCACGGAGACGAGGCAGAGCGCGGGGACAAGGGAAGGAAGAAGCCAACAGAGGAGAAGACGACAGTCGGCTACAGCGCGCCCGTGGACGCGCGGCGACGAGCGCCATTAAAGCCCTGTCGGAGTGGGAGAGGAGTCCAAGGGGGCGGCGACGACGCGGGGAACACGCTGGACATGCACGGGTGAGCGAACGCGACGACCACGAGCTGTGCCCCGAGCAAAATGACGCTCTGGACACGCTTAGAGCATCCCAAAACGATGGTCACCGCTGTGAACGGCAAGGAGGTAACGCAAGAGGCTGCCTCGAGCCGTCTAGTGATGAGTCCCTTCATCATATAAGGTGAGGGAGTCGATGGATCAAGAGAAGGAGCCAAGGAGAGGAGTGTGGCATCACTGCAAGTTTGCTGTTGCAAACTTGGCCACATCTTGGTGATCAAACTAGTGGGATTAAGGACTAACATTGATGTCTGGGAGGTTTAGATTAGGAAGGACTACGGTCCTGTGAAGTTTGGAAGGAAATCGACCAAGATTTAATAGAGTTGCTTCACAACTGCTTAAATTGGTCCAGAATCAAAATGATGAAGTGGCACTCACTAGGAGTAACCACTTGAGCTGAAATTGAACATGGCAAGATGATTTGGGCATAAGAGAGTGCCATAGAAATTTCATGCCCTTTGGCCAAGCCAAAATGGTACTTCCTTCATAGCTATCCTCTCTGAACAGGAACTTACGAAAAATCCTGTGGGGAAATGGCTAGATGAAATGAGGCCAAATTTTGTGGGGATAGGTTATATAGGTAGGAGAAGGTCTAGGAAAATTTTCAGACATAATGGAGCAAGATAAAATATACTTGCTTCTTTAACTGAAAATTTGGACAGAACCAAAGAATTGATGCTTAGATCACATGGATGCATTGCATGAGCTTAAATCTTGAGGAGGGCTTTGATTTGATAAAATGAAAGACCATGCAAAAATTTAACTCACTTGTATTAACCTAGCTAGTACTTCCTTCACAACCAATTCCCTCAGACAGGAACTCTGAAAAATTGCTCAGGAATATTTACTAGGCAAATTAAGTTGAACTTTGCCATGAGGCAATTATTTGGACATGAATAGGTGTCCAAAAAGTTTGGGGTCAATTGGGCAAAGATAAATGGCACTTGCTTCACAATCTGCCATTCAGGACATAATAGGAAAGTAATTAATTGAGCATGATGGAAAACATGGCCAATGAAATATTCTGCCATATTTGAGGAATATATGACCCAAAAAAAATTATGAGAATTATTTGGGAATTTTTGGAGTGATGGAAATATAGGTTGCTTCACAACCTAGGGCAAATTGAGTTATTCCTTTAACAGAAAAAGGAATATACTCAAGGAAAAGATTATTGGGGTTTGTCCAAGATGGAAATGGCAAGGTCTAGGGCTGGATTTGAGGATGACAAGCCACTCTAGAAGGAAAGAAGAGGTCATCTTCTTCATTTTCCAGACCACATAGCCACGGAAAAAGAAAACTCAGGCAAAAATCTCAGAAAAACAAAAGAAAAAGAAAGGGCCAAAAATCAGGCTGTCACAATTCAGTCTGACTCCGACTTTACATTCGTACGACGATTGATCTAAAATAAACGGAAATGATAAACGTTCGGATTTTAAGCATGGCAACCCGGACATTTTTCATTGCAAATTTAGATTACGTAGCGGCAGCGGGGGCGTCTTGCGGTGGGAAGCGGCTCCTCTGCGATGTTCTGTGTGTCGTCGGACCACTGACTGACGGCGACGGCGACGGTGACGTCTTGCGTCGTTGTTGGGGTACTCCTGGGTGTTGGCCCTAGCTATAAGGAAGGCCAGAATGTTCTGGACTTTAGTCTCTAGGAGTGAGTCAACGGGCAGGAGAAGGCGACTGGCATTGGTCCAAGGAAGCGGTCGACGGCGGCCATCCATGCCGTTTAGGGGGGGAACTCGCACTCGCACGGGGACAGGCGCTAACAACGGTGTGGCGAAGACATTCGTGTGCACGGGAACTGGCATGGGAGCGCGCATCAATGCACGCGTAGGCGCATGCGCTGGCAGGTGCCTAGGCGCGCGAAAGTCGGTGGGGACCTCGTGGAACCCTGTGGCATCAAGCTCGGCGACAATGTGCAGCTCCCGGCCCATCAATGCCACGGGGATAGGCGCTGGCGCAGTTGGGGCGACGGGAGCACAGGCGTGGCGTCTTCCCGCAAGGACGGTTCAAGCTCTTCCCAAAGCGCCTTATGTTCTTGAGACTCCCGCTGGGTGTCTTCCTCAGGAAACTGGAAGACTAAGGGCAGACCATCGTGATGCGGCATGGCATACGGTTTGGTCAGGCTGGTTGGGGGTAGACGACAGCAGAATCGGTGAGGAAGAGAGAAGAATGTCGCAATACTGGGTAGTGCGGGGTTGATTTTAAACTGCGGCGCCAGCGCCATGAAAAGTGGGGGCAGTTGGGACGAAGGTGGGTAGCGGAGCCTGGTCAAAGGACTCGCCTCCCGATGAGCCTACGCAGCGGTCTGCTTGCATGACTCCTGGTCAGCCGGCGCAGCGGTCTGCTCGCACGCCTCCTGTCGACTCACACACTTTCTCGGATGGCACCTGCCGAGGAGAAGAGGGACTCCTGGCGGCAGGTAAACGCCCACGGTTTGAATAGTGAAAGCATTCGCCTTAACGTGACACGTCTTTGTTCCAAAATACCTTTGCTCTTCATTTGTGCTACTTCTCGTAAGTAGCTTGTCTCAAAATGAAGAAAAATTATGTAGGAATATTTGTGCCATACCACGACACCATGCTCAGTTTCATGAATTTCCGGCCACTTTTGGATTTTCTGAAATTTAAAATCTAGGATTAGAAACAATATCATAACCTGCATCATGCAATAAATTTGGTCAACCATTTTGCTTAGTTAGACTTCTGACAAGTTATATATGTAGAGTAAAAGGATAATCCCTCCGTACCAGTGCATTGCCTGATATCTTAACTCAAGTACTAGGCACGAACAAACGGGGCTAAATTCTGTGCTCATCCTGGTGTAGTACTCCTATTAGTACTAGGCAATGGAGTTGACGGGTGACCGTGGGTAGCGACGACCGAGGGAATTGAACCGTGCTCCACATGGTAGGTAACGTTGTCTAGTTACTAAAGCATCCCTCCATTGTTCATCGATAGTCATTATGGACTACGGACATGAGGGGAATTTCCTAGGGCTGGAATTCTGACCGCCAGATATTACAACTCGAAACCCGGAGGCTCGACTGGTTGGGGTTGGCTAATGTGCGTACCATGCATGCCACCAGAAGGACACGAGCCCGGGTTTCTTTTTTGAGGATCAACACGAGCCAGGGTCTGGCTGGTACGCCGCTGGGTCCTACCATTCGAGAATAGGAAAGGAATCTTTTAAATTGCCGAACGAATCTATGTGTATTACAATGCTCGTATTTTCCTTGCAAATAGTAATCTCAACGTGGTAATTGATTTATGACGAGTTCTTGAATTAGAGTGAGTTTGCGATATAGTGATCTCAACGTGGATTTCATATTTCATGGTATCCATAGTAAGTTTTCCATTACAAATTCAAATTTAAAAGATGAACGGTATGGTGGTGAGAAAACTTTGTACTCCCTCGGTCCCAATATTCTTAGGAGTATGTATCAAGCATATGACCACAGACACACACACACGAATACAACAACAATCCAGTAAGTATAGTGCATCTATTTTTTCCAAACCATGCATGTATGGCACGAAATCAGTGGGAGCCTCTCCCACTGTCATTTAACCCTAAAAAAATTCAAAAATACTCCTTCTGTTCCTAAATATTTGTCTTTTAGAGATTTCAACAAGTGACTACATATGGAGCAAAATGAGTGAATCTACACTCTGAATTATGTCTATATACATCCGCATGTTGCAGTCCATTTGAAATCTCTAGAAAGACTAATATTTAGGAACGAAGGGAGTAAAATATAAGACATGCGTGGTCCTCAATTCAATATTTAAAAGGAACATGAAATTGAAACATGAATCTTAACTCTAGTACTACATACATGCAAATGTTGTGTTTAGGTGGAGCTATGTAGATTGTGAGGGGTTAACCCCTCGACCTTAGATAAAATTGTGAAGCTCTATTTAGGATTGTTTAGATTGTATTATTTGAACATTATATTTGTCCCCACCCTCCCAAACACCGATTGGTTGTGCACCCCACCCCCCGGAGAATAACATGTGCCCCCACACCTTAGATGCTATATGCTGATACGAGTTGCTTGGAGCTTGTAGATCTGAGATATAGCAGCTCACATGATGTCTTAATATTTTTACAGGAAACCTTAATGAGTTTGAACTACACACAATTTGTACGAAAACTACTCAGATGCCCTTGGATCCCATATCCAATGACCTCGAAGCTCGTATCGCCGTAGCATCTAGGATAAAGGAGGACCTCATATTCACCTGTATGTAAGAATATCATGTGCTACCACACCTTAGATGCTTTGTTGATACAAGCTCTTCGGAGCCGTTGGATTTGTGATCCAACAACTCCTCGGTGGTTCGAATGTTTTTTTGCAAAAGAAAGCCCCCAAAGAGTTTGTCCAATGCTTACAAGCACAAAGACTACTCGGATGCCATTGGATCTCGGATCGAACGACTTCGAAGCTCGTATCACCGTAGCATCCAAGGTGCGAGAGCACCTGATGTTTTCTCGCACAAGAGAATATGAGGTGCTCCCGCAGCATAGATTCTATGGTGATACGAGTTCCTGGAGATCTAACGGGTCACAGTAGGAGGTTTGAATGTTTTTGCAATATATGCCTGAGAGAGTTTGGGAATTGCGCAAAAAGTAATGGTACTATGCATGTGGCATGTGATCACAGATCATAGGACCTAGATACTCGTATCGCTGTTGCGGCTAATTAAGCTACGGGGAGCACCCAATATGAGCAACGGGGAGCCGTTGGATCCAAGATGCAGTGGCACACACGAAGCCTGAATGTTTTATTTGCAAAAAAAACCTTGGAGAGTTTGGAAATTGCACATAATTACAAAGACTACTCCCAAGCCATTGGATCTCAGTTCCAATTACGTAAAAACTCGTATCACCATAGCATCTAAGCTGCAGGGTGGATGTGATATTCTATGCCCCTGTCATTTTTGTTCCTAAACTTGCAAAATACGTGTAACTCGTGCCATTACTTGTCTAACCATGCAAAGTGTTTGTTCAAAAAAACCATCCTACACTGAAATATTGGAACAACACACGGGGGTCCCACTTGTCATTGATCAAATTTGGACCTAAAACTAACAAATATGAAAGACGAGATTCAAACTGGCAACTTGGACTACAAAGCGTAAGTTGATAGCCTGAAACAACAACGGTTGTGGGCTTTGTGCCATAACTTGATTTTATACAGTATTACATTGAGTAGAGTAGAGGAAGTGGCTCGTCAACATGTGCATGACCGTTGACTCACTTACTGGTGGGTCCCAGGTCTGCATTCTCTCTGTCCTCTCCATCGTCTAACTTTAGACACATAGGCAGACACGAAGAGCGGTGCTAGCTTGCCGTGGTGTTATTATAACTCTAAAAAATATTGGAAAATAGAAGAATCTCCTAGAACAAGAGACGTTGTGGCTGGTCGAGACAGAGCTAACCACACCTATCCTCCGTGCCACGTTAGCATGATGAAGTTGAGTGGCTAGTGGGGTGTTTTCGACCGACTGGCTAGGTCCGGAGGTCGAACCATAGGTAGTACGTCTGATACAGTATATTTTTACACACACATTTTTCCTCCATGCCAAGACATCGCACACCCTACCGCGCGGTTTTGGGGTCCTCCCGGGTGGTGCACACATACATTCTTCCTCGCCGATACTTGGGACGCCCTACCACGCGTTTTCTGGGTCCTCCTCGGTCGTAGCGCTGAAGCAAGTAAATGAGTCATCAAATCACGAAAGACCACCTTTCCCGCCGAGTACATCAGTGTAGAACAGTGGCTAGCTAGTTGGGCTAGTGCGACCGATTAGCTAGGCCGCCGCCATGTTTGGTTTTTCACCCCTTTTTATCTCCTTGCCGGCAGGTAAATTTAAATATCCACCGTGGCATTGCTGTGGTCTTTGGGTGCGGCAGGCGTGACAGGATTTTTAATTTTTTGATTGACGGGAGCATGCGCGGCAGGATTTTTAACTTTTTGATTGACGGGAGCAGGCGCGGCAGCAATTAGTCACGATGACTCCGCCTGTAAAACCCACTGCTCCCTGATGTGAAAAGTCGTCGACTGGTGTTTTCCCATGGTGAAAACCAAAAGATTCACCCCGCTCCTCGGCTGGCTCCCTCCGCCTTCCCGTGGATTGCATTACCTTCCAGCCGTTTCGCCCCCTTTGCTTCGTCTCCCCATTGCTTCTACCTGGTTCCATTGCGGCGCACCAGCTCACGGAGTCCGAGGTGAGGTGCCTGACACAGGAGCTCCAGGCCAAGGATGCGGAGCTCAGGGCCAAGGACATGGAGCTCCGTGAGCTCAAGGAGAAGAGGAGTGCCATGCTCCTCCTTTATGTGCGGGAGTTCATGGAGCTTCAAGAGCGGCAGGCCTCCACCACAAAGACGTTCGAGGCGTCGGCGGCGTTGCTCTAGAAAGAGGGAGATATGATAGGTGGTCAGGCGAGCCGGCTGGAGCGCGAGCGGGCTGATCGTGACGAGATCCAGGATCGCCTAAGCCACTTGGTGGACCATCTTGCCACGCACATGTTGCAGCTGCGCGATGCTTACCGTCGTGCCAGCGTGACCATGCCGGGCATCGGGCTAAACCCGTTCGACCACCCCGTCGACTTCAACAAGCTGCGGCTTCCTGACCCAGTCTCCTTCGCCTATATCTCCGAGGAGCTGAGCCGTCTCCGCGCGATGGTAGGGGCGGAGCTGGACAAGGAGGGGTAGCGGGCTGCCATCGCTGTTGCCGGGCGAATCGTCTCAGGGCTCCGTCACCAGATCCACTCATGCCATTGGACGCCGTCTTTGACGAGCTGGCTCCCGTCGACCTGGAGCAGGCTCTGCGGGCGGTGGTACCCTGCATCACCAACATCGTGTGCCTCGAGAAGTAGAGGGACTTCGGTGGTGTTTAGGCGTCCTCTGCATGGGCATGTCCATGTCTCGGCGCAACATGACCGTTGGATCAAACTCAGACGATGCAGATCAGTCACTGTAGCACAAAGCGTGTGGGGCGTGTTTGTTTGCACTCTCATCTCCATATAGTTGTTCCCTCTTCGTGCATGCTCATCTCAGCACCCGTCTTCATGCATGCTCCTAGTGTATTTGTGTTAACCTACTAGTGTGAACTCATGCACCCGTCATGCACTCTGCCAAACACCCAAAAGTGGGTCGAGAAGGGAACTTTTGCTCCCATCCCATGCACCCTTCGTACACCCTGCCTAACACTAATTCATGCTTCATATGGTTCATGTTCCGTGGAGTACTGTAGCACCGTACTCTCCATGCGCTATAGACCTAGTTCTGTTAACATTGATCTCACTGTTCATTCTCGACCGGACAGTCAAAAAAGGGGTACAATGTTACATTACTATTCATATAGTTGACATGCGCACAACATGATTTGTTATCGTCATATCTTACTACACTAGCAACAAGATTATGTGGTACTGACGTATGAACCACTGCACATGCCTAGTAGTAGGAGCACTGTGTAAGTTCAAGTGGCTGCCATGTTTCGCACTCCTCCATCGTAAGAGTGGAAATGCTTGCTGTAATCATTTTGTTTCTTCAGAAACAGTGGACATGATCTACTATGCGGATCCTCCTCAACGGTCGTCAGGAACCTTGCTACTCACTTTTGCCGATGTGTGGGACAGCCCGCATCCGGGTCCACTAGCCATCCACTAAATTACTCCGTACTAGAGTGCCCAACTACACGGTAGACTAACCCAATTGAAGCGCCGCAGTAATGCCCTATGAGCCGTCAAATCACAAAACCCCCACCTTTCCAGCAGTAAGTGGGACGGACGAAGCAACCATCATTTCACTCTTCTCCCTCAGCTGCCTCTCTTGAAGAAAACCCCAACTCGCTTCTCCCTCATCTTGTTCCTCATTTCTTCAAGAAAACCCCGACCTGCTTCTGCCATTGTTCTTCTCTCCCAAAGAAGGAATTGTGAGCGCATCAATGGTGTTGATCCTGGCCAAGGCCCGGTCTTGCAACACCGAGACTGATCCTATAACTCCCTCTCTGTTCTTCTTTTGGGTTTGTGATTATGGTTTCTTTTCTTTTATTTCTATTTGACAGTTTCTTGATGGAGAGCACTGGCAGAAGTGATGTCTATGGCTCTGGCCAAAACCGTCAAGGCTCAGGGTGCGAAGACGCGCAAGCACCCCGCCGAGACTACCGCAGACAAGCTCTAGGCCATTTCCCTGTCCAAGGCCCCCTCTCCAGGATCCCTCATTAAGCAAGTCCAGGTAATATCTCTTCTTGACGATCTTGATTGTGTTTTTTCATCTAAGACGCATTACTAGTACTAGTAGTACAACTTTCTGGGTGATCTTGCATGTGATTTTTGTGTGCCGAATGATAGTTCTAAATTACTCTTTTGACCAAAAGATGCGAGAGGTTGACACTGATTTCTTATAGATTACTTTCAACTACTTTATGGACATGAATGCTACCTTTGAAGAGGGTATATTTGCCTCAGTAACTTGTGTTATGGATATTGCAAGTAATCCCTCTACTCTCATGCCTTTGAAGACATGTTCTAGTGTCTTTGTTCACTCATTTCTGTGCGTATATGTAGTCTTATATGTAGTAAAATATCGAAAATCATCTTATATTTCTGAACGGAGGTAGTAATAAAATATTTGGTTTCTGTTTGAATTAGAACCAGGTCTGCGGTGGAAATGAAGTCCTCAAAGTCATGTCGTGTGAACTGGAAGACCTGAGGATGAGTTCTACTGCTAAACTATCTAGCTGATGTGTCCTTCTTGCCACGTGTCCTGAACTAGTGTTTTCCTGTAGCATTGTTGTCAGGTGTGTTCTCGAGGGTGTACTTGACCACAACAATTTCCTAGTTGTGCCTTCGATTACGAAGGGTGTGGTTCTTGTAAAGCCTCCTGACAAATCTGATGCGGACTGTCTTCATCGTCATGTTTATGAGTGGAAAGACCACTGTGTTAGGTTCTCCAAGATTGACGAGATGGTGATGGTGCTGGTAGACATCTCTCACGAAGTCCATGGCCTAGTCAGTTATGCGGGGTTCATCCCATAGGTCGGTGGCAAGAAATAGTCTGCAGAGTTTAATTGGTGCAACTTTGCTTGTCTGTAGTAAGTACTATTGTTCAATACTTGATTTGTGTGTGTGAACCCTATATTGTTTAGTATTGCCGCTTTTGGTGTGTGGTGAGTCCCGACACCAGTCTATGTTATTGTCTGTCCACTCAATTCAGTATGTATATTTTGAAGTATCTAGATCATCTTTTTTGTGAGGATGGTTTATCAATTATGGTTACACTCCAATATCTGTATGCGTTGCAGGGTTTATTGCACACCAGCATTTCCAATCCCATGGTTCGATCCATACGATTTGTCATGACCTTTGGACTGTCCTGCTTGTGGGTGTAAGCGGGGACCCTGCATGCCACGCATAGTTGGACGATCAATCTTCTATTTAGAACTTGAACATAGTGATTTCCATACAAAAACCGACATCTCCACCTTCTTGGCAAGCATTGGCCGCCCAAGTGCTTCGTTCTTTTTTCTTTCCATGTTGTTTCACATGATTCACTGTGTTGACCTAACTATTTGTGTATGTCTTCTTGTTTGCAAACAGAGAATTTCTAGAGCAACAAGGGAGTCGTTCAACAATCCGGGCGACCGTGGCCAAGTTTCTCTTACCATGCGCAGCTTTGGTGTGAATGAACCTGCTCAATACACCGTAAGTACAAAGGATGGTTGCATGATGATTGATGCTAAAGGATGGTCAAGGTTCAAATCTAAATCAAATCTTGCGGTAGGAGATGATGTCAAAGTCGAACTTTCTCGGCAAGGAGAGCTGGTCCAAATCAACTTTGAAATTCTTCAGTAGCAGCACGCAACTGCCGAACTGATCTATCCTCCGAGAGATTTTGATGTAATAATCTGGCATGGTGAAACAAGTGTCCTGTGTGTATAAGTAGTACGACAATACTATTTATCATGTAGGATATCGTTGATAGAATTGCAACTCTGACAGCTGTCGTGCTTTATTCAATTTTCTGTACTCGCCTTGCGACAACATCTAAAACCAGCGTCGTACCGATCGCTCGCAATATGAAAAGCGCTGAGGTAGAACACATGGGCCCCCAAACAAGCAGGCCCACCGACATGTGGCCCAAAGTCCAGAGCCGTGAGCCTGTCTGAGTATTATATTCTCAGCTGAACCCCCATATTATGTTATATATATTCCCCTTGATTTTTCTATGTATAACGTTGTGATATAAAAGATTTTTATATTTCTTTACAGAGGGAGCATCTCTGTGTAAAAAATATATTTATGTGTAACTAGTTACTCCTACCTTTCTACTTCCTTTCGCTGATATGTGGGGCATCTGGCAACGGGGTCCACGTGCCATGCACCAAATTAGAGTGCACAACTGCATGGTAGACTCATCCCGGTTGTAGCGCCGCAGTAATGCCCAATGAGCCGTCAAATCACAAAAAACCCAACCTTTCCAGCTTTAGCAGTAAGCTGGACGAACGGAGCAACAATGTTTCACTGGGTCTGGATCCCCTTCTCCCTCGTCTGCTTGTTTAGAGAAAACCCCCTCTCGGCGATTGCATAGGGTTTTCTCATGGAGAACCAGGTACGAAATCATTATCCATCCCCGACAAATCCAAGTCCCTTAGTCGCGGGTAATCCTAGGATGGCAGCCGCCGCCGTTGATGCATTTGTCTTCCTACTGAATCTAGTGTGTTTCATTTACAGTGCCCAAAGTGCGAGGACCCTACAGGTTTCTGTGCCCTCGGTGAGACGCCACACTTGTTCCTTCTCATCCTAACACGGGATTTTAAAACATGCACAGTATGTTGCTAGAATCCTCTTTTTTATCCGGGAGGGTGGGTTTTTTTGAACATGGTGTCAACTAATTTGGAAATTTGGATTGCTATATTTGGATAAAAGGTACTAGTACCATGGTCAACACTGACGTGAAGGAGGAAATTATTTCTATATTTGGATAGGGAATAGATTGTGTTCTCATATTATTTTTCCTGCAGTGCATTCCTTGCTCTGCCACAAGACATGTACTCAAGATGGTCGGCCTTGCCATAATTGAATACACCAGTTTAATGGTCACATTGAAGACAATCCATGGAAATAAGTTCCGAGTTGAGTTCATGAACCAAGAGGATCGCTGCTTTTTTATGGCCGAACTTGGATAAACTTTCTCAAGTGGTACAGACTGAAAGTTGGCGCACAAATGTTGATGGAAATAGCAGAACCTGGTCTCATCTTCACTGTGATCTTCCACCCCGACGTCGTTCCAATTGTTCATCCATGTTTTTTTTAAACAATTGTTCATCCATGTTAGTTTTGTATCTGGTTCTTGCTTGTTGCCTCGATTACTTCTTAATCCACCTATTCTATCTAACTAATCACAATTTGACTTTAGAAGTAGCAACGAATCTCTCACAAAGATGCTATGCTACTTCTAACTAATATTTCTTATAATTGGTGGCACATGTAAGTTATTTCAAAGTTAAGCAGGCTACTCGTTTGTTATTCTATAAGAAATCGACTGTTACTGATGGCACTAAAGTTGACTGGGACGGCATCCACAAATTCCTACACTTTATAGATCGTCTTGAGGTCCTTGTGGGGCGTTTCAATGGTGGAAGGCCACGTGGGATATGTGTGCCACTGCTCCACACGCTCAACAGGTCCAACTGTGTCGAGAAACTTATCGTACGAGCTGTTTTCTATGATATATGTTGTTCATAAACTCTTGCTTATACACAGTTTTATAGTTGTGATCTTCTTGAAACAGAAACTGCCCAGTTCTTTTGTTCCTATACCGATGCCTGACCATGGTCGGGTCAGACTTGCGCTTGGTCATAACATGATGTTTATGTCGACCTACTCCATTCCCCATGGAGGTGAAAAGATACTTATTCATGGGTGGTCTCAAATAATGAAGGCCCGTCCATCTTGGAGAATAGGACAGAAGGTTATGTTCATGTTTTTCCATGGCTCTAAAGAGAATATCCTATTTATTGACCACATTGCGAGATGAAGCCACTTTCAGAAGGTTGTGGATGCGCGGGGTGGCGCCTGGGCCTTGTCCCGCTCCTTGGTGGCCTCACCCTTGGTTAACTGTAGGCAAAGTAGCACTATTCGAGGTGTGCCGGTTGAACCTGTATAAGTACTCATACTGCTTTCAGCTATGGTTGTTAAGTGCCCCTGCTGGTTTCAGTTGAGGTTGTTAAGTACTCCTACTACTTTTACAGTCTGTCGTGTTTCTTCAGTCCTATCTTCCTCCAGCCGCCAAAACCAAACAAGCGCCGGCGGGGCCGCCTGCTTCCGCCTCCCACAGCTAGCTGCGCCTCACCACACGCATCGCCGCCCCACCGTCTCCTAAATCATTAACGCCGACGTCTGAAGCCTCACCGTCGTCCTCCGGGCACTTTGGTGTGCTCGTCGCGGCGCCGCCCTCTCGCGTTGTCAACATGGTCAACAAACAAGAGGAATCGGGGGAGGACTACACGTGGAGAGGATGACAATAGGGACCCACCATGTCCATGGTCGTGTGCAAGGAAGTTCCTCATTTTTTGTTATATATACTCCATTGTTAGCGTATAGAAAAAGAAAATGCTTCCTCCTAGTGGTTCCCTGACATCTGGGACCCACGACATTGTTAGCGTATATAGTCAATAGACAAGAGAACAACACAAGATCGGCTGACACCTGGGACGTAGCTGCTCGAGCAGTTTTTTTGTTATTGTTGAGACAGAGCATGGTTTCAATTGTGTTGTGTCCCATCTAGCCCAGGCTAATATTTTACTTTCACCACATGACCAGCCCAGCTATTTTTTTCTTTGTGAAAATGAGCCCAGTTTATTATTTCTGAAGAATACCCAATCTAGGCCTACTTATTTTTCTACGCCCTAATGGGCTGCAACTCTTTCAACATGGCTGCAAATCTTGAGAGTAATATGAAATGGGCTGTAAATAGAAAAAAACTGACGAGAAATTGGCAATTAGTTTATAAATTCTGAATTTTTTCACATTTTCATATTCCAATTTCACTGGGCTTTAACAGAATTTAAATATATCTTCAAAGTACTTTAAATCTGGCTTGACATTTCGGTATTAAAAATAGTTTGGACCCCAAGGAAATATAAGAAATTTCGTTTAAATTTTTAACCCTGGCCCTGGCCAACAAAAAAAAGGACTGTAATAAATTGCATAAGAAGTTGTAGTGAGTTGTATATTATTAAAAAATAGGGAATGGTCTAACCCGTGGGCCTATTAAGTTGACGCGTATGCAATATTTTTTTACTTGTTATATACATCAACAAACGATTCTAGCAGACGTAACCATTGGATGTCAATCCAACGGCCGTCGTGCTTCTTCAATCTCTGATCTGCTTGCTCCAGCCGCCAAATACAGCGCTGGCGGGACCGCCTGCTCTCGCCTCCTGTGGACGGCTGTGCTGCCGCGCAGGCCTCACTGCCCCTACTACTCCCACCGCTGGCCAGGCCATCCCTCTACTCACCCACATCCCTCCACTGTTGTGACTTCGCCACCTCTGGGTCATTCCCTTCCTGGGTCTCGGCATCGTCCATCGAGCTGGTGTTCTCGGCATGACATGGTCAACATTGTCAACAAATGACAACATCAGAAGCGGGATGTACATGGAGAGGCTGACAGTTGGGACCCACATGGTCCATGGCCGCATGCAAGCAAGTACCTCCTTATTACGCCAAAAATAATGAATACTCCCAATGACAGCTGGGTCCCACCAGCTATATCTTGGCACGAAAGGAAGTGCCTTCTTATTAAGCAAAAAATAAAGAGTGCTCCCCATGACAGCTGGGGCCCACCAGATTTTGAGGCTGACTCACGGCCCTACTAAGTTGACGCGTATAGAGGATTTGTCAACTTAGTCAACAAGCGATTCTATCACCAGTGACCGTTGGATTGTTAACATCCAACGGCCGTCCTGCTTCTTCCACCTCCGATTTTCTTGCTCCAGCCGTCCAAACCACCATGTGCTCCTGCCTCCTTTGGCCGGCTGTGCTGCTGCGAAGGCCTCACCGCCCCCTACTACTCCCACCGCTGGCCAGGCCATCCCTCTACTCACCCACACCCCCTGTTATTCTGCGGCGACGATAGCCTCACATCGCAGCCGAACCAGTCAACCCTCGTACTACCCTCGGCATGTTCCCAGGCTTCGCGTCGTTCCTTACCTCACTGTTGTCCACCGCCTGGTGCTGCCCGCGAGGCGTGGTCAACATGGTCAACAAACGACAGCCATCGAAACTGGACTGTATGCAGTGAGGCTGATAGATGGACCCACCAGCTACATCTTTACCCACAAGGAAGTGCCTCCATATTACGCGCAAAAAAAGAATCCTCCCCCTGATAGCTCGGACCCGCCAGCTACATCTTCGCATACAAGGAAGTGCCTCCTTAACCTCCCTGATAGCCAGGACCCACCCAGTCGAAGCTACGTAGCGTTGTCATTATTGTCGCAAACGTGTACGTACATATTGTTCCATCGGTCTTTCTGCCATGATGAACCGTGGCCTAGTAAGGAGCGGTAGCTGTTCAAGCAGTCCCGTCTATATCGTGTACACGTACGTACGTACATACGGGCGGGGTCTTGAACGCCTACTTGCACATACATATGGCAAGGGCTCGTGTACATGGAGAGGCAGCGGAGGGCATCAACGGCGTCCTATTCATTGGAAGCCAATCGGCTGGGTCGGAACGGAGGAAACAGCGTCGTGTTCACCGGAGCCAAGTGACTGGGTCGGAACGTGTCCTGTTCATTGGGAGGCAACAGACTGGGTTGGAATGGGTCATGTTCAATGGGAGCCAACTGGCTTGGACCGAACAGCCGGAATGGGATCTGTCGTACCACAAAACGGAGGAAAACGGCCTTGTGTTCGACCGCGTACGCCGAAACGGGGTCCTATTCATCGGGAAGGGTCTGGCGTACCGCAAAACAGAGGAAACGGACTAACGGTCAAAACGGGGTGCTGTTGATCGGGAGGGGTGTGGCGTACCGCAAAACGGAGGAAACGGACTTGTGTGGGAGCGCCTACGGTCGAAACGGGGGTCATGTTCATTTGGAGGGGTGTGGCGCACCGCAAAACGGGACTCCACGGGCTACTATTCATCCACCGTCTACTGCCTTGCTCCAGCCTCCACGGGCTATTGTTCATCCACGGTCCACCTCCTCTAACCTCCACCTGCGACTGTTCATCCATGGCGTCTCCCTCCTGCCTTCTCCAACTACTATTCATCCACGGGCTCCTGTTCATCCAGCCTCCACCACTCCTCCACCAGCTACTGTTCAACCAGCCCTCTCCATGGGGTCCTGTTTAATCACCCCTCCACGGCCTACTGTTCATCCATCCCTCCACTGGCTGCTGTTCATCCAACCCTCCACGGGGTCCTGTTCATCCACCCCCAATCGGCTCGATCGGGGTCCTGTTCATCCAACCACCACCGAGAACTGTTCATCCAACCCCCAACAACGATCACTGTTCATCAAGAGGTAGCAGGTTCGACCGGCTTCAGTTCGTAGCAGTAGTGAAGGAATCGCTCGATCGGGTTCAGTTAACAGCCAGGGATCGATCGTTCTCTCGGGTTCAGTAATGCGTAGCCTGCAGTGCAATCGCTCGGGTTCAGTAGGCGAACTCCTCACTCGGGTTCAGTTAGAGCCCAACGCCTTGCACCCTCACGCGTACGTGTATGAGAGAAATGTGCATCGCTCGGCCCCGACCACCCATCGTAAACGGGAACTCCCCGATATTTTCCTCGCCCTCGCTTCTACCGCGGTTTTTTCCGTCATGGACGACCCAAAGAATGTCATGCAGCTATGTCTCCGGCCTGCCTAGGACAAAAATCCCATTTTCTATCATGTTTTTTTTGTCATAGAAGTAGGAGCCCACCACATCTATGATGATACAGGATTTAGTCACAATTATCTTCATAGAAGTGTCATAAGCATGACAGAAAAAATTCGTTCGGCCCAAAATGTCACGGATGTGTCTTTCTTTGTAGTGGTGGTCAACCGAATCATAGTAGATTAGGATACAGTTGTCCTCGATCTTCTTCATCGTTGACTCGGTGGTGGGCCGAGTGATAGTAGATCAGGATGTTGTTGTCATTGGTTTTCTTCATCGCTGACTCGGTGGTCAGCCGAATGATAGTAGATTAGGGTGGTGTTGTCCTCGATCTTCTTCATTGCTGACTTGGTGGTCAGCCGAATGATAGTAGATCAGGATGTTGTTGTCCTCAATCCTCTTCATCCCCGACTCGGTGACCACCGAGTGATAGTAGATCAGGATGTTGCTATCCTCGATCTTCTTCATCGCCGACTCGGTGGTCAACCGAATGATAGTACATAAGGGTGTTGTTGTCCTCGATCTTCTTCATAGCCGACCCGGTGGTCAGCCGAATAATAGTAGATCAGGGTGTTGTTGTCCTCAATCTTCTCCATAGCCGACTCAGTGGTCAGCCGAATGATCTCGAACTTAATGTAGTTGATGTTGATTTTATCTCCATGCTATCCGACGGACTATCTCTTGTATGGTGCAGAGAGCCTACGAGCTGGGATCACATTACGCTGCCCTGGAGATGGAGGTGGTATCACTTCGACTGGAGCTGGACGCGGAGAAACACAAGAGCCCTGGGAAACAAGGATAAGGAGCTAGTGCTAGCCCAGAAGGAGGCCAGGACCAAGAGCAAACTTGCCGAGAAGAAGCTGGCATCACTCGGCAAGCTGGAGGAGGAGATCAAGAACCTCAAGGCTGCTATTGTTGCTGCGAAAGGAGAATCCTCCGAGTGGGAGAAGAAATGCAAGGACCGAGCCAGCGCCTTTGAGCACGAGAAGAAAACTTTGGAGGAGAAGGTCACTCAGCTCCTCGAGAAGAAGAATGCACTCGAGGAGTATATCGATGATTTCTGCTCGGAGATGACTGAGCAGCTTGCTGGTAAGTCTTTTAGCCGAATGTAGTCCGTTTGCTCTTGGATTTGTTCAATCATTGACTTTTCACTAGTACGCATCGGTGCTATACAAACGGTTTTTAACCCCTTTCCGCGACGGCATTTGGAACCGTCGCCAAGTGAGTATGGGTGATAGGGTGGTCCTTCCACATGACCCAGAAACCGTCAGGGATAGGGAGCCTTGATGCATACAGTTATCCCTATATCACCGTTTACGATATCTCAAATATCCCAAATGCTTCATCCTTGCTACTTGTTTGTGCTCGCATTGCCATCGCAGTCGGAGTTTTGTGGTTTTACCTAAAACCAGGCAGATTCCAGGCATGGGAGTTTTCAAGGCACGTACCTAACTGGCTCTACGTTTAGGATGCCTCGCATATCACAAACAGTTCATGATTATAAACCATGTACGATAGGTAGACAATCACAAAGATTTAGTTTTCCTCCACCGTATGTGATAGTGTTTGACATCACACATGCTTTGCAAACGGCAACTGTGTGCATTGTTACACACGTTTCCTCTCTCTGAACCGTGTCGGATTATGATGTATATCACACACCACTAGTATGCGTTGGTGCTATATAAACGGTTTTTAACCCCTTTCCGCGACGGCATTTGGAACTGCCGCCAAGTGCGTGTGGGTGATAGGGGGGGTCCTTCCCACACAACCCAGAAATCGTCAGGGATAGGCCCTCCTGGGACACCAAATGAGCTCATGTGCGATCGGGCGAGGCATCGAAACCCAAGCATTTCCGTAGGTCTGTACATCACACACGTTGAATCCCAGAAAAACATTTTCGTAGGTATGTACATCCCACACGGTGAATCCCAGAAAAACATTTCCGTAGGTATGTATATCACACATAGTCAATCCAAGGAATACGTTTCCGTTCTTATGTACATCCCACACAGTCAATCCAAGGAAAACGTTTACGTTCGTATGTATATCACACACAGTCAATCCAAGGAATACGTTTTCGTTCTTATGTACATCCCACACAGTCAATCCAGGGAAAACGTTTCCGTTCGTATGTACATCCCACACAGTTTTATGTGTAGGCTCGTGTGTGAAAGGTGTAACTATCACACACGCTTTTCCTTGGTTAACTGATTTCTTTTATCAACTACATGACACACGATTTGATAGAGAAAACTGTGTGGCATTGGGCTATCCATCACAAGCGCTTTTACTGCTAGAACCGTTTGCAAATTTCCATGACACATTTAGCAGGTTTATTAGTTTACAATTAATAATTCCAGTATTACACAAATTCACATTTCATATCGAACATTTGTTTGCCAATTTCATATCAGGCACATAAATATATTATAACATCACAGTATGATAGCAACATGAAAATAGCACAGTACAACATATAGCTAGTTCAACTTCATAAGAACAATATTAGAACAATATATTCATTTCCCTAATCGAGATCATCCAGGCTCGTCTTATCCACCTCTGCTTTCAGTTCAGTAAGAACCTGTTTTGCACGGGCCAACTGGGAAAGTGCCTCCTCCTTCGCCGACACCATCTTAGCAAAGTCTGATTTTAAAAATCTGAGCTCAATCTCCACCTTCCACTTTTTATCCCGCATCTTCAAATATTCTTCAGCATTGACAACAGTTTCTCTAAGCCTACGTCTGTTCTCTTCCTCATACATGCTCCAGAGCTTCGCTAGGCACATCTTCAAAGACTGTGGCCACTCTTGATCTACCCACTCCAAGTAAGAACACTTCCGTTCATCCTAAAATATTTAAAACTAGATCAGTAACAATTGTAGGGTAAATGGGTTTATAGCAACATAGAAAATCACCAATGCTTATTTTGAAAAACTAAAGAAACATGCTAATTATGACATTTCTTCTCAAAAAGATCAATGTGCAAATGAATTAATTACTACTGAGACAACAACCAAATTCTGGAACATCAGAAGCTATAATTAACTACAACAACGCTACAAGTTCTTACTCATGTACAATAAATAACAAATTGAACATTTTATGAGGAAGGTAAATATAACTGCAATAGCATAGCGACAGTGTTTGGATGACAGCAAATTGATACTAACAGGTGTGTACATGCACAAATTTAGTAACATAGAACTAATAACACTAAGGCCGTCCACTATGTATGCCAAAACTGGGGTAAACACAACTGTTGCTACATCTCGCACCGGTGCCCTACACTGGCGAGCCGATGCAGCGGGAAAAAATCAGGGACCCGGACACCGAAGCACGTAGTTTCTCCGATGCCCAGTTCCTTCATGCCACAAAGATTTAGTATTTTACTGCTTGGCTGCTCGGATGTGTGGACCAAAGTTGGCTGCACAAACTGCTGAAGCGGTGCCCAATAATTTTCTAATGGCACCGCTGATGAGATGGCAACAATTTAAGATACTAGGTACAAACTGTGACACTGTCTTAGGATGCGTTTGGTTGAAGGTGTGGTATGAATGTGTTGGGACCGTGACAGTGTCTGAATCACATCTAACAAATGATTTGTAACAACGAAAGAGGGTCTAACCTTCTTTGCACATGCCAGAAACTTCCTCCCACCATCCACATATTCAAACGCAACTAGCTTCACGCATGGAGATTGATGGTGACAACAAGCAGATAGATCTTCAGCCACCCCGCTCCATTCGTTCCCACTGATGGTCCTAAGGAGCTACAAGAGGAAGAAATGACTCAAATCGACCGCCGGGTAAAAATCCTTCATTCCAAGTCATAGCCTGAGAGAGAGAAGAGAGGATACCCGGGTGGTGAAGGAGTCGTCGCCGGAGGAGGAACCGCTGGAGAGGTCTTTGAAGAAGACCATGAAACCCCGGCGGTAGGATGCGAGACGGTGAGAGCTAGGAAGTGGCTATACCTTAGGAAGGAAGGAAGGAAGGAGGAAACAGGGGAAATGTGACTTGTGGTCGGGGAGAAAAGGGGGTGGGAAGGGGGAGGGGTAGATATTTGGTGGTAGGCCAAAATTTTGGAAATGTGGAGGGAAACTTTGCGCGCGGTGTCGCCGGACCATTCACTTTGAACGATTGTGTGCGTCGCAAATGATTCTTCTGCATTACGCGCAGGGGGTGAGTTTGATAATTCAAATTTTGGTGGAAATTTCTCTGGGTACGTCATTCATAATTTAACATCGCTTGCTAATTTGGGCCCACAAAAGAGCATACAACAGACATACCACACTTACTGAATCGAGCAATTTTAGTAATTAAACAGATCCAGTTGACCTAAACATTGCTCTAACAAATGGCCAGCATTAAAAACAAAGCCTAAGTACACATAATTTTAACAAATCCGCCACCGCGCCGGCCTATGCATCGCCTGTGTGTGATGAGACGTTGATGACTTGTCCTGGTGACATGCTGCTGTTGGTGGACTCCACGTCCCCCTACTGAAGTCGACCGCGTCCTCGTCCTCGGCGCCGCCCTCAAGGTTGTAGTACTTGTAGTACTGGCTGCGCCAAAGCTCGCGTTGGTACTCCACCGCCGATTCCTCGACGGACAGACTCTTCTCTAACTCGACCTCGGCCACGCGCAACTCCTCCTCCCGGCGCACCTCGATCTCCGCCGCCTCCTGCATCTCCAGCTCCCGCTCGGCGACCTCATGAGGAAGCAGCTGCTCCATGGCCACCGCCGCCTTTTCGGACATGGGTTGCATGCTAGAGTCCGAGGTGTCTTGGAATATCTTGGCGTGTGCATCCTCGATCTTGGCGTGGATGGCCTCGACCCGGGCCAAGGCGACATCGGCGGCACGGACGGGAGCTCGAGCGCTCTCGGCGTTTGCAGCCACCGTCACAGCAGCAGCTGCAGCCATCTCGGCTGCTGCAGCTGCCCTGTCGGCTACCGCAGACGCCCTCTCGGCTGAAGCGGCTGCGCTCAATGCGGATGCGGCGGCACTCTCGGCATAGGCGGTCGCGCTCTCGGCGCAGGCGGCGGCGCTCTGGGGGGACGCGGCCATCATACAGGCCTTCACGGAGCGTTTCCATGGTGTCATCTTTGCAAGAAGGGGGTGCGGGAATGGGGATCGGGATTCATGGATTCGGGGGTTGCAGGCACTGGAGTAGACGATCCGGCGAAGCTTAAGGAGGCAGACTTAAATAGACCCAGATATTTTCATCGCAAACGGTTCCTAGAAAACCACTGTGCGATGTTGTAGATATTTTTTATTAGCTGTGAAAGACGAATTTGGAGTAAAGTGGCAACAAATGGTGTCTTAAATGTACGAGAAATTTTGTAGTAATAATACAACTACCATGTCAAATTTTGGAAAAATTCAGGGGTCATTTGACCTTTTAAGACATTTATGTGATTTTCTAGCCATTTAATGACCGTAATTGAAATTTGAACTACATGTACATGCAACAACTAACCATAACGGTTTGAAAAATCATATTTTGTGTACTTGTGTGCGATTTAATTCCATGTGTAGTAAATTGGAAGGACTTTTCAAACATATTGGTCTAAGAGCTATGACAAAATTAAGCATGGAGTGACATGTTTTTTTAATTCCATAAAATTAAAAAAATCAGAAACACATGAAACCTTGGTTGATCTAATGTCATGCCACCAAGATGATGTGGTAAAAAATTTGGCATGTTTGACGAAAGTCTGGACACACACCCTCACAAACCGGAGCAACTCACTCAAAGGCTCGTGGTTCCGAGAGGGAACAATGCATGTTTGATGACGAACGGGAGATAGCTTCCTCTTACAGCCCTTCAATTTTTTCGACGTTTAACGTGCACTACTACAACTGTAATGTGAAATTTTGGAAAATTCTATGGGTCATTTGACCTTTTAAAGACATTTAAGTGATTTTTAGCCATTTAATGACCGTAATTCAAATTTGAACTACATCTACATGCAACGGCTAACCATAACAGTTTGAAAAATCATATTTGTGTACTTGTGTGTGAGTTAATTCCTTATGTAGTAAATTAGAAGGAATTTTCAAACATATTTGTCTCACAACATGGACACATGCATATGTATGCACGGAGTGACATGGCATTTTAATTCCAAAAAATTAAAAAAATATCACAAACACATGAAACCTTGCTTGATGTAATGACATGCCACCATGATGATGTGGTAAAAAATTGGCATGTTTGACGAAAGTTTGGACACACACACCTCACAAACCGGAGCAACTCACTAGATGGCTCGTGGTTTCGAGAGGGAACAATGCATGTTTGATGATGAACGGGAGACCGCTTCCTCTTATGGCCTTCAATTTTTTTCTACGTTTAACATGCACTACAACAAATGTAATGTGAAATTTTGGAAAATTCTAGGGGTCATTTGACCTTTTAAAGATATTTAAGTGATTTTCTAGCCATTAAATGACCGTAATTCAAATTTGACCTACATGTACATGAAACGCCTAACCATAACGGTTTGAAAAATCGTATTTGTGTACTTGTGTGTGAGTTAGTTCCATGTGCGTAAATTAGAAGGAATTTTCAAACATATTTGCCTCACGACATGGACACAGGCATATGTATGCCTGGAGTGACATGGAATTTTAATTCCAAAAAATTAAAAAATATCATAAACACATGAAACCTTGCTTGATGTAATGTCATGCCACCAAGATGATGTGGTAAAAAATTGGCATGTTTGCCGAAAGTTTGGACACACACCCCTGACAAACCGGAGTAACTCACTAGAAGGCTTGTGGTTTCGAGAGGGAACAATGCATGTTTGATGACGAATGGGAGATAGCTTCGTCTTACGGCCTTCAATTTTTTTCTACGTTTAACATGCACTACTACAAGTGTAATGTGAAATTTTGGAAAATTCTAGTGGTCATTTGACCTTTCAAAGACATTTAAATGATTTTCTAGCCATTTACTGACCGTAATTCAAATTTGAACTACATCTACATGCAACGCCTAACCATAAGGATTTGAAAAATCATATTTGTGTACTTGTGTGCGAGTTAATTCCATGTGTAGTAAATTAGAAGGAATTTTCAAACATATTGGTCTCACGACATGGACACATGCATACGAATGCATGGATTGACATGGCATTTTAATTACAAAAAATTAAAAAATGATCCGAAAAACATGAAACCTGCTTGATGTAATGTCGTGCCACCAAGATGATGTGGTAAAAAAATTGGCATGTGTAACGGAAGTTTGGACACACACCCCTCACAAACCGGAGCAACTCACTAGAAGGCTCATGGTTCCTAGAGGGAACAATGCATGTTTGATGACGAATAGGAGATAGCTTCCTCTTACGGCCTTCAAAATTTATTCTATGTTTAGCGTGCACTACTACAACTGTACTGTGAAAATTAGGTAAATTCTAGCGGTCATTTGACCTTTTAAAGACATTTAAGTGATTATCTAGCCATTTAATGACCGTAATTCAAATTTGAACTACATCTACATGCAACGCCTAACCATAACAGTTTGAAAGATCATATTTGTGTACTTGTGTGCGAGTTAAGTCCATGTGTAGTAAATTACAAGGAATTTTCAAACCTATTGGTCTCACGGCATGGGCACATGCATGGAGTGCCATGGCATTTTAATTCCAAAAAATTAAAAAATGATCAGAAAAACATGAAACCTTGCTTGATTTAATGTCATGCCACCAAGATAATGTGGTAAAAAATGGCCTGTTCAACGAAAGTTTGGACACACACCCCTCACAAACTGGAGCAACTCACTAGAGGGTTCGTGGTTCCGAGAGGGAACAATGCATGTTTCATGACGAACGGGAGATAGCTTCCTCTTACGGCTTTCAATTTTTTTTCTATGTTTAACGTGCACTAATACAACTGTCATGTGAAAATTTGGAAAACTTCAGGGGTCATTTGACCTTTTAAAGACACTTAAGTCATTTTCTAGCCATTTAATGACCGTAATTCAAATTTGAACTACATCTACATGCAACACCTAACCATAATAGGTTGAAAAATCATATTTTTGTGTCCTTGTGTGCGAGTTAAAAAATCATCAGATGATGTAAATATCTGGTGTTCAAAAAAGAAAATGTAAATATCTGGCAAGACAACAGACCCCCACACGATTGGCACTCTCTCGCGGCTTGAGGTTTCGTAGGTGAGTGGCGGGGATCATTAATCAGACATGGTTCTGTATTGGAAACCGTCAGCTATTATGTTCACACACGGATTTTGCTGCGGGAATCGTATGTAATTCAAACTACAGTACTCGTAAATTCCGGCGACCGGCGTGTGTACTGTCCCTGTCGATCTAGATTCCGGCCGCCAATAAATACTACCTTGCTCACGTCGTCCCGCCTGCATTCTCATCTACATCCTCCCCTCGCTCGCCCTCTCTCTCAAATCTCTGCCATGGCGCCGCCAGTCTGCCCATGCGCTGACGAGGAGTCATCGGCCCCCGAGGATGCTCACTCGAATAGCAGCGACGAGGACCCCTACGCGCCGCCGGATGAGGTTGCGCCGGACCCCCCAACATTGGGTTGGTTTTGGGGCCAGTACAATCTTTCTCTGTGGAAGTCACTGCCACCGGCTGAGAAAGCTAGGCAAGTGGCGTTCAGGAAGGAGATGGCGGAGGAGGAAGCCAGGCACCAGGCGGCCCGTGAAGCCCGTGATGCCTCCTGGAAAAAGGAGGCAGCGTAGCTTTGGGGGTGGGCGCGTCATCATGCCGAGGAGATGTACGAAGACAGGTACTTCACAAGGAAGGTCATAGGCATTGGGCGCCTCGTTGCTGCGTGGAGGTGGGCCAAGAAGCTCCAGCATGCCATTGACGAGGAGCTCCGGTGGGCGCCCAACGAAATGCAAGATCGTTCGCGCACGTCCGCCAGCAATAGGGAGATCGGTATGTCCAGCGCTGTGAGGCGGAGGAGGCGGAGTACTGCCTCCTCACTGGGAAGACGCCACGCACCAGGGAGGTGCTGGGGCTGCCGGGGCTGCCGGAATACTGGCCCAGGAGGGATTATTAGATTAGTATTTTTTTTGTTTTCAATTTTATGCATTGTACCTAGTAGTTAAGCATCATCACGTATATGTGATGATATTATATATATATATTCTGTGATGAACTAATGAACAATTAATATATATATATATTATGAATTCCATTTTCTATCTGTTTTTGTATACTAATTTGAATCTAGCTGTTATCATCCACATATATAGAATGGACAGCTTATATACACACATTGAAACAAAACATATAAGAATGGAAAACAGAGTACACACATTGAATTAGAGGAATAAACAGAGCAATACTATGATTGTTGTGAATACATAGCTATCCACGTTGAAACGACTCAACAAAATAAAATGCGTCCATGAAACCATGACCAGCAACCCTTGCCTACGGTAGCTCTTGGCTCTGCCTGAACTCGTGCAGGCGTTCGTCCAAGCGGTCGACACGCTCGCGGTACATCTGGAGCGCGATCTCGAGCTCCAAGTTGGCTATTTCATCGATGATCACCAGCTCGAGGATGCGACGGCCATGTTCCTCTACTGTGCCCAGGTGGACACCTGGGCCAAGGAGGCGGCCGAGCCTACGGACCAGCGCGTTGGCATCCAGCAAGCCGTGGACAAGGAGAACGGCGCCACGCATGCGTACGGTGCGGCGGGCGTCCGGTGCAAGTACGGCGTTGAGGGCCTCTGCCCACTCTTGGCGAGGAATGGGGCTACTGACGGGATGCGTACCCAGCTATGACAACGTGTCGACAGAAGGCAAGCACTGATGGAAAAGCTCTTGCTGTGCGGCGTGCCGCGCCCCTCGCTCTGCGGCGCTCCAACGGTCCGGCCGTGCGGCCAGCCGCAGCCTATCGGCGCGGACGCGCCTAGCTTGCTCTGTGGCGCACCATCGATCATGTTGTGCGGCGAGCTGTAGCCTATCGGCGCTGACATGCCTATCTTGCTCTGCGGCGCTCAAGCGCCATGCACCAAAGGTCTGCTCAATCCTGGCGATGACGCGCGTCACAGCGTCGTCCATCGCGTTGCCGGGGAGCGCCTCGGCCTCGACGGGCCGTTGCGCCTGCTCGTTTTCCTCGTCGACGAGGCTGGTGGCAGAGGCGGCACTTTGGTGGGTTGGCATGCTTGGAAAAGGTGGATGTGCTATAGGTTGCCCTTGTCGCCTCCGTGCGTCGCGCGCTGCCTAGGTTTATGCGCAATATCGCTGGGTGGCGGGAAACAGGTGAGGAAATGGTGGGAAACGGTGGCATGTTCATAAAACGCCATCAATTAATGGAAACTTAGCATAGAAGGAACATCGAGCTAGCACGAGAAGTAGACGATGATCAGATGAACACGGACCACACTAGGGAACCCGTCGGTGATGAATACATCAATCGCAAACGGTTGAATACTAGCAAGCGTTTGCCCACAACACACATAGCTTATTCCATCACAAACAGGTCGGATGGATCAACTGTATGCCACGTATCGCGCATAGTCAAAATGTAATGCGGTAGACATTCTTTAACATGTGTTAAAAAAACAAGGACCTCGAGGTTAAATTAACTCATGGGATGGATCATCCAGGTCAAAGGTAATTTAATTTGACCGGGATGACCCATCCCATCAGTTAATTTAACATCAAGACAACTTCCCATCCAGTCACCCATCTGATGGCTGCTCCAGCCTGAGCACACTTAACTTGAGAGTTCTCTTAGATGAGCTACTGGTGGAACAGCTAGTCCTTGCTAATATAGGATGCCTCTTCACATCCTTATGGCCAATGGATGTTGTGTAGACAGAGCATATCACACACATTTTATTATAAGCAATCGTCTGTGTTATTATCGGTCTTCGCACACATTTTCGATTACAGACCTGTTTGCCGCATATCACACCCATCTTGATATATTGAACCGTTTCTGTTCTCTTGTCTCAACGCAAACAGTTCATCCGAGTGAACTGCATGCCGTATATCGCACACACCTTGATCTGGCTGACCGTTTCTTTTGTGTTGCCTAATCACAAACAGTTCATCCGAGTGAATCGTAAGTCGTATATTGCACACGACTTCATCTGGCTGCCCGTTTCTTTTGTTCTGCCACATCGCAAACAGTTAATTGAACTGAACCGTATGCCCAGCATCGCACATGCAACTATAATGTAAACCGTGTTTGATGCATCCTCCATCGCAAACGTTTTGCACGTTTTTTGATGGGTTTTTTATACCACCATTTGCGTTTAATGCATCGCACACCGTTTCGTCGAAAGGTCTCTGATCGTAGTGTCGCGTTAGCAGCAACCTGCAGTAGTGCACGCTGTGCTTTATTAACCGTGTGCACCGTAATGACCTACACACAGTAATTTTGCCCTAATTTAATTGTTGCCATTTAAAATTGTACCTAATTTAAACTTGAAAGTAGGCTATAGCTTTATTCATATCCATCAGGTTCAAACAACCAATGCATTATTCGATTCACAGGTACATATGTTTAAGAATTACATAAGCACTAAATAAAGAATGATGAACCAGGGTTCTATACTTGTACTATTACAGATGGTAAAGAAAGAGGCGACAGACATTCCGGTTGCTGAACAAGGTGAAGCAGAATGGCCCTATTGTGCTCTCCTGGATGCAGAAGGCATGCAGAACTCTAGTCCAACCCCTTGTGATGGTCGGCCACCAATCATGTAGTTTGAGAGGTAATCTTCAGTAAACTGCTTCAGGATCCACTTCAAAAGAAAAAAGATTCAGACATTTTCATCTAACACAACTCATTACGGGCAGTAAAAAGAAGGCTACAGGGTTCTTACTTACCATCCTGCAGTTCACTGTTGTCTTGCATTGTCATCTAACACAATTCACTTGATGCTGGTTCATGAATATCTCATTTCCCCATACGTAGAAAGGGGCGAAGTGTGGATCTTTGGCAATGATATATGTACCTAAAAGCACCAAGTTAATATTAGAAGCTAAACAACATTGAAAAATGATGTAGTGCAACACTCCCTCCATCCCATTATATAAGATTTTATTACATGTATATCTAGACATCATCGGAACATTATGGTAACACTCTTCCTTGCTACTATGTAGCCTGGGATTGCATATTTAGTTATTCAGTAAAATTGTCACACCCTGCATTTTGTAACATGTCATTTGCATTAATAAAGCATGAAAATTTGGACCAACAAAAACTTTTGCATTATTTGGCTTTTTATTTTGGAGTTCGTTTTCTCTCAGTGATTTTCAAGTGCTCTTTAAAGTCAACTACTCCACCTTATATACTTCATCCCTTTGCTCCAAACTTCTGCCCAATGATCATACCATGTGTATAGTGCAATATAGTATTTTCTTACAAAAATAATTTGGCCAAAAAGTATTTTCAAAAATTAGTTTTCCAAAAAAACCCTGAATTGAGGTTTGCCCCAGGATTCTCAGAGGATGAGCTAGGAATTGTGTGGCTTGGGAATCGCATTTGCGTACCCAACAAGGTTGAGCTCAAGAACTTGATCTTGCAAGAAGCTCATGACACCCCATATTCCATCCATCCTGGAGGGACCAAGATGTATCAAGACCTGAAGGAAAGATTTTGGTGGCACGGGATGAAAAGAGAGATTGCCACCTCTGTTGCAAAGTGTGATGTAATCCAAAGGATCAAGGCTGAATATCAGCGACCTGTTGGAATGCTGCAACCACTCAAGGTTCCCGAGTGGAAATGGGATAAAGTCGGAATGGATTTCATCACTGGACTACCTAGGTCAAACAAGGGACATGACTCCATCTGGGTCATAGTCGATCATTTGACCAAAGTAGCCCATTTCATTCCTGTTAAGACTACCTATGATGGCAACCAGCTGGCAACCCTTTACATCAACAGAATTGTAAGCCTTCATGGTGTTCCTAAGGAGATTGTGTCAGATCGAGGGACCTAGTTTACCTCAAGGTTCTGGAAGAAGTTCCAAGAGGCTATGGGAACCAAGTTGTCCTTCAGCACTGCTTTCCACCCACAGACCGGAGGTCAGACAGAACGAGTGAATCAGATACTCGAGGACATGCTCGTCTTAGCACATGGAGCTAAGTGGGAAGACTGCCTCCCTTTTGCTGAGTTCTCCTATAACAACAGTTATCAGTCAAGCCTTCAGATGGCACCATTTGAGGTGTTATACGGACAGAAGTGCCGCACACCCCTCAATTGATCAGAAACCGGAGAAGGACTAGTATTTGGGCCCGATATCCTCCGTGAATCAGAAGAGGAAGTTCAGCTAGTCAGAGATCAACTGAAGACCGCCAAGTCGAGACAGAAGAGCTATGCTGACACTCGTCCCCGACAAGTAGACTTCCAAGTCGGAGACCATGTATACCTGCGAGTAACTCCTCTTAAGGGAACCAAGCGTTTCCACGTTAAGGGAAAGCTCGCACCAAGATTTATCGGCCCCTTCGAGATCACCGCACGACGCGGAGAAGTGGCTTACCAGTTGGAGCTGCCACCTGAACTATCCGATGTGCACAACGTATTCCACGTGTCACAACTCCAGAAGTGTCTCCAAGTTCCAGAGAAGCCTGATCTTTACAAGGACGTCGATCACCAAGCCATTGACCTTCAGCCTGATTTGACCTACCGTGAGAGGCCCATCTGCATTTTGGACGAGGCTGAACGACGCACTCGAAGCCGCACCATCAAGTACTTCAAGGTCCAGTGGAGCAACCACACTGAAGCAGAAGCAACCTGGGAACATGAAGACTACCTTAGATCCGAGTTTCCCGATCTCTTTTAAGGCCTAGTTTGGGAATCTCGGGAACGAGATTCTTGTAAGGGGTAGGTCTGTCACACCCTGCATTTTGTAACAAGTCATTTGCATTAATAAAGCATGAAAATTTGGACCAACAAAAACTTTTGCATTATTTGGCTTTTTATTTTGGAGTTGGTTTTCTCTCTGTGATTTTTAGGTGCTCTTTAAAGTCAACTACTCCACCTTATATACTTCATCCCTTTGCTCCAAACTTATTCCCAATGATCATACCATGTGTATAGTGCAATATAGTATTTTCTTACAAAAATAATTTGGCCAAAAAGTATTTTCAAAAATTAGTTTTCCAAAAACCCTGAATTGAGGTTTGCACTACAAGTACTTGATTTGGGGTATGAAAAATATTTCAAAGAGTATATTTGAAACCTATTAGATATAGGATTCCCATAAACCACAAAAATATAAATTTAAAAGTTATTTTCCTATTTTATTTAAAACCTTTTTATTAAGACCAGAAATGGTCTTTAATAGGGAAAAATTATTTTATTGTTTCAAAAATATTTGACAAAAATCAGGGAAACTCAGTGGACATATATATTCCGTATATAAGAGTTTCAACACATGGTCATGTTCAAAATATTGGACAAAACCTCCCAAAACCATTTCTGCCCATTTCAAGGATTTGAAATATTTCTACAGGAAATATTTTCATACAAATCCAAGGAAAATCCAGCAAGTCACAAATCAATATTGTGATCACCTTGCAAAGCCTCATGTCTATCAAAGTCATTTTGGTTCACGAAAATGCCCCAAAACCCTCTCTGACCAGAATCAATTTTGAACAACTTTGTACTACTAACTTTCTCTCCTTGACCCCAACTTTTGTGAGCATGTTCACATGACCAAATGAGGCCACTACACCAAGTGGTTCATCAAGGGGAAGTGATTTGCTCAACTAGATCTACACAAGTTCATTTCTGCTAATTCCTAGGGTTTACAAAAGTTGCATTGGCAACTTTGCCCAAATAAGCTCCAAATTGGTGGAAGGCCCTAGTTATATGTGTCATTTCACCCTGTGGAGTCTCATGGCAAATGGAAATCATTTACTTGCCCAAAACATTATCAAACACCTTCTGACACTTTTCCAAAATGCCATTTTTGACCTCTTCCACTAATCTCCATGGGCTCAACTCTGTACCACAGCTTCACCTGGCCCTCTTCTACCCCCAGTAACTTTCCCCTGGCCATTGCTCAATGATTGAGGGGGTGAAACACCCCCATTTACCTCCCTGGACTGCAGCTTCTCTCTCTCCCTCAACCTCCCTCCTCACTCTAGTGGCCACCCAGGGCATCCAAAGCCCCTCCCCCTTTCTTTACTACACCCTAGAGCCACCAGACATATTTGGCCGCGCGCACCTGACCTAAAAAAATGCCATGGCATGCGAGTTGCACGCTCCAGAGCACGCTACAGTGCGGCCAGGCACTGTAGCCGCCCCCTGCCAACCACTCCCGGCCACCTCGGGTCTCCCCAGCGCGCGCGACAATGCGCCTCGACGTCTGCGTCATGCCACGCCTCTGTCCCCCTCCTCCCTCTTGCTCCTCTCGCCCCAGCTCGCACGCGCGCCGGACGCCCGAGCGCCCCAGTGAGCGCGCTCACCCGCGCGGTGCCCTTGCCCCCTGCTTTCCCTCTCTTCTATCCCCTCGCCCTAGACCAACCCCACGAGCACCCCAGACACGCCCACGCGCGCCCCCGTGACCCACGGCAACGACAACGACCTCGCCGGCGCATGGTTCCATGGCAAGCCCTGGCCCGGCTATATAAGACCTCCCCGAGCTCTCCTCTCCTCATCACTCGCCCTCTGCACCACCAAATAATCCTCCTGCACCCCCAGTTCCTCTCCAGAGCCGCCAGAGCTCGAGATCGAGCTCGAGCTCCGCCGCTTCGGCTCGCCGGAGTTCGCGAGGTACAGGCCTCCCCCGCTCCTCCTCTGCCTCGATCTGGAACCCCCGAGCACCCCTGATCATTTCCCATTTCTCCCCCGCTTCTTTTGCAGCCGGAAACGGCCGGAACCGTCGACGCCCGAAGCTCCTCCGCCGCGTGACCTCATCGCCGGCGAACCAGGCCAACCCGGCGACCGCAACCACCTCCACCCGAACGGCGACTCGACGCTGAGTCCAGCCTTACCCTCGCCCGACCTCGTCGTGCCCTGCATCGACGCCGGTGAGCTCGCCGACCCTCTGTCGCAGGGTTAGGGATGACAGGCGGGCCCCGCCTGTTAGCCTCTCCTCTCCATCGCCCCTCTCTCTCTCGCTGACGCCTGGGCCCCGCCCGTCGGGTTTAAACCTGGTGCGCGTGCGTGCACCAGTGCGCTGGGCCGCCTCTCTGGCTGGGCCTGCTGCGCTGCGGCTGTTCTGGCCCAGCAGGCACAGAGCCCTTCTCCTTTTTCTTTTCTGTCAAACTTGTAAAAATTCCACAGGATTAAATATTCATCCAAATGCAATAATTCAAACTCCCATATTATTCTAAAAATCCCACCTATTTAATGGTATAACTTCCATTCATGTCCAACCAACTTGTATGTACTGTTCATATTCAAATTCAATTTTGAATATATTTAAACCCCTCTGAAAATCCATTTCATCTATTCTGCTACTCCAAGTCCAAAACTAGGAATTTTCCCCTTCTTAGTTTTCACCCTAGTATTTTAAAAAATGAGTTGACATTATTCTGAGCACTTTGGTTTTTTTGTTTTATTATTGCCTTATTTTTCTCGTTATTATTTTGCGACGATAGATTGCGTTGCTCACAAAGGAGTTGGACCAGAAGACTTTGAAGACCCAGAAGACTTTGTTAAGCCAGGCAAGCAGCCCTTTGACCATGTCTACGAAACCCTTTTTATGCATTTCATATAGCACTTCATTATTGTTGCATCGGAATCATGATGAGATGGTAGCCACTTTGGTGGGTTGCCTTCATTTCCTCCTTGTTGATACTTGCATTGTGCATGACCCTACCTTCCTATGAGGGTTATGCAGGTGGGAGTAGATAGGATGCTAAAGTAGGTTATGCAAATGGGGCGGGTATATGCATGGTGATGGAGACAAAGTATTTTCAAAAGACTTTTTCGAAAACACCGTTGGGTGCCACTTATGCCCAAGGGAGATAATGAGATGGGTAACCACTTGATGACGAAATGGTGTACCGAGGCATGTGTGCGTGTTGTTTTCGAAAATGGATTAGATTTAAGATTTGCCGACTGTCCCAACCTTACATGCGCAACCACTCTACCCTTATATGGGAAAGGGAATTATCGATTACCTAGGCCGATACTAGCTTGGAGCCCGCATTACTAGTGATGGGAGAGTCGTTGTTGCCCTCTCTCGGGACGGGGTCGTGCCAGGTAGGGCGGCCATGACTGTTTTCACAGGGCACCGGACACACCGTTGGTACCCCGTGCTTGTGGTATGTGATGAATATGGGAGCGAGGCTCCACAATTTTAAGATGTGAAATGTTGAGCACGGGGGTTACTACCAATCGAGTGGACTCTATGTTAGTGTCGTCTAGGGAAAGATAGTGATCGGGTGCTTACCCCGGGTACTTGAGGTACCGCGGGTCGTGGATGACACGGAAGTTCCCCGGATCTTGTGGGTAAAGTGTGCAACCTCTGTAGAGTGTAAAACTATACGAATAGACGTGTCCACGGTCAAGGACAGTTGGGCAGTGCTGCTTAAACTACGTCCAGAGTTTTACAAACCGCGTATGTGTGTGTTGATAAGACTATTTGGGTTAAGTCAGATAGCTTGACACGATGATCAAGTTGGATTGGTGTCCAACTCCGCTTATGTTCATATATGTAACTTGTTCATACGGATGTCTGTACTCTCATGATGCATACTTTACATGTTGATAGATCATGTCATTGCACGCAAAACTAGCTTTCTGCAAACTACCTACTTAGTGCTATATCATTGCATCATTGTGCCCTGTTCCAATCGTGGGTTGCTTGCGAGTACATTCAAAGTACTCATTGGCTTGCCACTGGTTATTTAATTGGCCAGGCATGGAAGAACAGGAGTTCGAAGAAGAGTTCTTTAGAGACGAACATGCGAACTAGGACGTTTCCCAGTCAGAACGCATGTAGGGTTAAGGCGGATGGCATGGGTTCTATTTATCGACAAAGATTTCCACTGCTTAAGTTTATTTGGTATTCAGCCCTTGTGGCTTTATCTATGTAAGACTTGACCATAATGGTCATAATTTGTGTAAGATGATATGTATGGATGTAAGACTCTTGTTATCCAGCTTCTGTGTGTTCAGTGAGCATTGATCTCTGGGATCACTGTACACGTGCATTCGGTGATCACGACTTATGAGTCGGGGTCCCCACAAAAATGCATGTTGCTACGTAGCCTTGGTGTCAGGACCCCGATTCCAAGTCACATCGATCTAGCCGGTAACACCTCATATCACTTTGCGGCCTCACGCACGGTACTCCCACGGGTGTCGCCTTACCATGGCCCGGGACCGTTTGCGCCTTTTGGCTCACGTATATGATAGTGTCGCTAGCATCCATACGACAGAGAACCCGGGCCGACATGACTAGTCGTGAACCCAAAGTGGCACTAACTTACGGAGACAGGCATACATGAATCAACATCGAGCATGTCAGTCGGCAGCGTGCGAATCCGGGCTGTAGCACTGGGCTAACAGGACTCCGATGAACCGGGCTATAGCAGGCTAGGCAGGACTCCGGATGTCACCGCATGACATTTCCACGAAGGGACAGACACATGAACGAGGTGAATCACATGCCGGCCAGTCAAGTGTTCCGGAGCAGTAGTGCTGGGCTAGCAGGACTCCGGTGAACCGGGCTATAGTGGACTACTATGGCTCATGGAAGCATAAGACTACATTTCCCCATAAGAGAGGCTACCAAGGATAAACAACTAGGTTGTCGGATCCCACACATACCAAGCATTTCAATCATACACACAATATGCTCGATATGTGCAAATACAACATGGCATCACAACAAGACTCTACGACTTAGAGTATTTATTCATTAGGCTCCGAGGAGCGAGATATTAAAAACATGGGTCTCATGACCCAACATTCAGAGCATACAAGTCAAAGCACATGCGGAAGCTTAACATGTCTGAGTATAGACATCTACAAATCAAAAAGGCTGAGAAGCGTGACTATCTACCAGATCCTGCCGAGGGCACAAGATCGTAGCTGAGGTATCAAGCTAAACGTCGAAGTCCACACGGAACTACTAGCGAGACTGAAGTCTCTCTGCAAAAACATAAATTAAGCAAACGTGAGTACAAATGTACCCAGCAAGACTTACATCAGAACTAACTACATATGCATCGGTATCAACAAAGGGGGTGGTGGAGTTTAACTGCAGCAAGCCAGCTTTGACTCGGTGGCTATCCTGAACTACGACTGCAAGTAACTCTTTTGAGGTGGCGCACACGAGTCCACATATTCACCAGATCAATACACCACTATGGACCCGCTCCCGTCTCCCAACGAGAACGACATCCATAGCACTCACGCTTATCTTGCGCATTTAGAGTATCCACTTTCACTTGTCTATGAACTGTACAGGCAACCAAGAAGTCCTGTACAGCGGACATGGCTATTCGAATAGATCATTTATAACCCTGCAGGGGTGTACTTCTTCACACACGCTCTCGCCACTTACTACCATGTACATGTCGTGTATCTCGGCAACCTTCAAGCGGAAGCCTGGCGAGGGAGTCGGCCACGACCTGACTAACCACACAAGTCTCTAGTCCAGGTTTATCGCCTATTCGGGTTCGGTCCACGAGGAGATCCGGCCGGGGTGTCGCTCATGGCCCCAAACGATGAGAGCGGGGTTCCCGAGGCACCAAACGAGCGTCCCGGTACACCGTGCCTCGTGTCTCTACCGCAACATAGCCCACACCTAGGGTCAGCGCTACGCACGGCCCCCAACACATATCCTACAAACACCATAAACTAGTTACAACTCCTGGACAGAGAGCAAGGCGATTAATAAGTCGAGAGGGGCACTTAAGCATTCCAATGCGTGGTAGTAGCTGTTCATGGATCACAAACACAGAACTCAGTTCCTAAGGATGGCTGCAATGAGACAACCCACCATGTACTCCTACATGGCCTCTCACCGCTACCTTTACCAAATCATGTTCACACACTTAGCTCTCAACAGTAGGACATGTTCACCACATTCCAATTCATCCCCGATGAATCAGACCTGACTCAACTCTAAGTAGTAGCAGGAATGACAACAAGCATGAATGAGTAGGCATATCAGGGCTCAAACAACTCCTACTCATGCTAGTGGGTTTCATCTATTTACTGTGGCAATGACAGGTCATGCAGAGGAAAGGGTTTCAACTACCGCAGCATGTAACAGTTGAAATGTTGTTGTCCTAATGTAGTAAAAGAGAGCAGGAGCGGGAGAGTGGGATTGTATCGGAATGAACAAGGGGGTTTTGCTTGCCTGATGGAGTGGTAGTAGGATACTGCCCTTCAGTCGGATATTCGTGGGTATCCTGGGAGGCAGAACCTACCACGAAAGACACATCGGAACACAATCATCACATGGCAATATGCAACAATATGATGCATGCCATGACATGGCAATATGCGTGTGTTTTGGCTAATGCATTCTAAAACAGGTTGGTTTGAGTCCATTTGAATCAAAGATTCAAATGAAAGCCCACGATATGAAGTCATATTAATGCATTAGCTTGTTTCACTTAAACAACAAGGTTAAAGTGTTCTGACATGCATGAAACCACTACAGATGGAAATATTGGATTTTTCTGATCAATTTTCATATATAAATCTTTGCATTTGGAGCTACAGTTTAATTTCTATGAATTTTTGAAGTTAATAACATTTTCTGGAATTTCCTGTATAAGAATAAATCCAGTAAATGATTTATTGCGTCAGCATCGCGTCAGGGTGACGTCAGCAGTCAACTGGGACGGTCCAGGTCAAACCTGACCAGTGGGTCCAGCGTATCAGTGTCATTAGACTAACTAATTTTAGTTAGTCCTAATCCTTGGTTAATTAGCAGGGCGGGCCCCACCTGCCAATGACTTAGTGGGTTAACTAAACGTTAATTAGCACTAAGCTAAAGTTAGCAGGGTCTGGTCCCACCTCTCATTGATACAGGGGGAGGTCAAACCCCTGGTCAAACGAGTCAATCCCCCCGGAGTTGACCTGCGGCTCGTCGCCGGCGAAGCCAGTGGCGGGGGAGATGTTCGGGTTTGCAACTCCGGCGACCAAAAGGGTGGACGAGGGCATCTATGCGGAGCTGGGACTCGCCCGCATCCATCTGTGCAAACGGCAGGGGCTAAGGTGGCCCGAGCTCGCCGGAGGCAAGCTCGCGGCGGTGGCCGGGGTTCGGGCATGCACCAGGACGGGGCTACGGAGCACGGCGTGAGCAGACGAGAGGCTCCACGAGTTCCTGGGATCACCAGGAGCACGCAAGGGTAACTACTACAAGCGGAGGAGCTCGGAGACTATGCGTGCAATAGTAATGGCAGACGGCAGCGCGGGAGCTCGCGGGGCAGCAGCTGCGGCATGAACTAGAGCAAGGGGGTGGAGGGGAAACAGAGAGGAGCTCACAAGGGGTTGGATGGGGCAGACGATGAGCTCGGGGACGTCCTGTGGGCGGCGAATCGACGACGGCGGTGATCGGCTCCCGAGGTGGAAGACAGTGGTGATGACCACGCTACGGCGCGTCCCGTCTCATTTGACTCGGTGGAGATGATTAGGAAGACATCTCGGAGCTCGTGGGAATGACGCAGGGGCGAGGGGGTGGCTGTGGTCGCGGCAACGACGAGCGGCGGTGACGGCAGCGTTCGACCGCGGGAGAGAGAGGGCGGCGGAGGAGGGGATGAGCACGGGAGAGAGTGAGAGGGGCCCGGGGGTGCGTGGCTTCATCCGGAGAGGCCCAGGGAGAAGCGGCAAGCAGGAGGTGGCCGGGGCGCGTGCCGGCGCACTGCGGCCACGCGCTCATCCTCCTGGCAGGGAAAGAAGACGACAGGGGGGAGGACGGTGGGCTGGGCCACCAGCTGGGCTGCTAGGTGGGCTGTGCCAGGTGAGGCCAGGTAAGTAGCCTCTCTCTCTCTCTCTTTTATTTTCTGTTTTCTATTTATTCTATTTTGTTTCGATTTAGTTTTAACACCAAACCATTTTATGAAATCCTGAAAATAATTATGTGGCTAGAACTAAAATATACAAGACCACATAAAATGTTCCAGAATTATTGGACATATATTAATTATGTAAAAAATATATATCCAATGCAAATAGTTATTGTATTAATTTAAAGGCCCAAAATAAATGTTTCTCAGATACCAAAAATATTGGTTTGAATTTTACCTCTTGCCGATATTTTCAGAGACTAAGAGGAACATTATCTTGGACTTCTTTGAAGAGATTTTAATGTTGATTATCTCTGAAATGATTTATGAGGGTTTCAACTAACCTCAATTCAAATTTCATAAACATAACTATGATGATGACATGATGAGATGCAAAGACAAACAAGGCTAATCTAGGGCTGTGACAACTCACCCCCACTAAACAAGAATATCGTCCCGAGATTCAAATCGTGAGGTAAGAAGATAAAGGGACACAAGCTAATACAATCTTCATGATCTAGATGTCTTTCTCGAGGATGTTGATTCATTGCATCACCTTGATCTCGACGTCTTGCTTTGACAACGACATCCAACAGGACAACGAGAAGAAAGGGAGATTTTAGAAGAATCAATCTTCCTGAGGTTCGAGCAACTTACGATCATCTTAATGATCACAAGATCAACTCACAGAATGGGACATAGAAACATCTCTGGAGCTAAGAGGCAAACATGCATCAGGAGGGACGGAAGAAACAATTTGACGAGGGTTTCAAAGTAGCAAGGAAACAACTACCATGATCCCATAATGGGGCACCTTGGGAGAGGTGACTCGTAGAAATATTCCCTTGAGTGGCAAAAAGAATTACTTTTGATGCATAGATCATTGAAACTCTCTATACCAGCCTAAGGAAAATCACAATCGATCATTTGAAGGAATTCGAAAGAATGGCATACTCAGCTTGGAAAGGAAACTAGAGTTATAAGACAACTCGGCAAACGGAAGGCACATTCCAATTGATACCGAGGATGTAACCTAGTGTCTGAGCGTGCTCTCAAGAACTTGAGCATTTCCATATTCATCAAGGTTTTACCAACATCTGTGGCAAGGATCCTGGCAACACAACATACTACCATGATGACTCGTGATGGATGATGCGGATACAAAGGAAGATAACACCTTCTCAGACTTCCCCTTAGCGAGGCTAAGGAAACAGAATCTGGATGATCAACCGAGAGACATTTAGCACTCCGCTTCTAATGTTCTCGTTGATGTGCTAGCGTAATCCATTCATATATATGGTTTGATATCTAGAACATCAAGTAAAAGGTCGGACTTCGGGAACACAAAAATCCATTAGGAACAACTATTGGAATAAATTCTACGAGATCCTTATGGGGAGGTGGCCAACTTTCTCAATCAAGATACTACAATATAAGTCTTCCGGTTGGGTGTGTTGGCCACAACATTCACTTTACCGGGTTACAGAGAGACCAATATTATAGTTCTTGAGAAACGTTCCAACCATCATATCTGCCTGAGATTCAGATCTGGTTTGTGTCAGGATAATCCAGACTCATCGGTTCTGGAAAGAAAAATGAAAGTTTGCAACACAAATCGACGAGATGACGTTGCGAGATTGTCGGGGGAATGAACTACGGTAGTAAGCTCCAAAACATGAGTCAGTTCTGCTACAAGCATGTGAACACGCTATCCTAGACAAGCATGGTCACCTGGTAGTCTTACAACGAAACACTACCGAGTTCAGGAGGGAACCATCAACGAGGATATCGAAGTCCTTGCGTAAGTCTAGCTCTTAAGAAGAAACTTCTCCTTGAACAAATCAATCAGTGGCTTGGTGTGCTAGGGACACATATTGACTGGAGGTAGCGAGCCTATCAACCCATAGAATACTTGGCACATGCATGATTAACTTGGGATGACTCCAAAGGAAGCAAAAACAAGCTTTCTCGAATCCACGGCGGCAACTTGCATCAGATGCACATGAATTAGAGGAAGTCACATCTTTCAACCGGACATATGCTTCATGAACGAGACATGAGGGCAATGCTTATAAGGTTTCCAACACTAGTGTAATGTTCAACATGAATCATGGGGGAGACAAAATGCTGCTGATGGGCTCAACAGCAACTCATCGGAATTTCCATATCACTGGACTTCCACCATCATGTGAACACGGTGATAGCATTGGTCAGACCAAAAGATGTAATGGTGTATGCTCGAGGGATCAACCACGAGTAAGACAACATTAAGAACATCGTTGGTTATGATTTGACTTGACGATAGCCCATACTCAAGTCAAAGTTTTGACAAGGCAATAGATCCAACAACTGATCACGAGGACCAATCGATGGAGATATCATCTTTCTTCAACACACACACACACACACACACTCAAGATGATATCCCTTAACATGAACTAAGTCAGACAAGCTTTTATCTTCCAACTCTCCAAGTTGGTGTTTGGCTTAACCAACTAGCTCAGGGGTATCCCGCACAGATTCTTGGAGAATGGGTGGTTTGGAGGAACACCAACATGATCACGAACTTAACATAGCGGTCAGGTGACAACCTGGTAATACTTCCAAGGAGATATTCGGAACATCACGAACCACCAATATGTTACTAAGCTCGAGAACAATCTTGCTTTTCAGAGCAAGACGATATGATCAAGAGAGCGAGGGACTGACACAATCCTAACTCATTGATCGAAGAGTGCACCAGGAAAAATGGACTAGGTAGCACGATCAGTCTTAGAATGATAATTCAATAACCAGCACGCTAGAATGAGAGTATTGTCCATTAACTACCAAGCAACAGAGTTGCTAGGAGTATTGATTTCGCACATCACAGTACACTTGTCGGCATTCCGGTTACAAGAACACAGAGACCGAGGAATGAATAATGATGGCAAGAAGTATCATTGTACCAAGAATTCATAAGATGGTGTGCAATTCCCATGACATTCTTGATATAAAGATGGTAATACTCCAAGGTAGAACAGAACAAAAACTGGATTGTCAATTTGATCTGTGGAATACAACTACTTTCACCCAATCCTAGATATGGATGAGGTACTGGAGTTTGTTTCTCCTAGTCATTCCGGAATAGAATGGCCTGACGTACCACAAGAATAAAAGTCATCGATGAGCACGAATGCTCACATACTCTTGACTATTAATTGGTAGACGATGGTCGGAATACATCTGAAGAAGGACAACTCAAAGGAACATATAACTTTCTGAGTTGTGGATGCACGGATTAGTATGTCGAGCAAATTTCAACATGTTTCTTCCGGATAACCCATGCAGAAGGTAAGAATGGAAGAGTCACAATTATTGAATGGAGAAATCATTAAGAGCACTCCTGGTGTGAACTTTTGGTTCAAGAACTTCTGCCATAAGCAGTTCATGGTATTTGGAAGGAGATACCACGGACCTCGAGGACTATCGCAAAGGTTACTAATATCCTAAAGGAACTAGCAAACACTATCAACATGAGTGAGTAGAGTGAATCTTGGGTTCAAGAACCCAGGAATGGAATACCTACTAACGAAATAACAACACGAGATGCTTTTGAGAATGGTGGCCAGAATCATCACACTGGGAACACAAAACATAGCTAGATAACTAGGTGGTTTTCTAAGAAACCTAGGGTCATAATAGTAGCTCCAACATATATACTAAGGAAGTAGAGTACCTCAACTCACCAATTAGTGTGGTTGAACTGGCCCAAGGGGACATCGGGAACGGAAAGTAGGGAGTTGCAAATGCATCAGACTATTTAGAAACCTAGGATGACTATCACGACCGGATTTTTGGGATATAAATTCCCAGAAAAACGGCCTGTGCGCTCATCAGCCCCAGGATTACTGTTAGCTGATGAGGTACCAACTTGATACAAGAACTCCAAGCAAGTACAAAAATATGTAGTAGAAGACCATTTAGACTTATGAGTACAACATTTGGTTTGCTAGTGGTTGATGGCGGAAGCGGTCTGTGGTTCATCTGCGTCTATGGGACTCCATTTCCCACAAGAACAGCTGATCAGGATAACTCCTATCTTCGCGAGGCTGCAAATGTCAACGCGCAGGTTCCGAGGTTGTCACCGCGATGCTTATCTCCAAGCAAGGAATCTGGCCAAGACAATAGCCAGGGACAAGCCAGTGAGTACGTTTGAATGTACTCGCAAACATTAAGAACACGGGTATAATATATCAAACAGGCTCCGGGTTAATTAGATGATCACACGTCTGTCACGAAATATACGAAAGACCAAGATGCACACATATGATTAAAAATATACCAAAACAAAATACTGGGTGCCAAACGAGTGTCTGAATGACTCCTCGAGCGGAAAATGCAGAATAGTAATACTAGTGCCAAACGAGTGTCTGAATGACTCCTCGAGCGGAAAAATGCAGAAATAATAATGTTGGTGCCAAACGAGTGTCTGAATGACTCCTCGAGCGGAAAATGCGGAATAATAATACAGGTGCCAAACGAGTGTCTGAATGACTCCTCGAGCGGAAAATGCAGAAATAATAATGCCGCAGTCGGGCGTCGGGGCGACACCACATAAAGGGCTTATAAAAGATAAATGAACAACAAGCATGCCGCAGTCGGGCGTCTGAGCGACGCCACAGAAAGGGCTTAAAAGAGAATAATTATAGTGAATATCCGGGAGGTAGAACCATCCCAAGGATACTCAATAAAATACATAATGGTTAGTCCAAAATAATAAGATCACAATCCATGCGTGCCATAATCATAAACAATATTTAGTACAGTCGTTTCTCCATCCGAAATCCGATAATCTAGTCGAGTCGTATCTCCATCCGAATACCGTTACAGAGTTCTAGTTGAATTGTTCTCCATCCGAATACCGTTACTGAGATTCAACTCAGACCGTGGTTTTTTACTCAAGGACATGACTATCCAACAGGATATATCCTCTGCAGAGGGAGTACCATTTTCCACGAGTAACGGGATTACTCAGTCCCTTGGGACTAATTCCGTCTACAGTCTTTTGATTGAAAACACGCCTGACCTGCACACACCAGCTCAACTCACCAGTGTCTGGAATCACCCACGACACCTGCCAAGCAAAACTCTAAGTGGGGAGGCTACAACCTCGACGTAGCATGGGATCACAAAATTTATACCGCGCGCAAACTGGGGAAGCTATCCCCTTCGGCTACAACCGAAACACCCATGCCCCCGGACCGAATGACTAGCTTTAATCCATGGCCATGGGACCCTCATCACGGCCTCTCTGTACGGTGTGTGCTTTGGAAAGGGGTCGACAACCTACTGAACCATACCCTGTCCCCTCCAGGAACAAGTGGTGGTACCAACAAAAAGGGAGCTATTGATCCAGACTCGGTCTACAACCGACTCAGGTGGTCCAAGTATCCACCAACAATATTACCACTAGTGAAATAAATCACCACTCCTCGAGGCTCACCATGCTATGCCGGGCATACTCGTCTCGACGAGGGATTAGGGACAAGCTCGTGTCTACCCAAGACCACGACTTTCCCGGCTTCCTACCGGTGTGCAAGAGAAGCTCACGAGGATGACCCAAATCATTAGTGTATCCATTGCTGACCACAAAACAACTCCCAAGTGCACTCATGCACGAGACCATATCGATACATAAAGCTATCGCATACTCCACATCCAAAGGTGTTGTGATCGTATCAAAACACCACAACAAAAATATTATGCCAGAGTTTAGAAATGCTTGCCTTCAAGAGTATGCAAAGGATGCACTTATTGGAAGCTTTCCTTTTCCTCCAAAAATCTCGGGAGTTTGCGCCTTCACTTAATCAGAGGGAGCGGTCGCGCGGGTCACTGACAGTGGGTCCAGAGGGCCCACTGGTCAGGTTTGACCGTTTCTTCCCTCCTTCTCCTCTCTTCTGCCTGACGGGAGCGGGGCTCCGGCGATCACCGTCGACGAACGGCAGCGCCTCACGGGCATCCAAGGGCGGGGATGGAACGGCTAGACCGAGGCGGTCCTTTGGGTGGTTGAAGGGTCGTCGGAGGTGGAAGGAATCGCCGGCGGCGAGCTCCGCGGCGGAGAAAAGCTACGGTGGTGAAGTGCTTTTTGTGCTCCGGTGGTCTCCGATCGAGCTTGGGTAGTTGGGCAGCTCCGCAAGAACTATGGGAAGCTACTGGTGGCGCTGGATTGGCAAAAGGGTGGCCGGCTGCAACGAATTGCACCGGAGCTTGGCGGCGGCCGAGCTGGCCGGAGTTGGGGAGGACGGTCCTCTCCGGTCAATCTACTGCTAGGTGAACTCTACGGGGAGGGCCTGATGTCGCCTGAGTGCTCGGAGGGGCTCGGGGTTCCCTTTTATAGCGTGACGAGGCTCGCTCCGCGGCAGCAGAAGATAAGATCGCCGGCGACCACTTTCCTGTAGTTGCAGGGCATCGTGGCGGCGACGAACGCGTTCTGACGAGCGGGAGGATAAGCACGGCCTGTGCTCTGAGGCAGCTGGCGCGCGCTGGTGGTTTGGGCGGCGCCGTCCGCGGCGGAATCCGCTGCCGACGCCGGCGTGCTGCCAAGGCGGCGCTGCAGGGTGCCAGGGCGAGCTTGGAGGGTACTGGAGAGAGGGCGAGTGCGTGGCGGGGTTCGGCAGGCGGGCAGGGGTCAGAGATGGGACGCGACGAGGGCGGCAGTGCGGCGTGTCGGCGTAGTGTGCGCGCGTGCAAAACATGCGCTCTGGGCGCGCCCAGAGCACGCACGGCACCTGCTCGACGAAATGCCAGCACGCTCTAGAGCTCGAGGGTGGAGTTGGCACTGCACAGGATGGAGGTAGGGGTAGCAAAGCACTTAGTGGACAAGGTGGATAGGTCAGGGGTTCCAATCCACAATGCAAACCAGAGAGCTTGCCAAAAATGACTGTGCACACCAGGCGTTCGACAGAAAGCCAAGTGTACTTAGGCAACTCTTGGAGTGGCCGAAATCTCCAGATCAGTGTCTCTTTAGATGCAGGAGATGGTGGTAAGGTTAGTTTGGCAAAAACAGAAAGTTGATAGTGCAAGTTTTGCAAAACTCCAGTTTTGGACAGAAAGAAAAAGGGTTTAGAACATGCATTTCAAAACCTCCAATGAGTCCAATCTCCTGGACTTAAGAGTTTGGTAGGGAGGGCTACAAGTAGGAAAAGGCTCAGGGTCACTAGAGCAAAGAAAAACAAGGTTGCAGTACAAATCACCAAATTGGGTCAGAATGCAAAAGAGGTTGATCCACTCAAATTTTTCAAAGAACATTACTGGTTTTTTGCTTGAAGATGAATGGTATGCATCCACTGACATCTCCAAACACTTGGAAGAATTTTTAGAAGAATATTTAAATGGGTTTTAGTGCAAAAGTGCCTATTGGACCAGATTGGAAAAGTTGGTGTAGAGCTCAAAATCTCCAATGGCCAGAAGGTATTTTTGCATAAAAGTGATGTGGAACCATCACATGACATCCCCAAATTTTGGTGGAAAATTTGAATGCATTTGCCAAATGTTTGTAGTGCAAATAGGCTCCAAATGCAAAAGAAATCATTTTATAAGAACAAAGTTTTGAGAAAGTAAATCTTGCAACATTTGAATCCACTGATAAATAATTGTTTTATAATAGAGAGAAATCAAGCCCAACAATACCTTTGAAGGTTTTTCCCACAAGAGGCATAGATCCAAAATCAGAAAAGTTAAAACTTGACAATTGGAAAAGTTTTATTTCCTCGCAACATTTTAATAAATAAAAACAAGGCCAAAATTTTGGGGTGTCACAACACTACCCCCCTTAAGAAAAATCTCGTCCTCGAGATTTGTTAAATGTTTTTTTGAACAAGAATTTGTTTTGAAATAAAATTGTTTTTATCAAAGAAATCCTCCAATTGCAAAAAAACAAACGGCTATAGTGAGAGGGCAATAAGTGGTGTAAAACCACAGTGTGGTACACTGGCGTAGCGTGGAAAAATCCACGGTTAGGGAAAGCGAGATATTTCTATGGGATACAGTAATTTAGAATAAATTCTAAATTACTAAAATACGCTGGTCGCACCCGAGAGCACAGTGCTCTCTCTGGCTGACAGGTGGGCCCAGGGCCCACTGTCGGCCTCTTCTCCTACCTCTGGTCTCTCTTCTCTCTCGCGCGCTCTCCCGCGCTTCCTCCACCGGCGATGCCCAGCTTGTAGGGCTTCGAGGCCGTACCGTGGTAGTGCGCGGCGTGCTAGCTGCCGGTGCAGCGTGCACTCACCTCGCGGGCCAGGGTGCTGTCGGTACTGCTCGCGAACTCGCCTCCGAACACCGGCGGTCGAGCGACGAGTGGCGCTGGTGGACCTCGCCCACCGTACACCGATCTCGGGCTATAAAACGCTCGCGGAGCTCCTCTCTTCTCCCTCACACCGGGCCTCGCTTCTACTCCTCCTTCCTTCTCCTCCATAGCTGCTGGCAGGAGCTCGAGCCGGGGCTCTAATGGCGGAGGCAATGCCGGACTGGTATGTGGTCCTGGTGTGTGGAGGCTTGGCGGTGCTGCTGGGGTTCTCCGTGCTCCTGTGCGCGATGATCCTGGATGATCGTCGTGATGCTGCCGCTCGAGTGTTAGCTCTTCGCGGTGGCGGCGATCACGTGGATTAGGCGCGGCATCGGGGCTGACTGCTGTCGGTGTGCTAGGGCCGTTCGCGCTCGAATGAACACTCACAAGTCTCTCTCACTGAGACTGTGGTGTCCTCGAGTGTGGTTAGATAGGCGCAAAAATGTGCTCGCGGATTTGTAACAGTGCTCGTGGTCGAGTGGTGGCTGCGGAGAGTTTGCTGTAACGGTGTTGCGCGAATAAAAATCTATGTCGTGAAAATATGCATATACGCAGCGATAACTCGGGGAAAGGAATCTCCTCAAAACATGTTGCGAGCGACAAAAAAAATAATCAACACAAAACTAACAGCAGTAAAACTGTTCACAAAACAGGAACTAAGGAAAATCGGATCCGTCGCACAAAAATTTTACGAACATGCTGTGATACACAAATACACGTACTGGGACAATAAATACATCGGAGGCGTTTACATGGAAAAGGTAAAAAGACAGGATCCTGAGAAAATGCCTCTGGCACTGGGGCACACTCCTCTTCTATCGGGGGAAGCGGGTTGACCAGCCGATGAATGCGCCCTTCTTGGTCAGGCCTCAGTGGTCTGCCAATAGCGATCCGAGGATTTAAATCAGCGAGGCTTTGGAGATAACCCATTACTCGCTGAGTTAAACGCTCCTGAGCGATGACGTACTGGGCAAGATTGGCCAGTACTGGATCTCTCTCAATGCGCCCACCGGGAAAAGATGCAACTTCTCCGGGTGCTGCACGGCTCGGAAAATAATAGTACCCTCGCTCACTGGCATAGGGCACTGCGAATCGAAGACGAGCGAGCGCCTCGTACGCAGCAGCTTCTATGGCCATATGCGGAGTCGGCATGGATTTCCCCACGAAGGAGACTTCCGTTGGATCTTGGTTTGGGTATGCGGGAGGGATGTGCACCACTGCCCAATATTTCGAGGTGGATGGAGTGATCCTCGATTTGAGCAACTCGTACTGGGGTGGACGGGTGGCGCTCATAGTACTGCAGGTAAAGTCCCACAATAATTTGACAAAACTGCCGGGGGTTGCGTCTGGGGTTCTCAGATAAAGGCTGGGGGTCGACGTGGCAAGGAATGGCTGTGGGTGCTGCGCACAAAGGTGAGGGGTGCTCGGCAAGGTCACGAAGTGGCCTTTATATAGCACCGGGGCTGGGATATCTACCGGGGTGAAGGGTAACTGGCTGCCGATCTTGTACTCGGGTCAAAGCCACAGATATACACATCACATAAAGGTGACGCATTACTGTGGGCGCTGACGGGGTTGGTCTTGGCAGCTGTGCCTGAAATATAAAAATGCAACTGTACGCCAACGTACACATGCATAGCTACTACTCCAAAAATAAGAGCGCTCAAACAGACAGCATGCAACAAAAGCGATACAAGGCCACACATTACAAAGCGTAGGAAAACTAAGGCTCGATACAACTTGAGCGACTTAGTCTACTTCGTTAATGTCTAAGTGGGCTGGCCTTGCGGACGCCGATGCTTCTCCACGGTTCTCACCGTCGGGATTTGCTGGCTGAGGTTGAGGTACTGCAGGGTCGGGGAAATGGTGATGACCATCCTGGGGGTTGTTGGCCACAATCCCGTTGGAATGGGTTCCCAAAAGGCGACGAAGCGCTTCTGGGGTCACCAAAGTGCTCTGGTTGAGGCCTGGCGCAGACCTCAAGGGATCGATCGGGTGTCCGAACAGCACGACTGGGTTGTCGGTGTCGGGCTCCGCTTCTCTTCTCACCGGGGCTCGGCGAACCAGCTCTCCACGAGCTGCGATCAGATCGAGAGTGACCTGATCGAACAGTTGCTCCAGTGCGCTTACATAGCGCACCAGATGCAATAGCGCAGGATCCGTCTCGTGGTCTCCGTTGGCAACTTGGGGCGGCCTACCATACCCGTCACGACTGGGGTAGTAGTAGAACGAGCGACAGTTAACTCTGGGCGAGAAGTGCCGGAGTTGAACTATAGCTTCTCGGGCTGCCAGTTGGATGGCTTGTGGCTCAAAGGAAGTTGTCCTTCCAGTGAACCTGTAGGGGCGTTCTGGCAACAGACCCCTACCGTAGATGTGCACAGTGGCCCAGTACTAACGGCTCTCACCGTACATGGGTCCCTGGTACACAACATACTCAGGAGGCTCTTCCAACGCATAGGCACGGCGGGTGAGGTTTGCGAGCACGGTCACAAAACCTCCAAGGTTGGTCGCTGTGGTCTCATTGTGAACGATGGGACCAGGCATCGTGGTTGGGTTTGGGGGAAAGAGGTTGTGCTGTGCTGTGGCTAGCGTGCCCTTTTTATAGGAAAAGGGGACGGAGTCTTCCTCCGCACGCTTGCGATAGAGACGGGTTGGGTGTCGGTCACTGGCGCGTGATCGACGGGCTAGGCGGATAGGTTGGGCACCGTCCGCCGAAAAGGGCGTCGGGTCACTGTGGGGCTACCTTACGCGGGAAGCTTGACCGGGGTTAAGCTAAGGTCTGATGGTTTGGGTTAACCTAGGTTTATTGACCTGGCTAGGATAGGATTAGCCAATGGTCAGCCTGGCTCTGATACCAAGTCTGTCACGACCGGATTTTTGGGATATAAATTCCCAGAAAAACGGCCTGTGCGCTCATCAGCCCCAGGATTACTGTTAGCTGATGAGGTACCAACTTGATACAAGAACTCCAAGCAAGTACAAAAATATGTAGTACAAGACCATTTAGACTTAGGAGTACAACATTTGGTTTGCTAGTGGTTGATGGCGGAAGCGGTCTGTGGTTCATCTGCGTCTATGGGACTCCATTTCCCACAAGAACAGCTGACCAGGATAACTCCTATCTTCGCGAGGCTGCAAATGTCAACGCGCAGGTTCCGAGGTTGTCACCACGATGCTTATCTCCAAGCAAGGAATCTGGCCAAGACAATAGCCAGGGACAAGCCAGTGGGTACGTTTGAATGTACTCGCAAACATTAAGAACACAGGTATAATATATCAAACAGGCTCCGGGTTAATTAGATGATCACACGTCTGTCACGAAATATACGAAAGACCAAGATGCACACATATGGTTAAAAATATACCAAAACAAAATACTGGGTGCCAAACGAGTGTCTGAATGACTCCTCGAGCGGAAAATGCAGAATAGTAATACTGGTGCCAAACGAGTGTCTGAATGACTCCTCGAGCGGAAAAATGCAGAAATAATAATGCTGGTGCCAAACGAGTGTCTGAATGACTCCTCGAGCGGAAAATGCGGAATAATAATACAGGTGCCAAACGAGTGTCTGAATGACTCCTCGAGCGGAAAATGCAGAAATAATAATGCCGCAGTCGGGCGTCGGGGCGACACCACATAAAGGGCTTATAAAAGATAAATGAACAACAAGCATGCCGCAGTCGGGCGTCTGAGCGACGCCACAGAAAGGGCTTAAAAGAGAATAATTACAGTGAATATCCGGGAGGTAGAACCATCCCAAGGATACTCAATAAAATACATAATGGTTAGTCCAAAATAATAAGATCACAATCCATGCGTGCCATAATCATAAACAATATTTAGTACAGTCGTTTCTCCATCCGAAATCCGATAATCTAGTCGAGCCGTATCTCCATCCGAATACCGTTACAGAGTTCTAGTTGAATCGTTCTCCATCCGAATACCGTTACTGAGATTCAACTCAGACTGTGGTTTTTTACTCAAGGACATGACTATCCAACAGGATATATCCTCTGCAGAGGGAGTACCATTTTCCACGAGTAACGGGATTACTCAGTCCCTTGGGACTAATTCCGTCTACGGTCTTTTGATTGAAAACACGCCTGACCTGCACACACCAGCTCAATTCACCAGTGTCTGGAATCACCCACGACACCTGCCAAGCAAAACTCTAAGTAGGGAGGCTACAACCTCGACGTAGCATGGGATCAAAAAATTTATACCGCGCGCAAACTGGGGAAGCTATCCCCTTCGGCTACAACCGAAACACCCATGCCCCCGGACCGGATGACTGGCTTTAATCCATGGCCATGGGACCCTCATCACGGCCTCTCTGTACGGTGTGTGCTTTGGAAAGGGGTCGACAACCTACTGAACCATACCCTGTCCCCTCCAGGAACAAGTGGTGGTACCAACAAAAAGGGAGCTATTGATCCAGACTCGGTCTACAACCGACTCAGGTGGTCCAAGTATCCACCAACAATATTACCACTAGTGAAATAAATCACCACTCCTCGAGGCTCACCATGCTATGCCGGGCATACTCGTCTCGACGAGGGATTAGGGACAAGCTCGTGTCTACCCAAGACCACGACTTTCCCGGCTTCCTACCGGTGTGCAAGAGAAGCTCACGAGGATGACCCAAATCATTAGTGTATCCATTGCTGACCACAAAACAACTCCAAAGTGCACTCATGCACGAGACCATATCGATACATAAAGCTATCGCATACTCCACGTCCAAAGGTGTTGTGATCGTATCAAAACACCACAACAAAAATATTATGCCAGAGTTCAGAAATGCTTGCCTTCAAGAGTATGCAAAGGATGCACTTATTGGAAGCTTTCCTTTTCCTCCAAAAATCTCGGGAGTTTGCGCCTTCACTTAAACAGAGGGAGCGGTCGCGCGGGTCACTGACAGTGGGTCCAGAGGGCCCACTGGTCAGGTTTGACCGTTTCTTCCCTCCTTCTCCTCTCTTCTGCCCGACGGGAGCGGGGCTCCGGCGATCGCCGTCGACGAACGGCAGCGCCTCACGGGCATCCAAGGGCGGGGATGGAACGGCTAGACCGAGGCGGTCCTTTGGGTGGTTGAAGGGTCGTCGGAGGTGGAAGGAATCGCCGGCGGCGAGCTCCGCGGCGGAGAAAAGCTACGGTGGTGAAGTGCTTTTTGTGCTCCGGTGGTCTCCGATCGAGCTTGGGTAGTTGGGCAGCTCCGCAAGAACTATGGGAAGCTACTGGTGGCGCTGGATTGGCAAAAGGGTGGCCGGCTGCAACGAATTGCACCGGAGCTTGGCGGCGGCCGAGCTGGCCGGAGTTGGGGAGGACGGTCCTCTCCGGTCAATCTACTGCTAGGTGAACTCTACGGGGAGGGCCTGATGTCGCCTGAGTGCTCGGAGGGGCTCGGGGTTCCCTTTTATAGCGTGACGAGGCTGGCTCCGCGGCGGCAGAAGATAAGATCGCCAGCGACCACTTTCCTGTAGTTGCAGGGCATCATGGCAGCGACGAACGCGTTCCGACGAGCGGGAGGATAAGCATGGCCTGTGCTCTAAGGCAGCTGGCGCGCGCTGGTGGTTTGGGCGGCGCCGTCCGCGGCGGAATCCGCTGCCGACGCCGGCGTGCTGCCAAGGCGGCGCTGCAGGGTGCCAGGGCGAGCTTGGAGGGTACTGGAGAGAGGGCGAGTGCGTGGCGGGGTTCGGCAGGCGGGCAGGGGTCAGAGATGGGATGCGACGAGGGCGGCAGTGCGGCGTGTCGGCGTAGTGCGCGCGCGTGCAAAACGTGCGCTCTGGGCGCGCCCAGAGCCCGCACGGCACCTGCTCGACGAAATGCCAGCGCGCTCTAGAGCTCGAGGGTGGAGTTGGCACTGCACAGGATGGAGGTAGGGGTAGCAAAGCACTTAGTGGACAAGGTGGATAGGTCAGGGGTAATCCACAATGCAAACCAGAGAGCTTGCCAAAAATGACTGTGCACACCAGGCGTTCGACAGAAAGCCAAGTGCACTTAGGCAACTCTTGGAGTGGCCAAAATCTCCAGATCAGTGTCTCTTTTGATGCAGGATATGGTGGTAAGGTTAGTTTGGCAAAAACAGAAAGTTGATAGTGCAAGTTTTGCAAAACTCCAGTTTTGGACAGAAAGAAAAAGGGTTTAGAACATGCATTTCAAAACCTCCAATGAGTCCAATCTCCTGGACTTAAGAGTTTGGTAGGGAGGGCTACAAGTAGGAAAAGGCTCAGGGTCACTAGAGCAAAGAAAAACAAGGTTGCAGTACAAATCACCAAATTGGGTCAGAATGCAAAAGAGGTTGATCCACTCAAATTTTTCAAAGAACATTACTGGGTTTTTGCTTGAAGATGAATGGTATGCATCCACTGACATCTGCAATCACTTGGAAGAATTTTTAGAAGAATATTTAAATGGGTTGTAGTGCAAAAGTGCCTACTGGACCAGATTGGAAAAGTTGGTGTAGAGCTCAAAATCTCCAATGGCCAGAAGGTATTTTTGCATAAAAGTGATGTGGAACCATCACATGACATCCCCAAATTTTTGTGGAAAATTTGAATGCATTTGCCAAATGTTTGTAGTGCAAATAGGCTCCAAGTGCAAAAGAAATCATTTTATAAGAACAAAGGTTTGAGAAAGTAAATCTTGCAACATTTGAATCCACTGATAAATAATTGTTTTATAATAGAGAGAAATCAAGCCCAACAATACCTTTGAAGGTTTTTCCCACAAGAGGCATAGATCCAAAATCACAAAAGTTAAAACTTGACAATTGGAAAAGTTTTATTTCCTGGCAACATTTTAATAAATAAAAACAAGGCGAAAATTTTGGGGTGTCACAATGACACGGACAGCATAACGGCTGTAAATGCTCAAAATGATTTGAGACATCCTGCAAAATGGTGGCATAACCACTTAACATCACAAAATCAAAGTTCTGAGATCAACTGTCAACACACAGAAGTAGTAGGAACTGAACTCGGGCTTGAAACCAACAATCATAAAAATCTACAGATTAGTAACACGTGATACTGATAGAAGATGAGAAAGCCTAGTTCTTAATCCCCGCAGAAAAGAAGAGGGTGACTCAGATTAGAAGGGCATAAGGTATAAGGAGTAAAAAGAGCCTTACATTCCTTTCCACAATCAATTCCCTTATATAACTAAAGCATTTCTAGACTCAACTTCGACCTGTTTGGCTTGGTAATCCTACAGGCAGTCAGGCTCTGATACCAAAGCTGTCAGGACCCCGATTCCAAGTCACATCGATCTAGCCGGTAACACCTCATATCACTTTGCGGCCTCACGCACGGTACTCCCACGGGTGTCGCCTTACCATGGCCCGGGACCGTTTGCGCCTTTCGGCTCACGTATATGATAGTGTCGCTAGCATCCATATGACAGAGAACCTGGGCCGACATGAGTAGTCGTGAACCCAAAGTGGCACTAACTTACGGGGACAGACATACATGGATCAACATCGAGCATGTCGGTCAGCAGCGTGCGAATCCGGGCTGTAGCACTGGGCTAACAGGACTTCGGTGAACTGGGCTGTAGCAGGCTAGGCAGGACTCCGGATGTCACCGCGTGACATTTCCCCGAACGGACAGGCACAGGAACGAGGTGAATCACATGCCGGCCAGTCAAGTGTTCCGGAGCAGTAGGGCTGGGCTAGCAGGACTCCGGTGAACCGGGCTGTAGCGGACAACTATGGCTCATGGAAGCACAAGACTACATTTCCCCATAAGAGAGGCTACCAAGGATAAACAACTAGGTTGTCGGATCCCACACATACCAAGCATTTCAATCATACACACAATATGCTCGATATGTGCAAATACAACATGGCATCACAACAAGACTCTACGACTCAGAGTATTTATTCATTAGGCACCGAGGAGCAAGATATTACAAACATGGGTCTCATGACCCAACATTCAGAGCATACAAGTCAAAGCACATGAGGAAGCTTAACATGTCTGAGTACAGACATCGACAAATGAAAAAGGCTGAGAAGCCTGACTATCTACCAGACCCTGCCGAGAGCACAAGATCATAGCTGAGGTATCAAGCTAAACGTCGAAGTCCACACGGAACTACTAGCGAGACTGAAGTCTCTCTGCAAAAACATAAATTAAGCAAACGTGAGTACAAATGTACCCAGCAAGACTTACATCAGAACTAACTACATATGCATCGGTATCAACAAAGGGGGTGGTGGAGTTTAACTGCAGCAAGCCAGCTTTGACTCGGTGGCTATCCTGAACTACGACTGCAAGTAACTCTTTTGAGGTGGCGCACACGAGTCCACATATTCACCAAATCAATACACCAATATGGACCCGCTCCCGTCTCCCAACGAGAACGACATCCATAGCACTCACGCTTATCTTGCGCATTTTAGAGTATCCACTTTCACTTGTCTATGAACTGTACAGGCAACCAAGAAGTCCTTTACAGCGGACATGGCTATTCGAATAGATCATTTATAACCCTGCAGGGGTGTACTTCTTCACACATGCTCTAGCCACTTACCACCATGTACATGTCGTGTATCTCGGCAACCTTCAAGCGGAAGCCTGGCGAGGGAGTCAGCCACGACCTGACTAACCACACAAGTCTCTAGTCCAGGTTTATCGCCTATTCGGGTTCCATCCGCGAGGAGATCCTGCCGGGGTGTCGCTCACGGCCCCAAACAATGAGAGCAGGGTTCCCGAGGCACCAAACGAGCGCCCCGGTACACCGTGCCTCGTGTCTCTACCGGAACGTAGCCCACCCCTAGGGTCAGCGCTACGCACGGCCCCCAACACATATCCTACAAACACCAGAAACTAGTTGCAACTCCTAGACAGAGATCAAGGCAATTAATAAGTCGAGAGGGGCATTTAAGCATTCCAATGTGTGGTAGTAGCTGTTCATGGATCACAAACACAGAACTCAGTTCCTAAGGACAGTTGCAATGAGACTACCCACCATGTACTCCTACATGGCCTCTCACCGCTACCTTTACCAAATCGTGTTCACACACTTAGCTCTCAACAGTAGGACATGTTCACCACATTCCAATTCATCCCCGATGAATCAGACCTGACTCAACTCTAAGCAGTAGCAGGCATGACAACAAGCATGAATGAGTAGGCACATCAGGGCTCAAACAACTCCTACTCATGCTAGTGGGTTTCATCTATTTACTGTGGCAATGACAGGTCATGCAGAGGAAAGGAGTTCAACTACCACAGCATGTAATAGTTGAAACGTTGTTGTCCTAATGTAGTAAAAGAGAGCAGGAGCGAGAGAGTGGGATTGTATCGGAATGAACAAGGGGTTTTTGATTGCCTGATGGAGTGGTAGTAGGATACTGCCCTTTAGTCGGATATTCGTGGGTATCCTCGGAGGCATAACCTACCACGAAAGACACATCGGAACACAATCATCACATGGCAATATGCAACAATATGATGCATGCTATGACATGGCAATATGGGTGTGTTTTGGCTAATGCATTTTAAAACAGGTTGGTTTGAGTCCATTTGAATCAAAGATTCAAATGAAAGCCCATCATATGAAGTCATATTAATGCATTAGCTTGTTTCACTTAAACAGCAAGGTTAAAGTGTTCTGACATGCATGAAACCATTACAGATGGAAATATTGGATTTTTCTGATCAATTTTCATATATAAATCTTTGCATTTGGAGTTACAGTTTAATTTCTATGAATTTTTGAAGTTAATAATATTTTCTGGAATTTCCTGTATAAGAATAAATCCAGTAAATGATTTATTGCGTCAGCATCGCGTCAGGGTGATGTCAGCAGTCAACGGGGATGGTCCAGGTCAAACCTACCAAGTGGGTCCCGTGTATCAGTGTCATTAGACTAACTAATTTTAGTTAGTCCTAATCCTTGGTTAATTAGCAGGGCGGGCCCCACCTGTCAATGACTTAGTGGGTTAACTAAATGTTAATTAGCACTAAGCTAAAGTTAGCAGGGTCTGGTCCCACCTGTCATTGATCCAGGGGGATGTCAAACCCCTGGTCAAACGAGTTAATCCCGCCGGAGTTGACCCGCGACTCGTCACCAGCGAAGCCAGAGGCGGGGGAGATGTTCGGGTTTGCAACTCCGGCGACCAAAAGGGCGGACGATGGCATCTACGCGGAGCTGGGACTCGCCCGCATCCATATGTGCAAACGGCAGGGGCTGAGGTGGCCCGAGCTCGCCGGAGGCAAGCTCGCGGCGGTGGCCGGAGTTCCGGCATGCACGGGGACGGGGCTACGGAGCACGGCATGAGCAGACGAGAGGCTCCACGGGTTCCTGGGATCACTAGGAGCACGCCAGGGTAACTACTACAAGCGGAGGAGCTCGGAGACTACGCGTGCAATAGTAATGGCAGGCGGCAGCGCGGGAGCTCGCGGGGCAGCAGCTGCGGCACGAACTCGAGCAAGGGGGTGGAGGGGAAACAGAGAGGAGCTCACAAGGGGTTGGATGGGGCAGATGATGAGCTTGGGGACGTCCTGTCGGTGGCGAATCGACGGCGGCGGTGATCGGCTCCCGAGGTGGAAGACGGTGGTGATGACGACGCTACGGCGCGTCTCGGCTCGTTTGACTCGGTGGAGATGATGAGGAAGACGTCTCGGAACTCGTGGGAATGATGCGGGGGTGAGGGGGTGGCTGTGGCCGCGGCAACGACGAGCGGCGGCGATGGCAGCGTTCGACCGCAGGAGAGAGAGGGCGGCAGAGGAGGGGATGAGCACGGGAGAGAGTGAGAGGGGCCCGGGTTGTGCGTGGCTTCATCTGGAGAGACCCAGGGAGAAGCGGCAAGTAGGAGGTGGTCGGGGCGCGTGCGGCGCGCTGCGGCGACGCGCTCATCCTCCTGGCAGGGAAAGAAGATGACAGGGGGGAGGCCGGTGGGCTAGGCTACCAGCTGGGCTGCTAGGTGGGCTGTGCCAGGTGAGGCCAGGTCAGTAGCCTCTCTCTCTCTTTTATTTTCTCTTTTCTATTTATTCTGTTTTGTTTCGATTTAGTTTTAACACCCAACCATTTTATAAAATCCGGAAAATAATTATGTGGCTAGAACTAAAATATACAAAACCACATAAAATGTTCCAGAATTATTGGACAAATATTAATTATATAAAAAATATATATCCAATGCAAATAGTTATTGAATTACTTCAAAGGCCCAAAATAAATGTTTCTGAGATACCAAAAATATTGGTTTGAATTTTACCTCTTGCCAATATTTTCAGAGACTAAGAGGAACATTTTCTTGGACTTCTTTGAAGTGATTTTAATGTTGATTATCTCTGAAATGATTTATGAGGGTTTCAACTAACCTCATTTCAAATTTCATAAACATAACTATGATGATGACATGATGAGATGCAAAGACAAACAAGGCTAATCTAGGGCTGTGACACTCGGATATATTAAATATGGCCCTAGTTAACCTACTGATAAATGGGTTACAGATATATTTAGTGAAATGTCTGATTCGACGATTAATCCCTTATCAGCCCCAGGCTATATGGTACCAGCTACCGATATCCTGAATAGTGAGTACATATAAGCAATGCGATGAAACTAACTTCGATGGAAAACAACACTGTTCTCAATATTGTCCTGTATGAGTACATATAAAGGCATTTTAAGCACAACAGACTAAACATCAACCAAATATATCCATGGTAGACAAAATAATCTACAAATGATAGCTTCAGTGTGCAGGCTTAAGCATGCTAGTTAAGGAAAACAAGAATCGGAAAGGTGTGTTAACTGCATCAGGCATAACATTTAAAAACAAGCAGATAATCATTCAAACTAGTATTGTGCAGGTCGAAAGTACACAAATTGTTAAAAAATGAAAAGGCATGTTAACTGCAATATCCTTAAGAACAACCAAATATCGTAATTCATAGTGGTACGGTTGAAACTGTTATTGATGAAATTGAACTGCACGGCAAATAGTTGCACATATAGAGCATCACATTGTGAAGAACTGAAATAAACAAGTCATAAGGCCAACTCTAGCCAATCCTTTAGAAGTTAATTGACTAAAACCCTTAGTGGATATATATATATATACTCTAGCAATTTTTGGGCTTTTCTAGTCGATCCCCTAAAAGTAACATTGTAAGCTTCCATTTGATCAAGTTCAAAGCAGGTTCAACCGAAAGTAGCATGCATTCAAACATAAACATAGATAGTTTTGCCGAACCGAACATAAAACATAAATTTAAACTAAGCTAAACTACTTTCGGTCGAAGTAGAGGTCGAGCCAATCCTTCCTCGTCATGTAAGGTGTGTTGCGATTCGTGTCCGGGCTGGTGCCGTCGTCGGGGTCATTGGGGAAGGCACTCCTCCACTCGTCGACGTCGATATCCTCGTCCTCGGGGCCCACCTCGACGCCCTTCGCGCCACCGCCTTCGACCTCGTCATCGGAGGTGAGCGCGATAATCTCGGCACCCCCCGCGCCGCCCTCCTCGCTGCCTTCGACCTCGTCATCGTAGGAGAGCGCGATAATCTCGCCGCCCTCCGCGCCGGCAAAGATCGCCTGCTCCGCCTCCACGAGCTCCGGGTGCTGCCGGCGCAGCTCTTGCATGTAGGCCTCGGCGGCGGCCTCGGCCTTGAGGCGCTCCCACACCTCGCGGTCCTCTCGTGCCATAGCCGAGCTCACCACCCAGGCTCCAGCGGAATGAGGTCGGCCGGACGTGTGCCGAAGGGGAAATTTAGCCTAGCCGCCGTGCCATGGTAGCAGACCTACTAGCGGTCATACTCCATGGCCGTGAGCTCGGCCATGTGGAAGCTACCAAGCCACCAGCGGGTGTGTGTCTCCCGATCTGTAATCTCAGCGACTCACGTCCCCCACTGCCGCTGCCGGACCCCAAGGTAGGACCTCGTCGGCTAACGGATCCGAGAGAGGACGGGGAAGTCCTCGAACCAGCATAGGGGCGCGGCTGCAGGCGGATTGGGGGACCAGCGTCGGCGGATCGACCCCGCGGAGGACGATGGGGACACCTCGGTGGCCACCTCGCTGGCGTCGGACGAAAAGGCCGCGATAAACCTGTTTTTGGCCATTGGCTCCTCGAGCTCCCCGCCACACAGGCAGAGGTTGAGGATGGAGGCGCCGATGATGGCGGCGACCTACTAATGGTTTCGAGGGTGGTGTGTGTCTGTGTGAGCGGAGGTTTTGGGGAGTGTGTGGTGTGTGTGGAGGGGGAGGGCAAGGTGGTGTTTGAGGAAATACTATGGCAACTGGAAATTTTACTAGGCGGGAGTAACAAGGCGGGGCTACTGAAAATTTGGATCAAGGGCGAGCAAATATTTTTTAGATTGCGAGGGATGCAGAGGCAGGAGTAAAATGCCGGGGCTACTGAAAATTTTAATCAAGGGACTGAAGCAGAGCGGGAGTAAAAGACATCGCACACAGTCCACACATACTAATCGTGTGCTATCAAACATTAAAACCTTCCAGGCGGTAGATATTTTCGAGATTGCGAGGCAGTAATATTTTCGAGATTGCGAGGGATGCAGAGGCGGGAGTATTTGGGGAGCGAGCTAGTGTGCTTGACACGGCGGCTGTGTACTGTAGTCGACGCACCTTCTCGCGTAAGCCATAGGCGTACTATACACCGACGGTGCTATAGGATATTTTGTACTACATCTCACACGGTTGGTGATAATAAACTGTGTGGGATCTACTTGATTTTTCATCTGGATTTGAATTACATAATGGGCTCACAGCGGCAATGGGTGGTGTTTGAATTGCTAGACCTTTTATCTGCAGTGAACATGCAACTATATGTGTGTCGTCAAAGAATTGGAATTATTTACGGTTTGTTTGGACATTTTATATATTAAACTGGTTTTCTATCCATTTCAGGTGCACAATTCAAAATTAAACTACATGCACATGCTCCGCTGCATATAAATTGGTTCAAAAACCAAATCTGTGTCCTTGGGTGCATGCTTAGGTCCCATGCAAGAAATGGGAATACATTTCAAACACCAAGGCACTGTTGATTGCCAACAAAACATTGAGATAGCTGGTTTTTAAATTCTAGTAAATCCAAAACTCGTCTGAAATTCATGAAACTTGGCATGGTATCATGGAGCGGCATCAACATGCCGTGGTAAAAGTTTTGTCCCATTTGGGGCAGGTTTGGGTATAAGCTTCTCACAAACCAGAGCTTCTCACAACAAGCCTGATGGTTTCGGTAGGGAACGTGCCACCGTTAGGGACAAAACGATATCCATTGCCTATTATTGCTTTCAAAAAAATTCTAGTGTCAACATAGAACAACATGAGTGTTGTGTTAAGTTTTGGAATTTTTGGGGGTTCGTTTGGACATTTTTATACATTAACTGGGTTTTGTAGGCATTTTATGTGCGTAATTAAAATTTGAAATACATGCACATGCTCTAGTGCATATAAAATGGTTGAAAAATCGAATCTGTGTCCTTGGGTGCATGCTTAGGTCCCATGCAAGAAATGGGAATGAGTTTCAAACACCAGGGCACTGTTAATTGCCGGCAAAACGTTGAGATACCTGATTTTTAAATTCTAGTAAATCCAAAACTCATCTGAAATTCATGTAACTTGGCATAGTATCATGGAGCGGCATCAACATGCCGTCATAAAAATTTGGTCCCATTTGGAGTAGGTTTGGGTATAAACTTCTCACAAAATAGAGCTTCTCACAACAAGCCTGATGGTTTCGGTAGGGAACGTGCCACTTTTGGGGACGAAACGATATCCGTTTCCTCTTACTGCTTTCAAAATTTTCTAGTGTCAACATAGAACAACAGGAGTGTTGTGTTAAGTTTTGGATTTTTTGGGGGTTCGTTCGGACATTTTTATACATTAACTGGGTTTTCTAGGCATTTTATGTGCATAATTCAAATTTGCAATACACGCACATGCTCAAGTGCATATAAAATGGTTGAAAAATCAAATATGTGTCCTGGGGTGCATGCTAAGGTCCCATGCAAGAAATGGGAATGACTTTCAAACACCAGGGCACTGTTGATTGCCGGCAAAACATTGAGATACCTGGTTTTTAAATCCCAGTGAATCCAAAACTCGTCTGAAATTCATGAAACTTGGCATGGTATCATGGAGCAGCATCAACATGTCATGGTAAATTTTTTGTCCCATTTGGGGCAGGTTTGGGTATAAGCCTCTCACAACAAGCCTGATGGTTTCGGTAGGGAACGTGCCACCTTTGGAGATGAAACGATATCCGTTGCCTCTTAATGCTTTCCAAAATTTTCTAGTGTCAACATAGAACAACAGGAGTGTTGTGTTAAGTTTTGGAATTTTTTGGGGTTCGTTTAGACATTTTTATACATTAGCTGGGTTTTCTAGGCATTTTTTGTGCATAATTCAAATTTGAAATACATGCACATACTCCAGTGCATATAAATTGGTTGAAAAATCAAATATGTGTCCTTGGGTGCATGCTTAGGTCCCATGCAAGAAATGGGAATGAATTTCAAACACCCGGGCACTGTTGATTGCCAGCAAAATGTTGAGATACATTGTTTTTAAATTCTAGTAAATCCGAAACTCGTGTGAAATTCATGAAACTTGGCATGCTATCATGGAATGGCAACCGACATGCTGTAGTATTTTCGTGTCCATTTTGAGGGAAGGCGCACTCGAATAATAGCCAGCAAAGGCATTTTGAAAAAATAGTTGCCACTTTAATATCTCAAACATTTGTATAATTCAAACTGTGTGCGTTCTATTAACCATTCACGTGATGCCACGTGTCTTGGTTTTAATGGCTATAGGAGGTGTCGTGCGGAGAGCTGCTTGACTGAACGGGAGGCGTGCGAGTGCAGTCCGGTGCGCAGGCTCACCGAGAGGCTCATTGAGAAGCGTGCGAGCTGTTCAACGCATGATTTGTGCATCTCTTCAACGCAGACGGTACAGATTGAATACGGTATGAGCTGTTTAACCGTGCCATGCTTCACTTAAGCAGTAATGCGGCATAAAATAAACCAAAAAATATATGTGCTACCACACGCCCCGTGTGCCGTGCGAGTAGGCGTGACTTGACAGGAAGCATGCGAGCAGTCCACCGCGCAGGCATACCGGGAGGCGTGCGTGCAGGTGTGCGTGTACTTATGGGGAGGCGTGCGAGTAGCTGTGGGAAACGATGGTAGGAATGGCAGAAGTCCGCCGAGCAGGCTCACTGGGAGGCGAGACAGCTTTTCACCGCAGCCTGCCTCACTCCCACTGGTCCGTATTAATTGTGTGCCCGAGCCGCCGTCCCTAATAGGCGGCCGCACCCTCGGTCCACAGTGGTCACCAACGTGTGGACTCTAGAGTGTATGACGATGCCGCCGAAGCGCACCATTGGAGGGAGTGGCGATGACGGGGCTGGTGAAGCACCCGCGCAACGTGTGAAGCTGGGAACAGAGGTTTCCATCACCATCGACGAGGTCTCGCGCGGGCAGCAGCACGACCTTGACTTCGTCGGCGCTGTTGTGCCCCCCCCAGCCGGAGCCGGAGGTCAACAACAACTCCGGCAACGACTGCGACTCGGACGGAAAACGGGTTAGTCATCTATATACCCATTTGTGCGGCAAGCATATCAAGTGTTTTCTAGAATACAAATCCAATGGTTATGTTCTCTCAGTCCATGAAATCCGACTAATTAAGATCCGTTAGATGCACGTAGTGTATTGATTGTTTGAATGTTATCCGTATAAAGTTAGTGATTAATTGTTTGTTCTGTACAAATGATTTTTGCTAATAATCCGACTAGGGTCAGCTTGCGTGCTAATAATTCTTGGCCAGATATTGAGAATTGATTTTGAATGTCCTACATATATGTTTGTGCCTTTCTTCTTCCTGATCTTGAGAATTGATTTTGAATGTCCTACATGTTATGCCATTTTTTCTTTCAGATTGGTATGTACACAGATGAGGCTCCGGCCAGCGCTGCCGCCGGATGTAGATCTTGGGCCCGGCTGTGCAGCCAGAGGCGGGACCCCTGGACCTGAGGAACCAGAAGAATCTCCAGCGGACCGCATCAGCGATCTCCCAGATGGCATCCTTGGGGAGATCATATCCCTTCTCCCCACCAAGGATGGCTGCCGCACACAAGTCCTTGCATCTCGGTGGCGCGCTTTGTGGCGCACCGCGCCTCTTAATCTCGACTGTCGCCAGCTATCTGTCGGTGATGATTCTGAACTCCCCGGAGCCATCATCTCCTCGCACCAGGGCTCCGTTCAGCGCATCTGCATCCCGGCAAGCTACCTACTAGACATACCGTTAACAGTGGCCGCCTGGCTAACATCCCGTCGATTCGATAAACTCCAGTAGCTTTAGTTCTACCATTACTACAGCGATAGGTTACCACCAATAACTGCATCTCTGCCCTCAGCGTTAATGCCCATATCATGGTTTTCCTCTTCTCTCCACACCGCCACCTTGACCCGGTGCCATCTAGCAGACAATCTGGTACAAATGCTTTGACTGCCACTATAGAAAAACTTGCGCTTGTGTTGGTTCATCTGTCGGAGGCCTCATTGCACAGCATCATCCACTCCACCTGCCCTGCACTGGAGCGTTTGGTGCTTGTTTTTGGAGCAGGAATCGATATCCCTTGTCTCAAAATAAAGTCGCCTCACCTTGTAACCATTGGAATTAGTTTTGAACGACAGGAGCTCATCACCAAAGATGCCCCTTCACTTCAAAGGTTGGTCCTTGATTGTTGTTATAAACCTAAGAAAATAATTGTGGTCTCTGTGCCTAAACTATAGACCTTGGGTGCAATTCATGATCCGTATAAATGGTTCGAGATGGTGTTTGCCTCCACACCTATTGAGGTACTGTATATTATTCATGTACACTTTTGTAATTTGCATTTTTCATTTGTGTGCATAAGTTAAGTATCATCTTGGTGTACACTTTCAGTGCTAATATTATCTTCTATGCTCAATGAAGTGCTTGTCCATCCTATCAGTGGTGGTGGATTCTGTCAAGACCTTATATATCAGTATGTGGTGTTTTGATCTAAACATCATTATTGCCTTGCTACGATGCTTTCCAAGTCTGGAGAATTTGTATGTAAAGGTGATTATTTCACGCACATTGAAAGCCCATATATATTATACTATAATTAATCGTACAGCTATCACTCTTTCAACATAATCTTTTTTAGACATTAACTATTTTCAATCTTCATCTCTATTTAATCAACAACACATGGAGAAAAAGGTATAACCAATCGATGGTTGATGAAGCACGGGGATTTTCTCAGATCTCATGACATTCGTTTGAAGAAAGTAACGCTTGAAGGATATTCATTCAACAGTGCAAACACTAGCCTTGTCAAATTCTTCATGTTGAATGTGAGGGCAATATTGTCGGTGAGGATTAAGTTTTTCAACAAGAAATTACTCACGGTTGCAAGTGTTGAAGAGCATAAAAAGAAGTTTCAGGTAGACCTAAGGGCTTCTGATCATGTTCGGCTTCTATTTTACAACAGCTTGTCGTCATCATGGAGTAGTAGAATTATTGTACTGGGATCTTGATTTTATGGATCAGACTGATCCATTTGATTGTAACTGCCGAAAACTTTGGTTGAGTTAGATGTCATTGTCCTATTCAATCCGGGTTATGTGTAAACCTGATGAACAATTAATCCTCGTGCTTTTGTACCTTCTGTAAGCTGGAGTTAGACATTGTTGCCCTTTTCAACTAGGGTTTGAACCACATTTTCTTTCATACTGGGCCGATGGCTTGCCATTTCTTTAATTAAGACATAAATATTATAAGCATTCACAACATAGGGAAAGAACCTCACTCTCGCGGGATCCTGGAGATCTTTGTTCATTATAGAACTGCAAGTTTTTGTGCCCACCAGCACCCACACACTTATTTTCAGCTAGCACACCAAATCGGCTATAATTCTTAATAAGAAAAGTTGCATGGTAGTGGCAGATTTGGATTTGTCATTTGGGACCCACGAGGAAAAATCCTATCCAGGGCGGTGCCAACTCGACGGTAAACATTGAGAAACCTGGTTTTAAAATTAGTGTAAATCCAAAACTTGCCTCAAAATCATGGAACTTCCCACGGTGTTATGACATAGCACCAACATGCTGTGGTAAAAAATTAGTCCAATTTGGGACAAGTTTTGGTACAAACTTCTTACAAACCGGAGCTTCTCTCAAAAAGGCTCATGGTTCCGAGAGGGACCTTGTCACCTATGTGTGTGAAACGACATGCGCTGTCTCTTCCGGCCTTGATTTATTCTATAGAGGCAACATGCAACTATAGTAATTTGAAATTATTCACGATTCGTTTTTCCTTTTTATACATTATTTGAGTTTTCTAGGCATTTTGGAACATACTTAGGTGTGTGCAAAGGTCATGTGTGTACTAGCCAGACATGTAATTGGATGTTCAATCTGTTTATGGAATCAAGTCCTTATAAGTTATAAGTACGTATGTTGTTGTTCTGTGTGCAATGACATCGCACACAGACCATACCGGGGAACCCGTCAGGGATGATTTCATCAATCATTGACAATTGTATACCACTAAACGTTTGCCCAGAACACATACGTGTTATTAGTAGCAACCGTCTGTGTTATTATCGGTCATCGCACACATTTCTGATTAGAGACCTGTTTGCTGCATATCACACACATCTTGTTATATTGAACGGTTTCTGTTCTCTTGTCTCAACACAAATAGTTCATCCGAGTGCACCGCATGCCGTATATCGCACACACCTTGATCTGGCTGACCGTTTCTTTTGTGTTTCCTAATCACAAACAGTTCATCCGAGTGAACCGTATGCTGTATATCGCACACACCTTCATCTGGCTGCCCATTTCTTTTGTTCCTCCTCATCGCAAACAGTTAATTGAACTGAACCATATGCCCTGCATCGCACACGCAACTAAAATCTGAACCGTGTTTGATGCATCCGTCATCGCAAACGTTTTGCACCTTTTTTGACGGTTTTTTTACACCACCATTTGCGATTATTGCATCGCACACAGTTTCGTCGAAGGGTCTCTGATCGTAGTGTCGCATTAGCAGCATCCCACAATAGTGTCTGGTGTTGTTTCCTTGTGACAGAATGTCGCCATAATTAGGAGACAGAGAGGATCGAGTGGGACCTGAACCCCACCAGGTAGATCGTCAACAACAAGGTAGCCCTTGCTGTCCTTCGACTGGACGAGCATCTCAACGATACCTTGGGATATATCACTCAGCTACACGATGCCATGGGAAGGATCGACAAGGAGCTGCACCCGGGGGAGGGGGTTCAGGCGGATCTGTCGGCCATCATGACATGACTAAATGAGATCCCTGCCCGAGTGCAGGTGTGGAAGAAGTCGGCGGCCCGCAGTGGTGCTGATGTGGCCTTGTCACTCGTCCGTGTCTATTGCAAGGATGTGGATGAGGTGAAGCTAAAGAACCTTCGAGTGGTCAACAAGAAGAAGCTCAAGTTCATGGACTTCATGGAGACGTTCACCAAGGCCGCCATGCACATCGCCTACGGAATCGATCTGGAGACCTTCGTCGAGCCAACCAGGCCTGAGCCTGATGCGTAAAAAACTTGCTTGACTTAAATTTGCCCTGAAATGCCGGCTGGTTAATGTAACCATACACTCTAATGGGATCCAAGCTCGTTTAATTTTGCTTTCGCTCTTGAACAGTCAAATGGGTCGAAGCTTTTGATTGGGAACTTTGAGTCCTCGTTTATTTTCATGTTTTTTTTGGACTTAGGCGAAAGATAAGCCCCCGAGTGTGGACCTTGTCCTCACTCAGGAGTTTTTCGAACTTAGGCAAAAGCTGGTTTGCGCTAAGCCCCAGAGTGTGGATCGTATCCCCACTCGGAATGTTTTCGAACTGAGGCAAAAGTTGGTTCGCGGCTAAGCCCCCGAGTGTGGAGCGCGCCTTCACTCAGAATGTTTTCGAACTTAGGCGAAAGCAGGTTTGCGGCTAAGCCCCCGAGTGTGGAGCGTGTCCTCACTCGGTTTATTTTTGAAATTGGGTGAAGACAGTTTTGCAGCTAAGCCCCCTGAGTGTGGAGCGTGTCCTCACTCAGATTTTTTTAACTTAGGCGAAAACTCATTTGTAGCTAAGCCCCTGGGTGTGGAGCATGTCCTCACTCGGTATGTTTTTTGTACATAGGTGAAAACTGGTTCGTAGCTAAGCCTTCGAGGGTGGAGCGTGTCCTCACTCGGGTTGTTTTTTAACTTAGGCAAAAACTGGATCATAGCTAAGCCCCCGAATGTAAAGCGTGTCCTCACTCGGATTGTTTTTGAACTTAGGTGAAAATTGGTTCGCAGCTAAGCCCTCGAGTGTGGAGCGTGTCCTCACTCAGTATGTTTTTTGGACTTAGACGAAAAATGGTTCATAGTAAAGCCAATTCAACCGATGGGAGTGTGTTGATTTCCAAATACTGTTAGTCACCTGAGTGAAAATGCGGCTGTAGACCCAACCGGACTTTATACATGAAATGTAGGACTTTTATTCATCTAGCACTACAAAAAAGACACATCTATGACATTATGGCCCGAGTGAAAAAAATCTGGCATGCTTATGACTCTTCTATGATGATAATTCTGCCAAAAACACATATCATCATAGACGTGGTGGGCTCCTACTTCTATGACAAAAAATCATGACAGAAAAGGAAAATTTCTGGGAGTTCCCAGTTACGATGGGTGGTCGGGGCCGAGTGATGCACTATCGTTTGCGTGTTTTCTCTCATATGCGCGTGTGTGCGAGGCGTTGGCTAACTGAACACGAGCAAGGCATTCGCTTAATGAACCCAATGGATTGCACTAGCTACGTTACTAAACCCGGGTGATCAAACCCTTGGTTGTTAACTAAACTCGAGCGATTCATTCGCTGCTGACTGAACCGGAGTGATTCTGTAGGCGTTCTGGGAACAGGGGTACCCAGACTTGCCTGCCTGCAGCCCATCGCGTGGCTCCATCGATGGCCTAGTACAGCCCATCTTCAGCACCAGCAGCACAAGACCCTCATGAGGGGCCATGCCTTGCGAGGCGGACGACGCCAAGACCTCCAAAAGGAGAGGCCTCCTCAGGCTGGCTGATTTCTATGCAAGCCCTCACCTCGTGAGGCTCGGATGACGCAAGCCATGTTGACCAAGGACAGGTGGGCACCAGCGGGCGCAGTGCAGCAGGTTACCTCTTTGGTGCTAAAGAGGCAAGCGGAGGCACGAAGTCCCGAGGAATCAACCAAAGGTTTCCATTTCCATGCTACAAGACCAAGACCGCCAGGACGGAAGTCATCGCCGAGCCCACCATGGCGTCACGACCTGAAGCTTTGCAGGCAAAGACTAACTTTTGTCAGGATAAGATGTACTAGTTGTCCCCCAATTTGGCCATTCTGGGATCCCTTCCCGCTTCCATTTTGGGAAGAGGACCAAGGCCACTATAAATATATAGGGCCTAGCCACCACCGTAGGAGGGATCTGTCGATCCGGACCCAGTCCATCCTCACACTCACCAGCTCACTCAAACACAAGAACACACCTCCTGAGGTTGTTCTCTCACTATACTAGTTTATCCTCAGCCCACCTCGAGGCTAATCCAGCACAAAGCAGGAGTAGGGTAATACACCGCAAGGTGGCCTGAACCTGGTTAAATTGTTGTCCATTTCCTTCCAGTTCATTGAGCTAGGCCGTGGGATCAACAAGTTGGTAGACTGGGGAGGTTGAGTCCTTCGCACGCAACCCAGAGTTTGAATCTATCTTGGGTTTGCGGATCCTGGAATACAACATTTGGAACGCCATGTAGGGGTGCGTGTCGAAGGATCGCCTTCCCATCAGTCGCACTTCGTTCTCGCCGTCAAGCTTCCATGGCTAGTGCCACTTCACCCGTCGCCTCGCTGGGTGCGTCTAGAGATGCTCCGGGCCACCGGGCCTTCTCTCCCGTCCTCCGACGAGTGCAGTGGCCACCGAAGTTCAGGCCGGACTTGCCACCATGGTAAGATGACATGACGGACCCTGTGGGGTTCCTCCAGGCATACGAGGAGGCGGTTTGGGCAGCCGGCGGCGACCACAAGGTCGCGGCGAACTGGCTACCCATGGCCCTTACGGGCGTGCCACACGCCTGGCTCCTGGGCTTGCCGGAGTCTTCATGGCCTCCTGGGAGGAGCTGCTCGGCCTCTTCATCGTGCGCTTCGCGGCGCAAGCACCCCAAGCCGTCGCGGCACTCCTTGGCGGCTTGCAGGTACCAACCTTGGACCGCCATGTCAAGCAGTTCTTCCGCCAAATGGGCGCCGTCCACCCGCAGCGAGGAGCTCCTCCGGGCTGGGCGGCGCCTAAGGCTGACCTTACCTTAGACTCGAGGGACCACCCCACGAATGCGGCCAGCGCCGGCGCGCTCCTGATGCTTTGCACCCCCACCATCTACAACGTGGCGGTCACCAAGACCCTCGTCGATGGCGGCGCCGGTCTCAACGTCCTCTCCGTGGAACCATTCAGGCTGCTTCATGTGCCCCACGGCCGGCTCCGCCCCACCAAGCCTTTCTCCGGGGTCGTCGATGGCTCTACCTGCCCCCTGGGGCAGATTGACCTCCCCGTCACCTTCAGCAACCGCGACAACTATCGCACCGAGCTCATCGACTTCGACATCGCCTGCATCGGCCTCCCGTACAACGCCATTCTCGGGTACCCGGCCTTGGCCAAGTTCATGATGGCATCCCACCCTGGCTACAACCTCATGAAGATGCCGGGAAGCAGCGGCGTCCTCACTGTGGTGGGGGACACCAAGGAGGCACTCTCAGCCCTCAAGCTTGCCTTGAGGGCCGCGGCGGCCGCGCGACCAAGCGGGAGGGAGCTCCGGATGGCCCGGGGCTGCACCAGCAAAGAAGAAGCAGTTATTCTGTCAGGACCGGGATGAAACAAAGCAGGTCCCGATCGACGAGGATGGGAAGCCGGGCCCTTCCTTCACCATAGGTGTCGGCCTTCTCGCAGACCAGGAAGAGGCCCTGATCAGCTTCCTCCGCGCGAACAAGGACGTGTTTGCATGGGAGCCGAAGGACTTGGTCGGGATCTCGAGGGGGATAATTGGGCACCACTTGAAGGTCTGCCCTAACGTGCGCCCAGTGAAACAGAAGGCGCGGCGGCAGTCCAAGGAGAAGCAGGCATTCATCATCTAAGAGAGCCGCAAGCTGCAAGAGGCTGGCGTCATCCGAGAGGTGCGGAACCCGGAATGGCTGGGAAACCCGGTTATCGTCCACAAGAAAGGCGGGAAGGAGCGCATGTGCGTCGATTTCACCAACCTCAACAAGGCTTGTCCTCAAGACCCCTTTCTGCTTCCACGCGTCGATCATATCATCGACTCCACCGCCGAGTGTGACTTGCTGTGCTTCCTGGACGCCTTCTCAGGCTATCACCAAATCAAGATGGTGGTACAGGATGTTGAGAAGATGGCTTTCTTGACCACATGTGGGGTGTACTGCTACACCTGCATGCCGTTCAGGCTGCGTAATGCCGGAGCAACCTTCCAGCGACTGATGCACATCGCATTGGGCCGGCAACTCGGGAGGAACGCCGTGGCATACGTCGACAACATAGTGGCGAAATCTCGGGAGGCAAGGACTCTTATCGAAGACCTGGAGGAGATATTTGCCAGCCTGCGCAAAGTGGATATGTGACTCAACCCGGAGAAATGTGTGTTTGCTGTCCCGTCCGGCAAGTTGCTGGGATTCCTAGTGTCCCACAGGGGGATCGAGGCCAACCTGGAAAAGGTCAAGGCCCTAGAAAAAATGAGTCCACCGCATACCCTCAAGGAGATGCAAAAGTTGGCGGGCTGTGTAACCTCGCTCGGTCATTTCATCTCCAAGCCAGGAGAGCGCGCCCTCCCCTTCTTCAAGTTGATGAAAAAGAAGGGCCCATTCGAGTGGACTCTGGAGGCTGACGCGGCCTTCCAAGACCTCAAGAAATACCTCACCAGCCCACTGGGGATGGTAGCGCAGCGCCCCCTTGAACCGTTGGTGCTCTACCTGGCCGCCACGCCTCACTCGCCAGCGCCACGCTCGTGGCGGTCCGGGAAGGTTGTCAAGCCGAGGGCGCACAGGATCACGCCCGACACCTCACCAAGACGCCGCAGCTCCATGACGACGCTCCTGAGGACTCGGCCACCCCTCCAGTCTGTAGGGCTCCTGAGGATGGCGCCCCTGAGGCCACAGCCACCCCGTCAGACGGCAGTGCTCCTCAGGTCCCTCAGCCTCAGGAGGCTCTTGACCCCACTAACGCCTTCACCCTCATCGTGCACCTGGTGTACTTCATCACCACGGTGATGCATGATGTGCGGGCACACTACCCCATGCCACAGAAGCTTCTGCTCGCGCTCCTCGTTGCCTCCCCAAAACTGTGTCATTACTTCCAAGGCCATCCAATCAAAGTTGTCTCGCCTTATCCCTTGGAGAGGGTGCTCAGGAGCCCCAACGCCGCGGGAAGGGTAGTAGAATGGAACATCGAGCTGCAAGCGTTCCAGCTGGAGTTCAGCACCACCAGAGTCATTAAGAGTGCGACCCTCACAGACATCATGACATAATGGACTAACGTCCCTGGCCGTGAAGTGTGCTAAGACCGTTCTCTCATGCCTGGAGACGAGGCACCAGATGGATGGGTCATGTACTTCGACGGTGCGTTCGCGCGCCAGGGCACGGGGGCTGGAGCCGTGCTCATTTCACCCACCAAGGACAAGCTCTACTACCCCGTCCAACTCTACTTTCAAGGTCTCCAACAACATTGCGGAGTATGAGGGCCTGATCACCGGACTCAAGGCTGCCGCAGCTCTAGGGCTCAGGCGCCTCACCATCAGGGGCGACTCGTAGCTCCTCGTCAACTTCTCCAACAAGGAGTACAAGCCAAAGGACGAGCACACAGAGGCATACCGCAAGGAGGTACGCAAAATCAAGAAACGATTCTTGGGCCTGGAATTGTAGCACATGCCACGAGGCACAAACAAGGAGGCGGACGACAATGCCAAGAGGGTGTCCCGCCGTCTGCTTCAGGAGCCTGGCATATATGAGAAGCGGCTCTTCAAGCCGTCGGCAGCTCCCCCCGCCACGGGATCAGCACCACCTCAAGAGGATCTCCCACAGGCTCCCCCGTCAGGCGCCCCAACTTGTGGCCCGACCTTGGGAGCTCGCCTCCTCCTCACGCACGAGCCTCAGGATGGGTGCTTGACCGAGGAGTTCAAGGCATACCTGCTTCAGGGCACCCTATCGAAGAAGGAGGAAGACGCGGAGCGTGTAGCCCGCCAGTCCACTACATACTGCATCCAGGACGGTGAGCTCTATCGAAGGCTTCCGAACGATGTTTCTTTACGATGCATCTCCAAGGAGCAGGGATGCGAGCTGCTAGCCGACATTCATGGCGGGGACTGCTGGCATCACTCCTCATCGCGCACCCTTGTGGGCAAGGCGTTCCGCAGCGGATTCTACTTGCCCACGATGCTCAACGATGCCGCATAATTAGTAAGATCATGTCAGGCCTATCAATTCCATGCCAAGAAGATCCACCAGCCCGCTCAGGGCCTCCAGACCATCCCGCTCTCATGGCCATTCGCGGTCTAGGGGCTGGACATCCTCGGCCGTTCCCTCGAGTGCCCGGGGGCTACCGCTACCTCTACGTCTCCATCGACAATTTCACCAATTGGGTGGAAGTGGAGGCCGTCCGCACCATCCCAGCTGGCTCGGTAGTCAAGTTAATCAAGGGCCTCGTGAGCCGGTTCGTGGTTCCTAATCGCATCATCACCGACAATGGCTCACGGTTCACCAGCAACCTTTTCAAAACATATTGTGCTAACCTTGGAACGCAGATATGCTATGCTTCGGTGGCACACCCCCGGTGCAATGACCAGGCTATGCGCGCCAATGCAAAGGTCCTGAGAGGCCTCAAGGCAAGGACCTTCAAGAAGAACCTCAAGGCCTGCGGCAGGGGCTAGCTCGATGAGCTCCAGTCCGTGTTGTGGTCGATCCGCACCACCGCCACCAAGCCGACGGGCGAGACTCCATTCTTCCTCATCTACGAAGCCGAAGCGGTTCTCCCTCATGAGGTCAGGCATCGCTCCACGCGGGTCCTGGCGTTTGATGAGGCACACCAGGACGCCTCGCAGGGGATGGACCTTGTGCTGGGGGAGGAATGCTGCCACCAAGGCTCGCTCCGAGCAGCGAGGTACCAACAGGTGCTGCGGCGGTACCACTGCTGCAGCGTCTGCTCCAGGATGCTCGAGGTGGGTAATCTCGTCCTGAGGTGGGTGCTCTCTAGGGAAGGGCTGCATAAGCTCTCGCCCATGTGGGAGGGCCTGTTCAGGATCGCCCCTGACTCCAGGCCTGGCCCCGCGCGCCTGGAGATGCAGGACGGGATCCCCATCCAGAACGCCTGGAACATCCAGCACCTCCGGAAGTTTTACCCGTGAAGCAAGGTCATGCGCCTGTGAAGGTCTCCGCTTGTCACACTCTCACGTAATAATGCGTTGGGGTTGTACACATCCCGGAGTCTCCTGAGGTCGCACCTGGGCCTCACGGGGGCTCGCACCCACATCCTAGTGGAAGCCCCATGCTCCGCGCTGGTGGGAAGACAAGAATACTAGTCTAGGTGCCCGACCCGGCTGTTCATATGCTTGCTTTCTGTAGCTGGTTTTCAACTTCTCGAATGAAATTTGGAGCTTTCGTGTCTCTCGCTCGCAAGAGTTGGGATTTTCTCTCTTTTTTCTCGCCTTTCCAACCTTGTCCCAGGAAGAGCGGCAGTTGCCCGTCGCTCCTCCTCGCGCGTCTCGCGCGCGGGGGCTAGTCTAGGCTCGCCCGCAACCACACCTCATCAAAGCCCTATCGCCCCAAAGCTTTGGCATCCTCTATCCTCGCAAGACGCTTTCAAATGAGCTCGTGAGCATGCGCTCCCCCTCAAGTTCGTGCCTCCGGGCATTGCGACGTGGTGCACCAGCCACAACCAACCCACGCTCGGGGGCTTGTGCGAGGTAGGACGACGCGCCTCACGAGGGCTCCTAATTCTGAAAAATTCTGCAACTACACAACGCCTCCTGAGGCGCGACGGCTCCTGAGTCGTCAAGAAGCAAGCCTTTGGAAGATGTCCCTGAATCAGCGCGCCCTCGCGCCATGGGAGACTACCACAAGCACATCAAGCTAAGTTACCCTAACCGCACCTAGTAGAAACACGGGTATCACGACATGATATAAAAATAACAAGCATAGCATAGTGGCGCAAGCGCCGTGGTTCAATACACACCCTAGCAGGGCCCTCCACTTTTTCAAATGCAGGAGAAAGGAAAGGAAAAACAAAAGCGGGCCACACGACTGCAGCAGCTCTCGAGGCCAGGCGCCAGCAGCGCCCGAGCATAGTCCGAGTCTTCTTCGCGCTTCACCGGAGCACGACGGCGTGGTGGTTCGTCATAGCTGCCACCGCGGGTGCTCTCGCCGAAGGAGGAGCTGCCGCTACTGGAGGTAGCACGACCGACATCAAGGGCAAGCTCACCCTCGTCGTTGTCGCGGCCGTTGTCGGTGTCAAAACCGGCGGATCTCGGGTAGGGGGTCCCGAACTGTGCGTCCAAGGTCGATGGTAACAGGAGGTGGGGGACGCGATGTTTACCCAGGTTCGGGCCCTCTCTATGGAGGTAATACCCTACTTCCTGCTTGATTGATCTTGATGAATATGAGTATTACAAGAGTTGATCTACCTCGAGATCGTAATGGCTAAAACCCTAGAAGTCTAGCCTGTATGACTATGATTATTATTCTTGGCTCTACGGACTAAGCCCTCCGGTTTATATAGACACCGGAGGGGACTAGGGTTGTATAAAGTTAGTTACAGAGAAAGGAATCTTCATATCTGGGCGCTAAGCTTGCCTTCCACGCCAAGGAGAGTCCCATCCGGACACGGGTGAGAGTCTTCGGTCTTGTATCTTCAGAGCCCATAAGTCCGGCCCATGTCCAATAGGCCGGACGCCCGAGGACCCCTTAATCCAGGACTCCCTCAGTAGCCCCCGAATCAGTCTTTCAATGACGATGTGTCCAGAGCGCAGATTGCCTTCGGTATTGCAAGGCGGGTTCCTCCTCCGATGACTTCAAAGGGCTGTATTCGGCCTTCTATTTAATGTCGTTCCCATCGGCTTCTATGCATCCATAGCTTTAGCTTCCACGTGTTGAGTGAATACGAGAGGTCAGGGTATTTTTTGCATATAACACCCCGGCCATGTAAGAAAAGCGTCTATTTAAAGGGATTGGATCTCAGATCCATTCCACATCACGCGAAAAATCCTCAGAGCTTGATAGGAAAAACCACTCCAACATGGCCAGCGCTCTCAGCTCTTCCTCCTGTCCCCACGGCCCAGAAAAAGGCGATTGGGAGAGATGTTCCATATCCCGTGGTCAGCTGGTGAAGCTACAAACGCAGGGATTCCCCCCCCCCCCCCCCCCCCCCGCGGATCTAGTCCCTGTTCGAGCAAGATTGACTTCCTTCAATGGCGGGGCTCAGGCTGAGGAATTCCCCAATCCATCCAAGGGGAACGAGTGTGCTTCGTTCCCTACTTGCTAAGAGGCATCGGATTTCCAATCCAACCGTTCCTCCGAGGGCTTCTGGAGTATTATGGCCTTCAACTGCACAACTTCACTCCTGCCTCCATCCTGCACATCACGGGTTACGTCGCTCTTTGCGAGCAATTCCTGGGTTGGGAAGCTCATTTTGAATTGTGGAGGAAGTTATTCTGCCTCATCCCCCGCAACCAAGATGGATCAATATTTGAAGTGGGCGGAGCCGAGGTATGGCGTATCGCCGAGACCGGATACCTGTCCGGCACACCGAAGAAGGCATCCGAAGAGTGGCCTTCCGAATGGTTCTATATCGAGGACGTAGCCCTTCCTGACCCAGTTTGAATGGGTCTTCCTGAATTTAAAAGTGTTCCGTTGAAGAAACGCCACAGCTGGCGCCCTCGGAGCTTCGAGGAGGAAGATAGTGCGGAAGTCCATCAACTGATGAGCAAGGTAAAGACGCTTGCTCAGCCTGGACTATCAATAGTCGAGGTAATGGCGACTTCCATAGTGCGAGGGGTGCAGCCACTTCAATACAGAGGGCTTCCCATGTGGTACTATAATGGGGAAGATGACGCCTCCCGCTGCGGTCGGAAGGGTCTGGACACCCCCGCCGCTTTGGCAAAAATATTAGTCGAGCTGTTCAAAGGGGAGGAAAAGGAATTTATTCGCATTAAGCACACAGATGGATTCTCCATGTACAATCCTCCTAGCTGGGTGAGTTCCAACCCCGCTGCTCCACTCGTTCTACTCCCTGAGTTAATTTTAATGAACATTAATCTGTCCATTTGTAACAGAAATGGCGAAAGATCACCGAGGGGCTATACAGCCCCGCCCCACAGCCAGAGGACCACAACCGGGACCTTGACACCAGATTCTAAGAGGATACAGACATATTCGTGGTGCTCGAGGATGGGGTGTTCTACCAGGCGAGCTATGATGGCACGGAAGTGGCCATCACCGCCGACTATCCCGGTCTTCTCCCTGCCTCACACGTAAGTAATCAGGAGACATCTCCGCCAAAAGACCCTCCTCGTTCTGCCTCACCCACCGCATTGTCTCGTTCTCCAAATGGGAGGTGTTCGGCACACCATGTCGGACCAGAGGCCACTCCAAACAGAGCGGCACCCACGCCGGGCAAGCCTTCGAAGAGGAAGGCAAATGAAGGCTCGGCCGAGCCTTCATCGAAGAGGTATGGCTTCGTAAATATGCCCCTTGGCAGTCACATCCAACTGTTACACTTTCCCCTTGTGCCTTCTTAGGAAAAGCGTTCACCGGACTATGTCCGGGGATACTACCGGTCATACTCCCAACAGCCAGGTTCCAGACCCTGCCAAAAAGACAAGGGCAGATACGGGAGTGACGCCGGATTGTTCTTTGGTCGAGGATTCGGATGATGTATCCGTCACCAACTCGAAAGTGGAAAGCGCCATGTGTCATCGGCGTCGGAGGGCCGTTCTTCGCGACCCTGGTTTTACAAAAGAGGCATTCGATGGCTTCAGCTCGGCGGATGCATACATCCGAGCTGCTCGAGACGGGCTTACCAGAGCCACAGACCAGCATTTGAAAGATATGCGGGTAAATTTATATTATACCAATCTGATAGTTATATACCAGTAGCCCCCATGACTTGAAGCAGTTGATACAACTGATTTATGGATTATCTTATAACTAGGTGCTTACGAAGAAGAAGAACCTGTTGTCTCAAGAACTAGAAAGGTATCTGACCCAGCTAACTGCTGCTACTGCCAAACTGGAGAAATCCAAGAAGGCGTCCCCTGGTAATGTTCCCCTCCATCGAGAAAACATAATTATATACCAGCAATGCTAACACTTTTGCTCATCTCATGGTAGGATCATCAGATATACTGAAGGAGCAACGGAAAGCCGCTCAAGCGGGAGAACAAGAAGCCAAAAGACTACTGGCTGCGGGCGAACGTGTGCTGACATGAGTCAGGGAGGAGAAAAACAAGCTCCAGGATTCCAACACCCAGCTGGGCGAAGAACTGAAAGATGTGCGGGCCCAGCTGGCTGACTCCATGAAGGAAAATAAGAGGCTTCAAGGCGGCATATTTAGTATGTGGTCAAACTTACCTCCGTGTAATTCGAAGATGAAAGGGACTGACAGAGCTATTTTTTAGGTATGCTGACTGGCCGTCCCGAAGAGGAGGTGTCCGGATTCTCGGGCGATCTGCTAGAAGAGTTGTCGCAAATGCACGAGCAACCTCGGCAGGCAATGCGAAGTGTTGCCAAGGCCTTATGGCCATCTGCCTCCCCTCCGGGAAAAATGGAGGAGCTTATACAACTATTCAGGGGTGCGCGGTGGCGTTTCTGGTTATCGAAGATATCAACCTACCGGGAAGGTGCATGAGAAGCCTGGGCCATGGGGAAAACACGGTATACCTAGCTTGATCCGAATCATATGGCTCGGGTCGGACCTCTAGGGTCAGATGGAAAAGAAATTCCCGTTAATTTGGTATATGACCAAGTTGAAGTAGCCGCCAAATATTCCCAACAGGATTGTAAGTTAGACAACCTGTTAGACGGTATAGAGGAGGAAATTTTTGAGTCCAAGTGACTATGTACTTTCCTTGACATATTTGTCCCTAGCCGGATTGTAAAACTATTGTCATGGCAGACCTTTTTGCTTCGACCTCTGGACCCGAAGATGCGGAGTGTTTCCGAATACCCGAGCGGCAAAACTAGACCGGGGTATGTGTGGAAACTAGGCGTAGGGGTCATAGTTGCTTGAACAGACAAGTTGTATCCGGCTAGCTATGTTATATTACATTGTGATTGTAAGAAACATCTTCCAGACAGAATAGTTTCGTTAAGGGTTCCTTTCCCTGGGTGTACATGCATTAATGTGCATGTCCGAACTGTGATTGCAGAAATCACAGTGTTCGTAACATCTGGGGGTTCGCAATGGGGTGAATGCAAAAACATCCTTAGTCCGCCGACCGAATATTCCCTTAAGAACGCTAGCTTTTGGCTTCACCTAGTCTGAGGTACACATCCGGATGACCCGGCAGTAACAATCGCAGAGGTGCTCCCTTTATGCCCTAGCCGAACTAACAGGAACGTAGGGCATAAGCATAGGAGCCAGGCAACCCAGCTTGGCCAAAACTTAAGTCCTATCGATGCATATAATGGCGAAGAAAAGGTACATATGGTAAAAACATGCATATGTGATGAGCGGGATGCTCGGAAAATAACAATAATAAGCTTCTGTCCAAGAATCCCCCAGGTATAATGGATGTACATATTTGAAGATGTGTACGTCATGGTTGCACGGTTTAGCCACACAAAAACTTTAAGGCTAAAAAAGAAAAAACCGAAAAGAGAGGAAAAAATAATGGAAATAATAGAGAGAAGGAGACGAACAAAGAGTTCGGCGCTAGGCATAGAATCTGCGGAGTCTGGCCGCGTTCCAGGGGTTCGGCTCTAGGCGATTGTCTGACGCATCACGCAGGTGGTACGCTCCTCCGGTGAGAACTTCGTAAATGATGAAGGGACCCTCCAACTTGGGCTTGAGTTTGTCCCTTTTCTTCTCCGGCAAGCGTAGAGTGAGTTCTCCAACATTATAAGTCTTGGCCCGTACTTCTCTGCTTTGATATCTGTGGGCCTGTTGTTGATAAAATGCGGAATGGGCTTTTGCAATATCGCGCTCCCCCTCCAGGGCATCTAGGCTGTCCTGCCGATCAAGCTCGGCCTCTCTCTCTCTTCGTACATGCGCACTCGAGGTGAGTCATGAATAATGTCGCAGGGTAACACAGCCTCTGCGCCGTACACCATGAAGAAAGGTGTATATCCAGTGGTGCGGTTGGGTGTGGTCTGCAGCCCCCAGAGTACGGAGTCGAGCTCCTCGACCCAGTGCTTCTCTGATTCTTTCAAAGACCGCACTAGTCTGGGTTTAATGCCGCTCATGATGAGACCATTGGCCCGTTCGACTTGACCGATTGTTTGCGGGTGATAGACAGAGGCGTAATCGAGTTTAATGGCCATATTAGCACACCAGGTTTTCACCTCATCGGTTGTGAAATTGGAGCCGTTATCGGTGATGATGTTGTGTGGAACACCATAACAGTGGACAACACTGGATATGAATTCAATCACTGGCCCGGCTTCGGCTGTTTTAACTGTTTTGGCCTATATCCACTTAGTGAATTTATCCACCATGACCAGCAGATACTTTTCCTTATGGCTTCCTCCTTTAAGGGGTCCGACCATACCAAGCCCCCAGACCGCGAAGGCCAAGTGATGGGGATTGTTTGTAGAGCAGTGGGTGGCATATGGCTTTGGTTGGCGAAAAGCTGGCATCCGACGCAACGTTGGACAAGGTCCTGTGCATCTGCCCGGGCCGTTGGCCAATAGAAACCTGTACGGAAGGCCTTGCTTCCAAGGGCCCGAGCCGCGGCGTGGTGACCTACGATACCGGCATGAATTTCAGCCAAGAGCTGCCGCCCCTCTTCCTCGGAGATACAGCTTTGGAGTACTCTGGTAGCGCTTTTCTTATAGAGTTCTTCGTCGTGAACCTTGTAGGCTTTCGAGCGCCGGACAATGCAGCGAGCCTCATTCTGATCCTCAGGGAGTTCTCGCCTATTAAGGTAGGCCATGAAGGGTTCGGTCCATGGGGCAATGACTGCCATGATGAGATGGGCCGACGGTGTTATTTCGGTGGCTGAGCCCCCGATGATATTGGTGTGTTCGACATCTGGGGTTATAGTCGGATCCGGACTGGTGTTGCCACTCTCCCCTTGCCACACCACGGACGGCTTAAAAAGCCTTTCTAGAAAGATATTAGGTGGGGCGGGGTCGCGCTTGGCGCCGATGCGAGGAAGGACGTCCGCCGCTTGATTACTTTCTCGAGCCACATGATGAAACTCGAGCCCCTCGAACCGAGCCGAGATTTTGAGAATGGCGTTACGGTAAGCCACCATTTTTGGGTCTTTGACATCGAAATCTCCATTTATTTGAGATATTGCGAGGTTTGAGTCCCCGCGCACTTCCAGGCGTTGTATGCCCATGGAGACAGCCATCCGAAGACCATGCAACAAGGCCTCCTATTCGGCTGCGTTGTTGGAGTCTGTGTACAATATTTGGAGTACGTACTAAACTACGTATCCAGTGCGGGACGTTAAGACAACGCCCGCCCCTAACCCCGCCAAGATTTTGGAACCATCGAAGTACATAACCCAGTTGGAATACATGCCGTACTATTTAGGGAGTTCGGCCTCTGTCCATTCGGCGATGAAGTCGGCCAGTACTTGGGATTTAATGGCGCGGCGCGGTTTGTATGTTATGTCGAATGGAAGGAGCTCAATGGCCCACTTAGCAATCCGGCTCGTGGCATCGCGGTTGTTTCTTATGTCGTTGAGTGGTACCTCGGAAGCCACCGTAATCAAGCACTCTTGAAAGTAGTGTCGCAGCTTGCGGTATGCCATGAAGACCGCGTATGCTATCTTTTGGTAATGAGGGTATCGGGATTTGCATGGTGTGAGGATGGTGGATACATAGTATACCGGTTTCTGGAGCGGGAATTTGTGTCCGTCCTGCTCTCGCTCAATGACGAGCACGGCGCTCACCACCTGGTGTGTTGCTGATATGTATAATAACATGGGTTCGCCGACGTTCGGCGCGGCCAGGATTGGGTTGCTCGCTAAAAGGGCCTTTATTTCCTCCAGTCCGGCCATTGCCGCGTCCCTCCACTCGAAGTGGTCGGTGCGTCGGAGGAGGCGATAGAGTGGCAATGCTTTTTCTCCCAATCTGGAGATAAAGCGGCATAAAGCTGCCACGCATCCCGCGAGTTTTTGGACCCGTTTAAGGTCAGTTGGTGTAGCCAATTGTGACAAAGCTCGGATTTTGGCTGGATTTGCCTCAATTCCTCTATTGGAAACAATGAAGCCCAGCAGTTTTCCAGCGGGGACGCCGAAAACACTCTTTTCCGGATGGAGCTTGATGTCATATGTCCGGAGGTTGTCGAATGTGAGACATAGATCGTCTATCAATGAATCGACGTGCCTGGTTTTGATGATGACGTCATCCACGTATGCTTCAACTGTCTTGCCGATCTATTTCTCCAGGCATGTTTGGATCATGCGTTGGTAGGTGGCGCCAGCGTTTTTGAGCCTGAAAGGCATAGTGTTGAAGCAGAAAGGCCCATATGGGGTAATGAATGTCGTTGCGGCTTTATCGGACTCCTTCATCTTGATTTGATGGTATCCGGAGTATGCGTCGAGGAAACACAGTGAGTCGTGTCCTGCGGTTGCATCAATAATCTGATCGATGCGAGGGAGGGGGAAGGCACCCTTAGGGCAGGCCTTGTTGAGGTCTTTGAAATCGACGCATAGGCGTCAGGATTTATCCTTCTTTGGTACCATCACCAGGTTTGCTAGCTAGTCCAGGTGTTTTATTTCTCTGATGAATCCGGCCTCGAGTAACTTGGCCAGCTCCTCTCCCATAGCTTGTCATTTGGGTTCAAAAAAACGCCGAAGTGTTTGCTTGACCGGTTTATATCCCTTTAATATATTGAGGCTGTGTTCGGCCAACCTGCGTGGGATTCCTGGCATATCAGAAGGGTGCCAGGCGAATATGTCCCAGTTCTCACGCAGGAACTCTCGTAGCGCAGCGTCGACCGTTGGGTCGAGTTGTGCCCCGATTGATGTTGTCTTCTTGGGGTCCGTCGGGTGGACTTTAAATTTGACTATTTCATCTGCTGGTTTAAAGGAGGTGGATTTGGGTCGTTTGTCCAGGATTATGTCATCCCTATCCACAGTAGAGCGCAGCGCGGTTAGCTCTTCGGCCGCGAGTATTTCAGACAATGCCTCGAGGGCCAGGAATGCGATTTTATTTTCGGCGTGGAGTGCTATGTCCGGATCACTGGCAAGAGTGATGATACCGTTGGGCCCAGGCATCTTCAGCTTCATGTATCCGTAATGAGGTATAGCTTGGAAGCGAGTAAATGCATCTCTCCCCAATAGGGCGTGATATCCGCTGTTGAAAGGAGCCACATGGAAGATTATCTCTTCAGACCGATAATTTTCCGGTGTGCCGAATACCACGTAGAGCGTGATTTTTCCCGCGCATCGCGCCTCCCGGCTAAGAATGATTCTCCAGAAGGTTGTGCTACTTTGCTCGATGCGGCTCCTATCTATTTCCATTATATTGAGCATATCCTCGTAGATGAGGTTTAATCCGCTGCCGCCGTCCATGAGTACTTTGGTGAGCCGAAACCCGTCCACAATTGGTTTGAGGACCAAGGCAGTTGGTGCCCGGACTGTCCGGAACTTTGGTTCATCACTGGCATTGAAAGTTATGGCCGTGTCATTCCAAGGGTTTATTGTTGCGACTTGGCAGACTTCAGCGAGGTTGCAGGAAGCCCTTTTACGCCGATTGTTTGAAGCAAAAGTCTCGAAGACTATCAATACGCTAGGGTTGTCATCTTCCGGGGGGTGTTGCACTGGTGTATTTTTGGTGAGGATATCCTCGCCGCTCTTGGCCACTTACCAGAGTATCCAACATGCTGTAAGGTTGTGGGTTGGTATGGTGTCCGGTGTTGCATGTATTTTGCATGGCCTATCGAGCCATCCCTCCAGATCGGTTCTGTGCCCCGTGATGTGCTTAGATTTCTTAACTATTGGATCTTGTGCGCCATGAAGGTGCACCCTTTTTGCCCGGACAAAGGGTTGAGTGGAAACCGGTGGTTCCCAGAGAGCTACCTGAGTTTTCCAGGCGCTTTCCATTGCGCAGTACTTCTGTACGATGGTTGCCAAGTCAGCGAAGTGTAATACGTGACGGCGATTGATGGCGTTGAGTAGTCCTTCGTCCGTGCAATTATTGCAGAATGCTGAGATCGCGTCTTCGTCGCGGCAATCTTTAATCTTGTCTTTGCCAAGGAGGAATCTGGCCCAAAAGTGATGGACTGTTTCCTGAGACTCCTGCCGTATGTACATGAGATCGCACCTATCTGGTGGGTGAGTGGCTTTAAATCCGAACCCTGACCTAATCTGGAATCCGGAGTTTGAAGAACTTCCGAACTTAATAGCTCGGGCTCTGGGATATTAACTGATTTTTCAGGCCCCTCGTACGATTCTAGGTTTGGAGGGCGGGCTGTGTCTTTCCGAAGGCAGGTGTCCAGTTCTTCGAGCTCGGAAATCCGAACACAAGTTGTTGGGGATATACCCCGTGGTGTAAACCGGCCGGAAGTATAACCCAGCGGGACTTGGCGGCTTACTTGAGACTCGGCTGAGACTTGACGATTCACTGGCGACCCATTTGGACCTGGCGGTTTACAATTCATTGGTAATCCGGCAGGCGGGTCAGAGGAGCGACAAGACCCGGTGGCCCAACAGGCGGTTCATGAAGGCCGGTTCATATTATGGTGGGCCGGTTTAAGAGGAAAGGCATGACGAATATTTACCTTACAAGGAGTTAAGACGAGGACTTGTATCCGGTTTGGATTAGAGATAGACTAGTCCTAATCCTAATAGGACTCCACATGTAACCCGCCCCTTCAACATATATAAGGAGGGGCAGGGCACCCCAAAGAGGGAGACAAGAAACAAGCAAGAAGAAACAATCTCTAGGGCTAGACACAAAGAGCCGGTTTACCGGCGACTCTCTCGTGATCGTAATGAGACCTAGCCTCAAACAGCACGTAGGGTTGTTACCGGATGATGTTTCCCGGGCCCCGAAGCTGTCTAAATCCTTGTCTTGTGTGTTGATCCGCCCGGCATCTCTCGTCCACTCAACCCCTCTCAAGCTACCACATAGATGTGTTGGCCTCGCGACTAAGTCCTGATACTAAGGACATCTGCCGTGACAATTCCACGACAGTTGGCGCCCACTGTGGGGCCTGCGCATGGTGGTGTCGAGTTCTTGGCGGGATTTCTTCAGGGATCAAGAAGCTCGCGATGTATTGGATGAAAAAGAGCCGACGCAGAAAACATCATCGCCGGTGAACAGCCGAAACGATGTATAAGATTTGAGATGAATTTTAGGGTTGCGTTTGTTACTGCCGCCAAAAAGATCATGGCGATTCGTCGGGACCAAGACAAGGTATTTTCTGAATCTGTCGTAGCCTCGGGTGGATTATGACGGCTAGTCCATGATGCAAATACCAGAAAAAATCAAGAGTTTATTGCTGCAAGTAGCCGAGACCGAGCAGATGAATCGCCGGAATCCTTATTTTTTCCTCTGATTCACCAGTCAAGATGCACGCGCACATAGCGATCGTACTATTCCAACAAGTACAAGATCGGTTTGGCCGACGCAAATTCACATTAAAAAAGGGGGAAGACACCCACGACGCGGAGGAGGTGGATATGGCTCCAATCCAAACCAACCACGACTGGTGGCTGGCCTCGCTCCGCCTCCGGCTCGGATCCGCCGGCGCCTCTCCGACTCGCCTCCTTCTACTGGTTTTTGTCGTGGCCAAATCACCTGCAGCCGCTCCTTTGTTAGGCGTCAAGTGAGCCATGACCCGGACTCTTCGGCCGATTGAGTTTCTGCTGCCGAGCTGCCCCGGCCTTGAGTCGTCTCCGCCACTAACGTGAGCCGCCGGTCGTTGATTGTTTCCTGCGAACCGCCGGCCGTCATCGCAGTTCTGAGCCGCCGGCTGTCGCCTGAATCGCAGGTCGTTCGACCCTGCCGCTCCGAGTCACTCTGCTCATCCGCCGTCACTCACCTCTGTGGCCTGTGGTAACCCGCCACGGCTTTGACCCGGCTGCGCCGTCGCCTCCAACTCGCCAGGGTCTCCCATCGCCTACGGGCCGGCCGTCACCGTCGCACTCCCCGAGCCGCCTGTTCAGAATGGCTGTCAACATACGGCCGCGTTAAAACACCGTCGCTCCTCGCCGGGTCACCGGAGCCCCTCTGCCATATGTGAGCTGCCACCATGGACACGACTCCGCTCCAAGTCGCCTCTAAGCCAACGCTGCATGGTTGCTACTGAGACCCGGCAGGCAAGCCACTCCATCCTTACCACCCCCGCAGGTACGCCGAGGCGATCGCCTCACTGAGCTGCGGCTTCATCGCCGAACTACTCCGTTGCCACCATCATTCGTCCGTGGACCCGCCTCCGAGCCGATGTGAGTCGCCGCGAACGGTTGCCTGGTTGCCTTCGCTGCGACTCATTGTGCTGAGCCGTCCGACGGCCGTCGTGCCCTCATTGTTCGACCCGCCGGGTCAGGGGCCTTATCAGCAGCTCGCCTATGCCCAATTCCATGCCGCCGCCCACTCGCCGTGACGCCGCCCAGGCTGTCTAGCGCGGGCCTGACGGCCCCGTCCGTTTCTACTCTGAGCCGCCTCCATGGCCGGCTCCCACTTGCCTCTGAGCCGCCCACGGCAGAGCCGCCTGCCCACTGGCCAGGGCCGCTCCTGCGCTCGCATGTTCTGCTGCCGGGTGGAGAAAAAAGAAGCAGAGTTGCGGAAGCATGTATAAGAGATGACCACGAGCTCCCTCATCATCAACCAAAGCGAGGACAAAAATAATTAGGCTTCAGGGAAGGTAAAATCCAGTCACTCTGGGTACTGGTGTTTGGAAATAATGCAGCAGTATAAAAAAAGCTCCGAGTCTTGATGAAGCCCCACCTATGCCATGGTTGCCTTTTTTCAAAGCCAGATCGTGACGTCCGCAGCTGGGCTCAACTTTTGAGGCAGTAGCAGACAAGAAACTGGACAGCAGTCGTGTCCCTGTTGCCTGCAAAGCAAGCGTTACCAAAGAGCACGCACCTGCATTGTCCAGCATCAGCTTTATATTCCCCAACAAAGTATCAGGTGCTATTTGCCCTATCTATTTTTTTTGTACATATTAATTCATCCGAGCAAAACTACTTTGCCCTGCCGTATTTATATGCAGGAGAATTACTCATTACAAGGTGGCATTATACCGCGGAGATGGAGGCACAGATGGTCGTCCTTACTCAACAGACTCCCGCACCGGCTGACAACGCCACGGACAACTCGCCCGTCCGTTCTCGCGGCCGGTTCACGCGTCCGCGCCGGCTTACAATGAGGAGGACAATTTGCTTGTCCGCACCGGCTTACGACGCCGTGGCCGATTCATCTGTCTGCTCCCGCGGCCGATTCAGCCGTGAGTAATTTCAGTTTCACCTAGTGATCATCAACTTCAGGGCGGATTATTTTCGGCCTAAACACATCAGGTGATATCCATCTAAAATATATTTTATTAGCACACATTATTTTTGTCAAAGAACAGTTTACCTTTGCCTTGGTCTGCAATATTGTTTATGCAGGAGAATTGTTCACTGCAAAAGCTATGGTTGTGTCATGGATGTATAAACTTGCGCCACCATTATAAATGCGCTAGTATCTTACCATGCCATAAAGCTCGATGAATATATGTCCAAACCGCCATTCTGCACACCGGTTTACATCAATATGACGTGGCTAATTCGCCCGTCCACGCCGGTTTACGACGCCGCGGCCGACTCATCTGTCTGTGCCGCCTTCTGAAGCTGCGGTCGTCTTTTTCGCCCGTCTCTCGCGGCCTGGTCTACATCAACATACCGGGCCGCACCTGTCTGCATGAGTTGTTTATTGAGTATGAACAAATCACAGCTTGGGTAGCCCGGTTCGCTTTCAACAAAATGGAGGCAAATTATCATATACTATCAACCGCCGTCTGCACTGGTTGGGACAATAGGCAGGCGCACAAATCGCCGCCACTATAGTTTGGTTAACTTCAAATCACCAGTTGGAAGGAACCATTGGCCGAGTTGCTGACACGTTTCATACGGGATCATTTATAACCCGCCGCGGTCACCTCAACCTTCTGTGGAGTCACATCGTGCTATCAACGCCAATGATATACAAGTTATGCCGGTTTATATCACGGTCAAAATATGGAGAATCTCAACAACTCCTCAAGTCACCTTTGAGACTCGTGGGGGCTACAATGATATGACTCAACAAATATTGCTGGTTTTCAGTAAAGTCAAGAATCCCGGGACGTTGAAGGGGAAGATAACCCGGTCCCAGAGGCTGCCGTTATATTGATTTAAAGGCCGTCAGAAAATTTCCGGCTTAGAAAGTATATGACAGATAAAAAATCCCGGCTCAATGAAGAAGTTTCGGGTCAGCAAAAAGGACTCTGGTTTACAATCCAGTTCAAGAGAAGTCAGTCTCATTGAAGATCTCAAACATCCGGTTTACAATCCGGTTCAAGGGAAAGATGTCTCCCACAAAGCTTTGAAGCTCTCAATATCCGGTTCAAAATCCCGGTTCAAGAAGAATTTATCTCTTGCAAAAAGTTAAAGGTTGCCGAAGGGGACTTGTTGCCATGATGCGCGGTTCAAACATGGGTATCCTCCCTTATTGGCTTATCACATTATTGATCACTTGGGGGCTTGGTCGTACCCGAACCATAGCTACACCTCTTAGTCGGCGCAATGCCATAGCATCACTTGGGGGCTTGGTCGTACCCGAACCATAGCTACACCTGTTGGTCGGCGCAATGCCACAGCATCACTTGGGGGCTTGGTCGTACCCGAACCATAGCTACACCTCTTGATCGGCGCAATGCCACAGCATCACTTGGGGGCTTGGTCGTATCCGAACCATAGCTACACCTCTTGATTGGCATAATGCCACAGAATCACTTGGGGACTTGGTCGAACCCAAACCATAGTCACGCCTCTTGATCGGCTCAAATCCACGACAAACCGGGGCCAAAGAGAGTGTTGTAAGACAACAGCTCAAACATAGGCACCCACTGAGCACAGCTCACAATATTGCTTGGGATTTCTTTGCTGTCGAATTTAGGGCCTGGCAGCCCGTAAAAAGCCTCGACTACAATGGTTTTTACTTGTCTTTTGCTGAGTTTTCGTTGTTTTCATAAGATTTGTGATGTTTTTTAAACCGGTGTTTATCAACCCGGTTAGGCTGTCAACTACAAGTTGTCAGTACATGATCAAATTATAATCCGGAGACTATCAGCCCGGTCTGGTTTTGACTACAAGTCGCCAGTATTATATATGGTTAATCCGGTGTTTATCACAACCCGGCAAGGTTTTATCATAAACCGGCACAATATTGAAGGAGTTATCGGTACTCAAGATTTGGGTTATCACCCTTACTACAAAAAGTTGGTAAACCAACGATGTGATTCAATGTCACACGTATGATATATTTCATATTTGATTATTCTTAATTGCAGCCTTGGTTATAAATCCGGGTTATATGTTGGGCATTATGACCCGTCCGGCGGTAAACCGCTAGGACACTTTAAACTTGTTGTATGCAGAAACAGGTTGAATAAAGCATGATTATAAATCACCGGCGTTTATTAACCCGGCCTGGCTTTCGACTATAAGTCGCCAGTATGATGATGAATTATCCGTTGTTTATTGAACCGGCCTGGCTTTAAGACGATAAGTCGCCAGTAGATGATGAGAAATTATCCGGTGTTTGTTAACCCGGCCTGGCTTTGGACTATAAGTCGCCAGTATATATTTGGATTGCGCCGTTGGAATCATGCGCTTATAAATCATTGGGTTATATTATTCAAATAGCCAAACTTGGCTGAATTTTCATTATGATATTGAATGAATAAGGTTTTCATACCGGATTATATTATCTTGAATAGCCAACATGGCTGGATTTCTATGGTTATTAATAACCGGCATTATTGAGGTTTTCAAAGTCGCTTTAGCGCAATGGCTATTATTTTATCAAAGGATATGATTTATTCTACAATGGAAGGAGTAGTCCTGAGTCGCCGCAGGCTTACAACCCGGCACTTGGGGGCTACATTATTCCAATTGATATTACATGCAAGTCTCATGTCGCTGCAAGCATGTACCATGACACTTGGGGGCTAATGCAAAATCATTTTTACTAGTCTTATTGAAGACCCGACTCATCATATCATAATGAGCCGGCCCTTGGGGCTACCAATTGCTCCTGTCAACAATTCAAGGTACACAAGTTTTCGTCCATTATATTGAAGGATCCACTTCTCAGTTGGTAAAGCACAAAGCTCTTAACCTTGTGGACGTGGGTTCAAGCCCTACGATGGAAGCTACATTATAAGATGTTATTTTCATTGAAGTATATATCAAGTCCTGGTTCAGTATTATCTTAGTAAGCCAGCCCTTGGGGGCTACACATCACTGCTCAAGTTTACATGATTATATTTACAGAGTCCCTGCTCATTATTGCATAATGACCCGGCCCTTGGGGGCTACACTGGTTGAAGTTTTTATGAGCATAAGGCAATTTCAAGTCCCAGGTTGCTGCAAGCAAGACAACCCGACACTTGGGGGCTACATATATGGAGTATTCAGTTTTTACTAGTGATTGAGATGAACATGGATTTCTTCAAAGTGGCAGTAATTATATGGAAACAAGTCTCAAATCATCACTTTGTTCTGCTCAAGACTTGGGGGCTACAGGTAATATGGATATAAGGGAGAAAAATCTTCAAATTCTTAGTTCTGAGCAAACTAGATTGACCCGGTGTCTGCAACAATTATGACCCGGCGTCGGTAACAATTATGACTCGGTGCCATCCATATTTACAAACCGGTAATTTTGGTAATGTTAAACTAGCAAGTTTTACATCTTCAAAACGGCTAAATATCAGATGAATATTTCAAGACCAAATATTTCTTAAGCCAACGCTTTGGAAGCCGACTCAAGCGGATTATTCTTCATAATATTTCTCTGTGAGAAACCAATGTCAGCAAATTGAGTATGAAGCTGGCTTATTGACCCGGATTTTCTAGAAGGAGCAAATGACAAGGACTTAAGGAGGATCACGTGCTGGTTTACAAGAATTCTTAACCCGGAGCACAACCTGTCAAATTTGTTGTTGTGTTTATTTTACAGGATCAGTTTAACATGGATAAATCCAAATTAAACTGGGGGCTAATGTCAGGGATATACCCCGCGGCGTAAACCGACCGGAAGTATAACCCGGCCGGACTTGGCGCTTTACTTGAGACCCGGCTGAGACTTGACGATTCACTAGCGACCCGTTTGGACCTGACGGTTTACAATTCATTGGTAATCCGGCAGGCGGGTCAGAGGAGCAACAAGACCCGGTGGCCCAACGGGCGGTTCATGAAGGCCGATTCATATTATGGTGGGCCGGTTTAAGAGGAAAGGCATGACGAATATTTACCTTGCAAGGAGTTAAGACCAGGACTTGTATCCGGTTTGTATTAGAGATAGATTAGTCCTAATCCTAATAGGACTCCACATGTAACCCGCCCCTTCAACATATATAAGGAGGGGCAGGGCACCCCAAAGAGGGAGACAAGAAACAAGCAAGAAGAAACAATCTCTAGGGCTAGACACAAAGAGCCGGTTTACCGGTGACTCTCTCGTGATCGTAATGAGACCTAGCCTCAAACAGCACGTAGGGTTGTTACCGGATGATATTTCCTGGGGGCCCGAAGCTGTCTAAATCCTTGTCTTGTGTGTTGATCCGTCCTGCGTCTCTCGTCCCACTCAACCCCTCTCAAGCTACCACATAGATGCGTTGGCCTCGCGACTAAGTCCTGATACTAAGGACATCTGCCATGACAATTCCACGACACAATTCGTCCTCAATATAGAGGGAGAGTTGCCGTCTTGCTCCTCAACTACCGCTATCTGGTGGGTGATCGGCGGAGATTTAATTTCTCTCTGGTCAGGTTTAAGCCCAATCCGGTCGTAGTCTGTAGCGACCCCCAAGGAGGCAATGCAATCTAGGAGCCCGTTCAAAGACGATAACTCGGCCGGATCCATCTGCTTAGAGTATTCCGTTCTAACATGGAGGTGGTTTTCGATGACCCGAGAAGTCATCGTTGGCTTAACGGGCGTAGGGGCAGTCATGGTAAAGCCACCTAGCCGGAGTGTTTGGCCTGAGGTCAGGACACCTCCGGTACTGATACTATCCTTGATAACAAGGCGAGCCATCAATCCTGTATTCGACGTCGCAGCGGAACTCTCAATGAAAGCACCAATGTTAGTGTCAAAACCGGCGGATCTCGGGTAGGGGGTCCCGAACTGTGTGTCCAAGGTCGATGGTAATAGGAGACGGGGACACGATGTTTACCCAGGTTCGGTCCCTCTCTATGGAGGTAATACCCTACTTCCTGCTTGATTGATCTTGATGAATATGAGTATTACAAGAGTTGATCTACCTCCAGATCGTAATGGCTAAAACCCTAGAAGTCTAGCCTGTATGACTATGATTATTATTCTTGGCTCTACGGACTAAGCCCTCCGGTTTATATAGACACCGGAGGGGACTAGGGTTGTACAAAGTCAGTTACAGAGAAAGGAATCTTCATATCCGGGCGCCAAGCTTGCCTTCCACGCCAAGGAGAGTCCCATCCGGACACGGGTGAGAGTCTTCGGTCTTGTATCTTCACAGCCCATCAGTCCGGCCCATGTCCAACAGGCCGGACGCCCGAGGACCCCTTAATCCCGGACTCCCTCAGCCGTCGCCAAGGGCAAGCTCATCGTCGCCGCTGCCATCCTCCGAGCAGCACCCCGCACGACGGCTGTCTTCCCCAAACACCATCACATAGAGGGTCGCGAGGCCATCGTACCTGAAATGGAGGGTGTACCTCCCGCTCAGGCCTCGCGCGCGGGCAAACGGCTACCAACCACGGGCCAAGGATAAGTTGCTCGCGGCGGTGACTTCGACCCCCACCCACGAAGCCCTACTGCAACAGCCGTCAACCTGCAGCTAGAGGCCATCAAGCCCCGCGGTCGGCAGCGCACCCGCGAAGAGGCACAGGAGCGGGAGCCAGGTGCTAGCGGGCCTCTCCGACCACACGACAAACTCCAGGAACGCATCCACCGACTGGAAGCACGGCCGAGGAGGCCGGGCCACCACAGCGTGCCTCCCCCATCGCAGGAGCTACCCTGGCCTCGGGGCTCCCACTGCGAGACCAAGTGCCACCGCGACTGCCTAAGGCAATGCCTGCCCTCGAAGAGGTGTGCCCGCGCCCTCGAGGGGCCGCCGCCAGGGTCACAACATACTTGCGGGGGCAACCACGGCCCCTCTTGGGCGGCGGTGAACCCGGGCGTTCCTTGGGGGCCATCCCCTTTTCGGCGGCGGAAAACCTTCTCGTCAGCGCCATGGATGCTATGGCAAGACGGCGGGACAAGGAAGAAAGAGAAGAAGGAGCAAGATGCGAGGAGACAGAGATGAGCAGGGGGCTCTCCCCTCCCCTCATTTTGTAGCCAGAGGGAGGCCAACTATCGGCCTCCATGATCCCTCGCAATGATGATCTTTCTGCATGCAGCAGGCTCTTGTCAAGTCGAACGGTTGCCGAGGCAGAAGTGAAGACGCCCACGTCCCATCAAGCGCCACACGTCGACCGAGGCCACAGGCAGTTGGGGCCCGCAGTGCTCCACCCTTGCCCTTTGTATTTGCCTCTGAGCCAAGTCCGAGCACGCCTTGGGCACGGGGGCTACTGTCGGCATTCTGGGAACTAGGGTACCCAGACTTGCCTGCCTGCGGCCCATCGAGTGGCTCCATCGACGGCCATGTACGGCCCATCTTCAGCACCAGCAGCACAAGACCCTCGCGAGGCAGACGACGCCAAGACCTCCAGAAGGAGCGGCCTCCTCGGGCTGGCTCCTGAGGAGTGAAGATTTCTATGCAAGCCCTCACCAAGGCCAGGCGGGCGCCAGCGGGCGTAGTGCAGTAGGTTTCCTCTTTGTTGCTAAAGAGGCAAGCGCGGGCACAGAGTCCCGAGGAATCAACCAAAGGTTTCCATTTCCACGCAACAAGACCAAGACCGCCAGGACTGCAGGACGGAGGTCATCACCGAGCCCACCATGGCGTCACGACCTAAAGCTTTGGAGGTAAAGACTACCTTTTGTCAGGATAATATGTACTAGTTGTCTCCCTTCGAATTTTGCCGTTGTGGGATCCCTTCCCGCTTTCGTTTTGGGAAGAGGACCAAGGCCACTATAAATAGGGCCTAGCCACCACCGTAGGAGGGATCTCTCGATCCGGACCCAGTCCACCCTCACACTCACTAGCTCACCCAAACACAAGAACACACCTCCTGAGGTTGTCCTCCCACTATACTAGTTCATCCTCAGCCCACCTCGAGGCTAATCCACCACAAAGTAGGAGTAGGGTATTACACCGCAAGGTGGCCCGAACCTGGGTAAACTGTTGTGTCCCATTTCCTTCCAGTTCACTGAGCTAGGCCGTGGGATCGACGAGTTGGCAGACTGGGGAGGTTGAGTCCTTCACATGCACCCCAGAGTTTGAATCTATCTTGGGTCTGCGGAACCCGGAATCCGACAAATTCGTCGCTGCTTCTACTAACTAAACCCAAGCGATCGATCGCTGCTGGTGCTTACTGAAGCTGGTCGAGCCCCCGTGCGAGACATAGCCACCCAGTGTTGGGTTGCCTCTCGATGAACGGTGACAGTTGCTACGGTGCGCGTGATATGTAGATCGAGTCAAGACATGGTGAGTCGAGGCGGTTGGTTGGCTGTGGATGAACAGTTCTCGATGGGGGTTCGATGAACAGGACCCTGAGGTAGTAGGCCGTTGCTGCTGGACCGAGTAGGTCGCCACACCCTAGCCGGTTGGGGGTTAATGAACAGGACCCCATGGAGGCTAGATGAAGTGTAGTCGGTGGAGGCTAGATGAACAGTACCTGGTGGAGACAGGAGGAAGTCGCGGTGGATGAACAGTATCAGTGGAGGCTGGAGGAAGTCGACGGTGGATGAACATTACTTTGTGGAGGCTTGAGCAAGGTAGTCGACGATGGATGAACAGTAGCCCATGGAGTCTCATTTTTTGGTACGCCACACCCCTCCTGATCAACAGGACCCATTTTGACTGTAAGCGCTCAAATAGAAGTTTCTTTCCTCCGTTTTGCAGTATGCCAGACCCTCCCGATCAACAGGACCCCATTTCGACTGTAGGCACTCGAACAGAAGTTTGTTTCCTCTGTGTTGCGGTATGCCAGACCCTTCCCAATGAATAGGACCCTGTTTTAACCGTACGCGATCGAACAGAAGGCCATTTCCTCCATTCTGCGGTACCCCAGACCCCGTTTTGGCTGTTCCGTTGAAGCCGGTTGGCTCCCATTGAACAGGATGCATTCCGGCCCAGTCGGTTGCCTCTCGATCAACACAATGCCGTTTCCTCCATTCTGACCTATCCGGTTGGCTGCCGATGAACATGATGCTGTTGTTGCCGTCTGTTGCCTCTGCATGTACACAAGCCCTGGTCGTACGTATGCACGAGTACGCGTTCGAGTCCCTGCCCGTATATACATACGTGGCCGTATTTTTTGACCTGTGGTTGTATGTACGTGCACATGATTTAGAAGGGACTACATGAACTGCTATGTCGGGGGCTCTACTACGACACATGCCATGGTTCATCCTTGCAGAGACACAGATCGACCAGTATGTACGTATACGTTTGCGAACAGACAGACAATGCTACATACGCTTCGACCGGGTGTGTGCCTGCTAGCAGGGAGGATAAGGAGGCACTTCCTTCTCTTTGAAGATATAACTGGTGAGTCCCACCTACCAGGAGGAGGAATCAAATTTTTTGCGTGTAATATGGAGGCACTTCCTTGCATTCAAAGATGTAGCTAGTGGGTCATCTTCCGACGGCTGTCGTTTATTGACCATGTTGACCACACCGCGCCGAGAGCACCAAGGAGGTGGATGACGGCGAGGCATAGGAAGGGAAGGACCCAGAGTCGGGGAAGACTTGGTAGTGGTTGCCCACGAGGACGGCAGTACAAGGGTTGACTGGTTCAGCTGTGGTGTGAGGCTGTCGTTGCCGGAAAATAGTAGGGGGCGTGGGTCAGTAAAGAGAAGGCCTGGCCAGCAGTGGGATTAGGGTGGGGCGGTGATGCCAACGCGACAGCATAGCCGGCCACAGGAGGCAGGAGTAGGTGGTATGGCCGGCGCTGGTTTGGGTGGCTAGAGCAAGAATATTAGTGGTTGATGAAGCAGCATGGCCGTTGGATTAACATCCAATGGTTACTGCTGCTAGAATTGTTTGTTGACTAAGTTGCCAAAGCCCTGCGTACGAGTAACCTTAGTAGGCCCACAAGTCAGCCACCAAATCTGGTGGGTCCGAGCTAGTAGGGGAGGAATCATTTTCTAGCGCATAATAAAGAGGCACTTCTTTGCGTGCGAATATGTAGCTGGTGGGTCTCAGCTGTCAGGTGGAGGAAACTTTTTTCCTGCATAATAAGGAGGCACTTCCTTGCGTGCAAAGATGTAGTTGGTCCATCCCAACTGTGAGGAGGAGTAATCATTTTTGTTCGCGTAATAAGGAGGCACTTGCTTGCCCACGGCCATGGACCATGTGAGTCCCTACCGTCAGCCTCTCCACTTACACCCCTCTTCTGATGGCTGTCATTTGTTGACCACAATGACCATGCCGTGCTGAGAGAATCAACGTGGTGGACGACGGCGAGGCCCGGGAAGGGAACGACCCGGAGCCGGCGAGGCCATAGCAGTGGATGCCCACGCTGAGGGGAGTACAAGGGTTGTGACTGGTTTGGCTGCCGGGTGAGGCTGGCATCACCAAAAAATAACAGGAGGTGCAGGTGGGTAGAGGGATGTCCTGTCCAGCGGTGGGAGTAGGGTGGGCCGATGAGGCCTGCACGGTAGCACACCTAGCCATGGGAGCAGGCAGCTGGCGGTCCCGCCGGCGCTGGTTTGGGCGGCTGGAGCAGGAAGATCCCTTCCTCTTTGGGGAAATGCCGATGTAGTTCAAGCCGCATCATCCAAGCGCAACGAAACTTTTTGGAGAATTCTTCTGGACCAGAAGACACTTGTTGGGCCAAAGATGTACCAGAGGGGAGCTCCGAGGGGAGCAGAACCCACCAGGGCGCGCCTGGGGGAGCAGAACCCACCAGGGCGCGCCTGGGGGCCCAGGCGCGCCCAGGTGGGTTGTGCCCACCTTGGTGGCCTCCCGCATCGTCTCTTCGTCCTATAAATCCCCAAATATGCTAGAAACCCTAGGGGAGTCAACGAAACACAATTCCAGCTGCCGCAAGTTCCAGAACAACGAGATCCAATCTAGACAACATCACGAAGGGGTTCGTCATCCTCATTGGTGCCTCTTCGATGATGCGTGAGTAGTTCATCATAGACCTACGCGTCCGTAGGTAGTAGCTAGATGGCTTCCTCTCTCTCTCTTTTGATTATCAATAGAATGGTCTCTTGGAGATCTATTTGATGTAACTCTTTTGCGGTGTGTTTGTTGGGATCCGATGAACTTTGCCTTTATGATCACATCTTTTGTCCATGAATATTATTTGAGTCTTCTTTGATCTCTTATATGCATGATTATTTGTAGTCTCGTATTTCTTCTTCAAATCTTTGGTTTACTTAGGCCAACTAGATCAATCTTTCTTGCCTTGGGAAGAGATGCTTTGTGATGGGTACGATTGTGCAGTGTTCTTTCCCAGTGACAAAAGGGGCATCAAAACACATATGTATCGTTGCTATTAAGGATAACAATATGGGGGCTATTACTACATGAATAGATCTCGTCTACATCATGTCATCGTTCTTATTGCATTACTCCGTTTCTCCATGAACTTAATACACTAGATGCATGTTGGATTGCGGTCGATGTGTGGAGTAATAGTAGTAGGTGTAGGCAGGAGTCGGTCTAATAATCTTGGACTTGATGCCAATATATTTATCATTACCTTGATATCGTCATATATTTGAATTTCTATCAATTTCCCAACATTAATTTCTTTACCCACCTTGTGCTATTTATTGAGAGATGCCACTAGTGAAATCTATGGGCCCCGGGTCTATTCTTCATCATATTTGCTTTTCGATCTATTATTTGCCACTTTTATTTTCAGATCTATTATTCCAAAAACCCAAAATAACGTTGCCGCACTTTTTATTTCCATATTTTATTTCGCATTTTATCGAGATCTATTTATCCAATCTATCACAATTTTATCCCGTCAACTTGACAATTTCTGGCGCTGTTACCCGAAGAAGGGATTGAAAACCCCTTATACGCATCGGGTTGCAAGTATTTGTTCTTTGTGTATAGGTGTTTCTTGGTTCTCCGATTGGATTGATACCTTGGTTTCATAACTGAGGGAAATACCTACCATAGCTGTGCTGCATCATCCCTTCCTCTTTGGGGAAATACCAACGTAGTTCAAGTGACATCAAAAGGAATTTCTGGCGCCATTGCCGACGAGACATCATCAACATCTATCAGGTTCCTAATCACAAATCTCCTCTCCTTGCAATTTACATTATTTGCCATTTGCCTCTCGTTTTCATCTCCCCCACTTCACAAAAATTTGTCGTTTTCTTCGCCCTCTTTTTCGTTGATCGTTTTCTCGCCAGATCTGTTTTTGTTTGCAATCTTGTTTGTTTTGTCATTATGGCTAGTTCTTCCTATGTTGCGTGTACCCCCGAGAATGAGGTTCTTAATTTTAAACAAAGGGGAGGGGAGAATTTAAAAGATGCTTTGTATAGGATTTAAAATGCTCATAATAGAACTGTTAGTAAGCAATCTACCGTTTCTCTTCCTTTGCACTTTTTATGTGGGCATAACCACTTGGTATAGATTCGTCCTTGATACGATTACCGGTGGGAATTTCTTGATGTGTCCATCTTTGGATGCTTTTAATGCCATGGGAGATCTGGTGGGTGCACCACCTATCATTATTAATGAAACTATCTTAACTCTTGAGCATGTTATGCAAAGATTAGATGCTATTGAAAAGAAGATGGTCACCTTAGAACACATTGAAAATTTGGATTAAAAGATGCAGAATCTTGATAATAAATTTGGGTCAAAAGCGGGCGATCTCTTTAAAATGTTAAGGGAGAAGGAAACCGTAGTTAACAAAAAATAGAAGAAAGTCATTCTCGGATCGATAAGTTGGAGGAAATTTTTAGTAACTATTGAAAAAACTCCCGTAAAAATTAGCAAGATTTCTCACGTTACTAAGAACAAGGGTGCAACCTCTAGTAATAACAAAGAAGATCTTAAGATGATTAGTGTTCATCCCGACTTTGTTGAAGTTGTGAATCCTACTTGCAAGAATGAATTCTTCAATCCAATTCCTAGGAGCATTATTATCAAAAATATGCATACAAAAACTTTGGAAAATTATGGTTGTGTGATTGAGGAATTGGAAACCAAAGATCACAATACTTGAATCTATGAATTATGACTAGCTAGGGGTGATACGTCCATTTTGCATCATGTTTTTGTATTGATATTTATTGCATTATGGGCTATTATTACACATTATATCACAATACTTATGCCTTTTCTCTCTTATTTTATAAGGTTTACATGAACAGGGAGAATGCTGGCAGCTGGAATTCTCGACTAGAAAAGGAGCAAATATTAGACACCTATTATGCACAACTCCAAAAGTACTGAAACTTCACGGAGAATTGTTTTGGAATATATAAAAAATATTGGGTGAAGAAAGCACCAGAGGGGGCCACCTGCCATCCACAAGGGTGGAGGGCGCGCCCTACCCCCCTGGGCGCACCCCCTGTCTTGTGGGCCACCTGGCAGGCCCCAGACGCCCATCTCCTGCTATATGGTGTGTTTTGACCAAGAAAAAATAAGAAGGAAGCTCTCGGGATGAAGCGCCGCCGTCTTGAGGCGGAACCTGGGCAGAACCAATCTAGGGCTCCGGCGGAGCTATTCTGCCGGGGAAACTTCCCTCCGGGAGGGGCAAATCGAAGACATCCTCATCACCAACGATCCTCCCATTGAGAGGGGTTCAATCTCCATCAACATATTCACCAGCACCATCTCCTCTCAAACCCTAGTTCATCTCTTGTATCCGATCTTTGTCTCAAAACCTCAGATTGGTACCTGTGGGTTGCTAGTAGTGTTGATTACTCCTTGTAGTTGATGCTAGTTGGTTTATTCGGTGGAAGATCATATGTACATGAATATGCTTTGTGAGTATTCTTTTCTTATGAACATGAATATGCTTTGTGAGTATTCTTTTCTTATGAACATGAATATGCTTTGTGAGTAGTTACGTTTGTTCCTCGGGACATGGGAGAAGTCTTGTTATAAGTAATCATGTGAATTTGGTATTCGTTCGATATTTTGATGAGATGTATGTTGTCTCTCCTTTAGTGGTGTTATCTGAACATCCACTACATGACACTTCACCATTATTTGGGCCTAGGGGAAGGAATTGGGAAGCAATAAGTAGATGATGGGTTGCTAGAGTGACAGAAGCTTGAAGCCTAGTTTATGAGTTGCTTCGTAAGGGGCTGATTTGGACCCATATGTTTCATCCTATGGTTAGGTTTACCTTAATTCTTCTTTCATAGTTGTGTATGCCTGCGAGAGGGGTTAATCATAAGTGGGAGGCTTGTCCAAGGAAGGGCAGCACCCAAGCACCGGTCCACCCACATATCAATTTATCAAAATAATGAACGCGAATCATATGAGCATGATGAAAACTAGCTTGACAGTAATTCCCATGTGTCCTCCGGAGCGCTTTGCTTTATATAAGAGTTCGTTCAGGCTTGTCCTTTGCTACAAAAAGGATTGGGCCACCTTGATGCACCTTGTTTACTTTTGTTATTTGTTACCCGTTACGAATCATCTTGTCACACAACTATCTGTTACCGATAATTTCAGTGCTTGCAGAGAATACCTTGCTAAAAAACCCTTGTCATTTCCTTCTGCTCCACTTTGGGTTCGACACTCCTACTTATAGAAAGGACTATGATAGATCCCCTATACTTGTGGGTCATCAAGACTCTTTTCTGGCGCCTTTGCCGAGGAGTGAAGCGCCTTTGGTAAGGAAACATTTATATAGTGTGCTAAAATTTACTGTCTCTTGTTATTACGGAAAATAATCATTTGAGAGGCTTGTTCAGGGTATCTTCACCTCGACTGGAAGAGCAAAGAGTTGCTCCTCAACCTACTGCACCTAGTGAAAATATTTATTATGAAATTCCTTCGAGTATGATAGAGAAACTGCTAGCTAATCCTTATGCAGGAGATGTAACATTACATCCTCATATGCACCTAATCTATGTGGATGAAGTTTGTGGATTATTTAAGCTTGCAGATTTGCCCGAGGATGTTGTTAAGAAGAAGGTCTTCCCTTTATATTTTAAGGGAAAGGCATTGACATGGTATAGGCTATGTGATGATATTGGATCATGGAACTACAACCAATTGAAATTGGAATTTCATCTGAAGTTTTATCCTATGCATCTAGTTCATCGTGATCAGAATTATATATATAATTTTGGGCCTGGTGAAGGAGAAAGTATCGCTCAAGCTTGGGGAGGCTTAAGGGAATGTTATATTCATTCCTCAATCATGAGCTCTCAAGAGAAATTATTATTCAGAATTTTTATGCTCGGCTTTCTCATAATGATTGATCCATGCTCGATACTTCTTGTAATGGTTCTTTTATGAAGAAGGATATTGAATTCAAATGGGATTTATTGGAAAGAATTAAACGCAACTCTGAAGATTGGGAACTCGATGAAGGTAATGAGTCACGTATAAACATTAAGTTTGATTGTGTTAAATCTTTTATGGACACCGATGCTTTTCGTGATTTTAGCACTAAATATGGACTTGACTCTAAGATAGTAGCCTCTTTTTGTGAATCATTTGCTACTCATGTTGATCTCCCTAAGGAGAAGTGGTTTAAATATCATCCTCCCATTGAAGTGAAAGTAGTAGAACCTATTAAAGTTGAAGAGGAAACTATTACTTATAATGTTGATCCTATTGTTCCTACCGCTTATATTGAGAAACCACCTTTTCCTGTTAGAATAAAGGATCATGCTAAAGCTTCAACTATGGTTCGTAAGAGTTATACTAGAACACCTACACCCACTGAACAAATTAAAGTTGAACCTAGTATTACTATGTTAAAGATCTCTTGGTCGATAATATTGATGGGCATGTTATTTATTTCTGTGATGAAGCTGCTAGAATTGCTAAACCTGATATTAAAGATAAACATAGACCCGTCGTTGGCATGCCTGTTGTGTCCGCTAAAATTGGAGATCATTGTTATCATGGCTTATGTGATGTGGGTGCTAGTGTGAGTGCAATTCATTTTACTCTACCTAAAGAAATTATGAATGATATTGCACCTGCTGAGATAGAAGATATTGATGTTACTATTAAGCTTGCAAATAGAGGTACTATATCGCCAATTGGGATTGTTAGAGATGTTGAAGTCTTGTGTGGGAAAATAAAATACCCTACTGATTTTCTTGTTCTCGCTTCCCCCCAAGATGATTTTTGTCGCATTATATTTGGTTGACCTTTCTTGAATACTATTAATGCTAAGGTAGACCGCGAGAAAGATATTGTTACTGTAGATATGTCCCATGATTTTAATTTGTCTAAATTTCGTAGACAACCCCATGATAAAGAATTTCCTAGTAAGGATGAAATTATTGTTCTTGCTTCTATTGTTGTTCCTACTACTGATCCTTTAGAACAATACTTGCTAGATCATGAAAATGATATGTTTATGAATGAAAGAAGGGAAATAGATGAAATATTCTTTAATCAAGGGCCTGTTTTGAAACACAATTTGCCTGTTGAAATCCTTGGAGATCCTCCTCCACCCAAGGGTGATGCCGTGTCTGAGCTTAAACAATTACCTGATACTTTGAAATATGCTTATCTTGATGAAAAGAAGATATATCCTGTTATTATTAGTGCTAACCTTTTAGAGCATGAAGAAAAGAAATTATTGAAAACTCTGAAGAAGCACCGTGCCACAATTGGATATAGTCTTGATGATCTTAAGGGCATTAGTCCCACTCTATGTCAGCGCAAAACTAATTTGGAGCATGATGCTAAACCAGTTGTTGATCACCAATGATTGTTAAATCTTAAGATGAAAGAAGTGGTAAGAAATGAAATACTAAAGCTTCTGGAGGCGGGTATAATTTATCCTATTGCTGATAGTAGATGGGTAAGTCCCATTCATTGTGTACCTAAGAAAGGAGGTATTACTATTGTAACTAATGATAAGAATGAATTGATTCCACAAAGAATTGTTACAGGTTATAGAATGGTAATTGATTTCTGCAAATTGAATAAAGCTACTAGGAAAGATCATTACCCTCTACCTTTTATTGATCAAATGCTAGAAAGACTATTCAAACATACACATTTTTGCTTTCAAGATTGTTATTCTGGTTTCTCTCAAACACCTTTGCTTATAGACGTATGCCCTTTTGTTTATGCAATGCACCTGCTACCTTTCAAAGATGTATGATTGCTATATTCTCTGATTTTTGTGAAAAGATTGTTGAGGTTTTCATGGATGATTTCTACGTTTACGGAACTTCTTTTGATGATTGCTTAAGCAACCTTGATCGAGTTTTGCAGAGATGTGAAGAAACTTGTCTTGTTTTGAATTGGGAGAAGTGCCACTTTATGGTTAATGAAGGTATTGTCTTGGGGCATAAAATTTCTGAAAGAGGTATTGAAGTTGATAAAGCTAAAGTAGATGTTATTGAAAAGATGTCGTATCCTAAAGATATCAAAGGTATAAGAGGTTTCCTTGGTCATGCAGGTTTCTATAGGAGGTTTATTAAAGACTTCTCTAAAATTTCTAGGCCTCTCACTAATCTCTTGCAAAAAGATGTTCTTTTGTTTTTGATAATTATTGTGTAGAAGCATTTGAAATACGTAAGAAAGCCTTGATTTCCGCACCTATTGTTCAACCACCTGAATGGAATTTACCCTTTGAAATTATGTGTGATGCCAGTGATTATGCTGTTGGTGCTGATCTAGGACAAAGAGTTGATAAGGAATTGAATGTTATTCATTATGCTAGTAAAACTCTAGACAGTGCCCAGAGAAATTATGCTACTACTGAAAAAGAATTTTTAGCAGTTGTATTTGCTTGTGATAAGTTCAGATCTTATATTGTTGATTCCAAAGTAACTTTTCACACTGATCATGTTGCTATTAAATATCTTATGGAAAATAAAGATGCTAAACCTAGACTTATTAGATGGGTTCTCTTGTTACAAGGATTTGATTTGCATATTATTGATAGAAAGGGAGCAGAGAACCCCGTTGCAGACAACTTGTCTAGGTTAGAAAATGTTCTTGATGACCCACTGCCTATTGATGATAGCTTTCCTGATGAGCAATTAGCTATCATAAATGCTTCTCGTAATACTCCATGGTATGCTGATTATGTTAATTACATTGTTGCTAAATTTATACAACCTAGTTTCACATACCTACAAAAGAAAAAGGTTTTCTATTATTTAAGACATTACTTTTGGGATGACCCACACCTTTATAAAGAAGGAGTAGATGGTGTTATTAGAAGTTGTGTACCTGAGCATGAATAGGAACAGATCATCCGCAAGTGCCACTTCAAATCATACGGAGGACACCACGCTGGAGCTAGAACTGCACACAAGGTAATGCAATCTGGTTTTTATTGGCCTACTATCTTCAAGGATGCTCGTAAGTTTGCCTTGTCTTGTGATGAATGCCAGAGGATTGGCAATATTAGTAGACGTCAGGAAATGCCTATGAATTATTCACTTGCCATTGAACCATTTGATGTTTGGGCTTTGATTATATGGGACCTTTTCCTTCCTCTAATGGGTATACACATATTTTACTTGCTGTTGATTACGTTACTAAGTGGGTAGAAGCTATTCCAACTAGTAGTGCTGATCATAACACTTCTATTAAGATGCTTAAAGAAGTTTTTTTGCCGAGGTTTGGAGTCCCTAGATATTTAATGACTGATGGTGGTTCGCATATTATTCATGGTGCTTTCCGTAAAATGCTTTCTAAGTATAATGTTAACCATAGAATTGGATCTCCATATAACACTACTAGGAAAACGGCTATAGATAATATGGACACTAATGGCGCACCAGACATGCGGTGCGCCACTACTATATAGCAGTGGAGCACCGTGTGCTGGTGCGCCACTAATGGCGCACCACAACCATGGTGCGCCACTAATGGCGCACCACAACCATGGTGCGCCACTACTAACAATTTTTTTCCAAAAATACTAATGGCGCACCGTGTGCTGGTGCGCCATTAGTGTGATAGACACTAATGGCGCACCACAACCATGGTGCACCACTACTAACAATTTTTTTCTTTTTTCCAAAAATACTAATGGCGCACCGGGGCACAGTGCGCCATTACTAGTTTTAACTAGTAATGGCGCAGCAGTCACCCCGTGCGCCACTACTATCATTTTTTGTTTTTTTGCAAAACTACTAATGGCGCACCGCCAGCTGGTGCGCCATTAGTAACCAGGGTTACTAATGGCGCATTTGTTGGTGGTGCGCCATTAGTAACCTGGGACCAGCTAGATATTTTGGACAGCCACCTACACACTCACTTTCCCCACTTCATTCTCTCCACCTCCTCCAAGCTTGTCTCGGCTGCCTCCTCCTCCTCACCTCATTTGCACCATAGATTCATCCAAATTAAGTGGTTAAATTACCTTTTTTGATAGGTAAGTAAGGGGAAAGCTTTCTTTATGTTGTAGATCTACTTTTTTCTCCCTCCAACAATGTGCACATGCACTTTTTATGGCCTAGCTAGATCTATGTATGTTTGTGGTGTTGCATATGTTTGTGGTGTTGCATATATGTTTGTGTTTGCAGGTACCGGTATTTGAAATGCGATAGTTGCCAATATTTTGCCGGAATGTTGATTCATTTCCGTTTCGGCGAGAATTTTGGCACTATGCATTCTTTTTGGTCCTATTTTTAGGCAAAGTCATGCCAAATTTTTTCTTGGTTCTAAAATATCGTTTTGCTCTACCCCGCAGGCGACCATGGTCCGCACGATGACCGAAGGCATCGTGAATAGGTTTTTGAGCTCCGCGAAGGCCGAGATGCTTCAAAAGAACGAGACGGAGATAAGATGTCCGTGTCGAAGATGCAAGCTGAGGAGCCTTATGGACCCGGATTCCGTACAGGTGCGGGACCACCTGCTCTTGCGTGGTTTCATGGATGGCTATCGGTGGCAAGGTGATGAAGATGATTATGAAGTCGTCCATGGGGGCCGGCCGGCAAGAAATGAGGAAGGGCAGCAAGACAACCGCGGCGAGGGCGGGCGAGAAGACGAAGAATCTCCAGGACATGATCACGAAGTAGATGCAGTACACAGTCATCATGTAGAAGATGCCGGACATGATGATGAGGAAGATGCCGGAGCAGACGAAGGGCATGATCATGAAGATGAAGATGCCGGAGCAGACGACGATGGACCATCGATGGGCTGGGTGCAGGACCCTCATATTCAAGAGCTGCTTCTCAAGCAGACGGATAACGCAAGAGCTGCCGCCCGAGAGAAAGCCAAGCTGGATCAACTGGAGATAGACGCGGTTACTCCATTGTATGAAGGATGCAGGCCCGAGGATACCCGCCTGAAAGTAACGCTCATGGCTCTGGAGATGAAGGTAAAACACAAAATGACCGACGCATGCTTCGACGAGAACATGTCATTCTGGCACGAACGTCTTCCCAAGGGGAACAAGTGCCCGACCAGTTTCGAGGAGGCGAAGAAAATCGTGTGTCCTCTGGATTTACCGCACGTGAAATACCATGTGTGCATGAACAATTGCATCATTTATCGGGACGAGCACGCGGAGTCTACCATATGTCCGGTGTGCGGCGTCACTCGATACAAGAAGAGGAAGAAAGCTCCTCGAAAAGTGGTGTGGTACTTTCCGATCACTCCTCGTCTGCAGCGGTATTTCGCGGACCCTAAGGTAGCAAAGCTCTTGCGTTGGCACGCGGATAGGGAGGAGAAGAAGCGAGAAGATGACGCAAATGATCCGGAGATAAATAAAAAAGACAAGATGCTGAGTCACCCTAAGGATGGGAGCCAGTGGCAAGCGTTGAACTTCGAACACCCAGAATTTGGGAACGATCCAAGGAACATCGTGCTGGGCGCGAGCACCGATGGAGTCAATCCGTTTGGCAGCCAGAGAAGCACACATAGCACCTGGCCTGTGTTTGTGTGGATGTACAACCTTCCCCCTGGTTGTGCATGAAGAGGAAGTACATTCACATGAGTATGCTAATTGAAGGGCCGAAACAACCAGGGAACGACATCAATCTGTATCTGGGGCTGCTGAAAGAGGAGCTAGACACGCTGTGGAAAACGCCAGCCAATACGTGGGACGCCGCAGAGAAAGAATATTTCCCTATGAGAGCCGCACTGCTCACGACGGTGCACGACTATCTCGGTTACGGATATGTCGCGGGGCAGGTGGTCCACGGATTTTCTGGATGCGTCAGGTGCATGGATGACACAACGTATCGCCAGCTAGATAGAGATCCCGGGTCTTCGAAAACCGTGTTCATGGGACATCGAAGGTGGCTTCGCGACGATGACTCATGGAGGAAACGCAAGGATCTGTTCGATGGTGAAACCGAAACCCGAAGACGCCCGCGTACGAGGAGCGGCGAGGAAATAGACGAGCTGTTGAAAAATTGGAAAGATTGCCCACTGCCGGGAAAGAAGCAAAAGGCGCCAGAGCCGGGAAAGAAGCGAAAGGCGCAAGAGCCGCTGCTGAAGGTATGGAAAACGAGGTCTGTTTTCTGGGACTTGCCGTACTGGAAGATCCACCGTGTGCCTCACAGCCTTGATGTCATGCATATCACGAAGAACGTGTGCGAGAGTCTGCTTGGTACCCTGCTCAACATGCCAGAGAGGACCAAAGATGGGCCGAAAGCAAGGGCAGACTTGAAATCAATGGGCATCAGGGAGGAGCTTCACGCTAATGATGATGATGATGAGGCGAAGCAGGACACGGAAAGTCGTCGCAAAGGCAAAAAGGCCAAGAAGACCGGAAATGACTTCCCTCCCGCGTGCTTCACTCTAAGTCAGGAGGAGATCGATCAGTTTTTCACCTGCCTCGTAGGAGTAAAACTTCCTTACGGTTACGCGGGGAAGATAAGCAGATACCTAGACTCAGCGAAGCAGAAGTTCAGCGGGATGAAGTCTCACGACTGTCACGTGCTGATGACGCAGATACTTCCAGTTGCAATCCGTGGGATCATGGACGCGCACGTCCGTGAAACGCTATTTGGCCTATGCAACTTTTTCGACGTCATCTCTCGGAAGTCGGTTGGCGTGAGGCAACTCAGAAGGCTACAGGAAGAGATCGTGGTGATACTATGCGAGCTTGAGATGTACTTCCCGCCCGCATTCTTCGACGTTATGGTGCATCTGCTGGTCCATATCGTGGAGGATATCATCCAACTCGGGCCGACGTTCCTGCACAGCATGATGCCGTTCGAAAGGATGAATGGTGTCATCAAAGGATACGTTCGCAACATGTCACGTCCAGAGGGAAGCATAGCCAGGGGCTTTCTGACCGAAGAGTGCATCTCCTACTGCACGAATTATCTAGGCATCGAGAACCCCGTTGGTCTGCCCGTCAACAGGCACCTCGGCAGGCTCGCTGGATGGGGTCACCGTGAGGGTCGCCGCGAAATGCATGTCGACTTCGAGGGTCGACTCGCCGACTTTGAAAGAGCAAACCTAGTCGCGCTACAACACATAGACGTGGTCGATCCTTGGGTGGTAGAGCACAAAACCTTTATTGAGAAGACGTACAATGACCGAGGCCAACAGAGGACGGACGGAGATATAATCAAAGAGCACAACTCATGTTTCACGCGTTGGTTCAAGCAGAAGCTTTTGTCGTACCCTTTACATGAGGATTCTTCCGCGGAAGAACAACTCATATTCGCCTTGTCACAGGGCGCCGAGCACAACCTGATGACGTATGAGGCGTACGATATCAACGGCTACACATTCTACACCGAGGGAAAGGACATGAAGAGCGATGGTTATCAGAACTCCGGGGTAACGATGGAATCCTACACCGGTAACGACAAGGACAGATACTACGGAAGGATCGAGGAGATCTGGGAGCTGAGCTACGCTGGAGAGAAGGTCCCGATGTTCCGTGTCAGATGGGCCAAGAGCGTCCTAAAAGAAGACCGGTATTTCACCACCATGGTTATACCCGAAGCCAAATCCAAGACCGCGGGCGCAAACGTCACCGCGAAAAATGAGCCATGGGTACTGGCTTCCCAAGTGGACCAATGCTTCTTCATTACCGACCCGTCAAAGCCCAGTCGTGTTGTCGTGAGGAGAGGCAAAAGGAAGATCATCGGAATGGATGGAGTCGCCAATGAGCAAGACTTCGACAAGTACGGCGACCCGAAGATGGAACATGACGACGACGATGAAGTACCAGCATACACCACAAGAAGAAGCAGGACCACCCTACCTAAAGGACGTCCGTTCAAGAGAAGAACTCCATTTACGAAAAATAAGGGCAAGAAGATTGTGAAAAGATAGCTAGCTAAGATCGATTGTATTTAAATTGTAGCCTTCATTTCTCGATTGTATTTCGACATATTGAAATGATATTTCTTCTGTTCTAGTGTCCTCATGAATATTTATTTATGTTTATTATGGTATTGAATTTCTAACTCACAAAAAGTATTGAATTTGTTAATATTTTTTGAACTCATGAATATTTTTAAATTTCATGGGCACTTTTTTAATTCATGAATATTTTTGCAAATTTGATGATATTTTTTCATATTCAATATGAAAAATATTGAATGTTCATGAGGACACTCGATCTCAATCCCCTCCATCTCGATCGCTATCCCCCCTCGCCAGATCCCCCTCGCCGCCGAACACCCCCCACCCTCCCCCGCTCCACCGCCGCCGAGCACCCACCGCACCCTCCCCCGCTCCACCGCCGCCGCCGACCCCCCGCACCCTCCCCCGCTCCACCGCCGCCGCCGACCCCCCCGCACCCTCCCCGCTCCACCGCCGCCGCCGACTCCCCCGCACCCTTCCCGCTCCACCGCCGCCGACGACCCCCCGCACCCTCCCCTGTCTCCTCGCTCGGTTCCCCCTTTCCCCCCCCCCCCCCCGAGCGCCATTGCTATACCAAAAAAAGATTACTAATGGCACACCTCTCTGGGATGCGCCATTGCTATTCAAAAAAAAGATTACTAATGGCGCACCTCTCTGGGATGCGCCATTGCTATACAAAAAAAGATTTCTAATGGCGCACCGCGTGTGGATGCGCCATTGCTATCAAAAAATTCTAATGGCGCACCGCTCGGGGGTGCGCCATTGCTAACCCTTCCCCCCCACTAAAATCCCAGTCCTTTCTATCTTCCCCATCTCTCTCACCTGCCCACAGCTGCCCCGACCCGCCCACTGCCCCGACCCGTACTGCGCCGCCGCCGCCGCCTCCCCCGCTCCGACCCTCGCGCTCCGTAGTCTTCAGTCTTCATCGGCGGCGACGAGCCCTTCCGCCCCCACCATCTCCATCCCGTTCGAGGTGAGGCCCTCGCTTACTCCTTCGAGCCCCAGTCTTCTTCCAGCGACCCTCGCCGGTGCGGCCCCCAGCTATCTGATCTCAACTTTCTGAACCTGACAGAGCTGATTCGTGTCGGTGCCAGCTCACCCCGCCCGGCCGCCCGGTCCTCCCCTCCACCCCCTCCGCCTCTTCTTCCTTGGGGAAGCAGAGCCGAACTCGCCGCTGTAGACATGCTCTCCCTCCCCTAGTAGACGTGCTCGCCGCTGTAGACGTGCTAGTCGGGGCCTCTCCTCCGACGTCACCGGTGAGCCACCACGCCCAGCCCTCTCCCTCTCTGCTCCTTCCTCCTTGCCCTCTCCCTCTCTGCTCGATCCCCTCTCTTCTCTATCTCCACCTTCCGTTCTTGCCTGTGAGGTCTTTGATTAAATGTCAATTCAAACGATTGATGCAGCCGCGTCCACCGGAGCACCACAACTGCGTCTGTGACCTCATCTCTGCTCCGCCGCCGTCTACGACCTCGCCTGCGACCGCGTCCATCGAGGTGAGTTCTTCCGTGGATCATTTTTGTTTCTTCAGTGAACTGGTTGCAGGACCTTGACTACACGCAAATTTGGGCCTGCTGTCTGTTTGTGCTATGTTTCTTCAGCGTTTTGCAGTGTATAGCTACAGATTTTTCTCACTGTAATCTAGTGATGTAACCTAGTGTCCACTGAACGATTGGCGTGTCTAGGCGATTAATTTACTTCTATACACATAAAGATATCTTCATCTGTTAAAAAAATGTTGTGTTGTACTAACCACAGAGTGAATAGAGTTAAAAGTTGTCTGTTTCTGCATCAGTAAAGTTACCTCAGAGGCATGGTACAGTACTTCACACAAGGAGAAGAGAAGGAGATGAATGTGTTCGTTTTATATGCTATCAAAGTAGGGGAACAACAAAGTTAGCTAATTAGTTAGTGACACTAGTAGGTTCTCATACCTAGTCATATCCTATGTTTGATATGATAGCCTTAGCTGTGGTGTCTTGTGAAGCGTCAGCTATAAGTTGGTTACCCAGCATTTGTGTGGGCTTATCACACTGAACTTTTAGTAATCAAGGCAAGATATGGTCATGAAATTGTCAAGCTCTTGTACTCTTGTTCCTTGAGTTATCTTGTTTAAGCTGAGACTGCTTCCTGCAACTTCCTTTGCTTGGCAGAATGTTTCCTGTTGTGTTATTATCAAATAGCTACTGGGAACAAGTAGTGTGTGTGTACTGATCCAAGCTCAATTTTGTTGGAACATAAGCTATTTCACATGCACGTTCTATTTTTACTTCTGAAACCAAAATGCAGTTACAGTTGAACTACTACTGTAACCAGGTATCCCCCCTGAAAGTTTGGCTATCTTGTAGTACTGAACCTTCAGCTTTGAATAAATCTGGGCAAATGCCTTTTATCTAAAAAAGGATTCAAACAAACTACTACTATTAATATCATAGCGAAGAAGTTTCAGTAGCCAAGACATGAAGCGGAGAGTATTCATATAAAAAATTAGAGTAGATGGAGCTTCTTTCTTTTAATTCAAACAAACTACTACTATTGATTGTTGTGGTTGCTCAACAAGTTATCTCTCATTTAGAGTAGATGGAGCTTCTTTCTTTTTCATCTCATTTAATAAGTGGCTAATCATTTGCTATCACTTGGCAAAAATGAAAAGAAAGGAAAGAACCGTTGTTTGTAGGCAATGTGATGTGATTTCAATGTGATGTTGACAGTAGTTAATTAAACCTGCTGCTGCTGTTATGCCTGTATTCACTGCTGCTGCTGCTGTACTTGTGATGATGCTACTTGTGATCTTCTGAAATGACCCATTGGCGACTTCATTACGCGGGGATAATGATTTTGCAGGTACCCCGAGAGGCCCTTGAGTTTGCCGGAATGTCGATTAACTTCCGTTCCGGCAAATTCGGGTACTCCATATGTCCTATTTTCAGCAAAGGTCATGCTGAAATTTTCCGTGAATTTTAGCATGACTTTGCTAAAAATAGGACATATGGGGTACTTGCGACTAATGCATGGGCCGGGGTATCTTAGTACTTAATTAAGTAGGATCCTCTTTGTTTATTTGCCTGCGTAATCTCACGATTGGAGCTGGGGGCGGCCACGTGTGAGCCATCCACGAGCCGTTGACCTCGCTCCTGTCCTGCCTGCCCACCTCCCCTACCTGGCCCTGACCGCCATTAAAGTAACCAATCAAGCTCCTCATCCACTGTGATCAGAAAGAAACTATGAAAATGACACAACAGAAGACAATACCCCCCGATCTAGTCTAAACACACTGGCTGGCTAGTAGTTAGTGTAGGTGTATATATACACATGAATCCACCTACATCCTGGAAATCCATTTAATCAGAGGAAGACGACGAAGAAGAAGAGGAGGAGGAGGAGGAGGTGAGGTTGGTTAGCCAAGAGTCAAACCCTAAATGATAAAACCTTGGCTTTTAGGGTGCCTCGGTGTCGATAAAAACCTAAATGATCAATTTTCAGCCCTTGGATTAGTTTAGTATTTTTTCACACACTCAGACACCCTTGCTTGCCATGTGTGTGAGAGAGATAGTGAGAGGAGACAAGAAGAAGGGGGTTAGGAAGGGACTTGGACCTTAGCAACAACACACTAACAGCAAATTCCTCGAGAATTAGGTTATTTGGTCAACTTAGAGATCTTGTTCCTTGACAATAACCAACTTTTTGACCAAACTTTTTTCCTATTTAGAGCGAAACATGGCCCACAACGATGAGGCCGGCGGTTCGGGCGGCAAGGCATTCTGGGAGCTGTCCCAGGAGATGGAGGAAGAACCTCACCGCTATGAGGACGCCGCGGAAGACACCGATCCTGACTACACAACCCCTAGTGGCGTCGGGGATGACACCACTGATGGTGCCGCCGAGGATGCCACCACTGATGATGGCAGCGCACGCACAGATGGCAGCCAACCGAAGAGGCAACGGAAGGACCGGCGCCCGAACGTGCTCGGCACCGTCAAGGAGGAATTTACTGAAGTGAACTGCGACGGGGATCCAACGGCGCCCAAAGAATTAGTCAAGGGGTACTCGGTTCAGCTCGGGTGCATTCTCCGGAGCACCGTCTCGATCAACACCGAGAACCTAAGGCATAAGGACCGAGGGAATTTGCGCAACCTCCTCTTCACGAAGCTGCACGAACGATACAAGTTCCCCGCTGACTTTGCAAACACACGCCTCTCAGGGAATAAAGTGAACAGTGCCGCCCTCACGAAGATGAGCACGGCCCTGTCTACTTGGAGAAGCGCGGTGAAGAGAATGATTAACAAAGGTGATAGTTATGAGAAGATCAAGGCGAAAAATCCTTCGATCAGCGAAGATGACTACAAGGAGTTCAAGATCAAGTGCGAGAGCGGCGCATCCGAGGAATCAAGTCAGTGGGGGAAAGAGATGCGGGACTTGAACTTAGGGGTCCACAAACTCGGTCCCGGCGGTTACAGAGTGGCGGAACCTATATGGGACAAGGAGGACGCGGAGCGTGCCGAGCAAGGCCTACCGCCCCGCTTCGAGAAATACCGTGAGAAGCAGACCAGGAACTATGTCAGGGCCCGGTACAAGGAGGACCCGGTAACAAAGGAGCTTACCACGGATCCGAAGACCAAGGCGCTTGAGCGTGTTCTGGTAAGGAATACACCCCCGCGTAATTAGCTCCATATGGTTGCATTCTAATTAATGAAGCCAAATTTCTAAATGGTTCACATTCCTTCCGCAGGAGACTGAAAGCAGTAGCGCGGGGTCGTCTCAGAGCTCCCCAGCTTGGGACAGCACTCTAAATAGGGCGTTGAACATAATGAAAAACAAGGATAAGCTCAGTAAGCCGTCGTCAGCTGGTCGTGTGGCCGGCAAAGGCTTGTCCACAAAATGGTCGTCATACTATAACGCTGGTGGGCGAAAGGAGAAAAAGACCAGCTCGGAAAGCCAGTCGCGCGAGGTTCAAGAACTCAAGGCACAAGTGGCGCGGATTCCGGAGATTGTCCAAGAGCAAGTGCAACAACAACTGGGAACGACGCTCACCGCCATTGTGCCTAGCTTGATTCAGGGGCTGCAGGCGTGGATTGCGGGCGGCCAACAGGGGCCGCCCCCGGTTCCCAGCTTCACGGCCAGCAACTCGCACAACGCGCAGGCGGCGCCATTGGTGTCTCCGGCGGAGGCGGTATTGGTGTCTCCGGCGCCGGCACGGGCATTGGAGCTTAATGCACCCGGGTGTACGCCGGCCGGCACCTCGGCAGCAAGCGGCCCCTCCGTCAGTTGCACGCCCGCCGTTGGCGGTGCCTCGACATTAGCCGAGCTCGACGCCATCACGGTAACTAAGCCTCTCGGCCGATGACTTCATCTCCTTGCCTTTGACTGGGCATCCCTGACGCCCTACATGTTTTCGCAGGGCGCCGCCGACGTTCCATGCACTCTCCTGCACTTCGTGGGCGGCGAGTTGATCGATGTCGCCAAGGGCAGAATCGTTCAACCGGGCAACCCCGTGTTCCACGGTAATCCGATGCCACCCACCGTGTATAGGGTTGAACTGGTTCGGGTGCTGCCAGGCTGCGACGAGTTGTTACCTCCGATTCGACCCGCTGGGGCCGACGAAGATGATGTGATGACCCTCAGCGCCTGCGTAAGCTGGCCCCTGCTTTGGCCGAAGAGCCAGATTCGTTTGGGGGCGGGGGACACCACCCCACAGACAACACCGCCAGTCGTGCCGGCGCCAAGCCATGGCAAGACCGCCGCAACGCTACCGGACATGCCGGACATCCCTATGGCACAGGATCCGGACATGCATATGGCACAGGATCCGGACGACGACGACAACGACGACGGTACATTTACCAACGTCGATAAGTACTTTGCCGAACATGGGTACGGTGACGAATTCTTCGGGCCTCCTTCTCAAGAACCCAACCCTGAAAAAGACGACCGCGATCTAGCTGGTACCGCGGAGAAACCCAATTGCAACAGGCGTCGTCTGGCGTTCAGTTCTCAGGAGACGCCTCCAGCTGCCGCCTTCACCGAGCCTCAGATAGCCGAGGTGCGGAATATTATCAGCCCCAACACACTCAAGAAGGCGGTCTCTGAGCAGAACTCGATCCCATTACAGGAGATGAGGAAGAAGGGACGGAAACGAAAGAATAACAAGGGCGGTGCGAGCCAGCCGGCACCGAGTACGATCCGTGCTCAGGACGGGCCACCTTCACCTAAGGATATCTCGAGGAGGGTGCATGTGGCGGGTAGGCCGATGCTACCGACTAATCTGCTCAATGCTGCAACCGGTGCTATGCGGAGTCTGCATGACAGTGTTCTTTCTTTGGAGAAGCGGCGTCTCTCCGAGAATGATGTGGCATACCCGGTTTTCGTGGCCAAGGTGCCAGAGGGCAAGGGCTTTGTGGATAGCGCCATCGGGGGTACGATCGTCCTGCGGTTTGATGACATCTTCGCTATGTTTAACCTTCATCCGCTGCACTACACCTTCGTTCGGCTATTTTCGCTGAGTATGGAGATGCGGATCATTAGAGACAAGACCCCGGACATCGTGATAGTCGACCCCTTCTACATGCGTGCCAAGATCTTGGGCAGCGCTGGGGACCGGCAAGTCGCGAGTTCATACCTCGAAGGCTCATTCTGGCAAACCCAGATAAGGATAACTTCCTCGTGCCTTACTTTCCCGAGTAAGTCATCCCCTCACCGCCCCGTAACATATGATTTCTTAGATTTCGATCGTTCTTTTTTTTCTAACATTCCGTGTTTTGTGCAGTGACACACATTGCACACTCATCCTCTTAAGCCCGAAATATTCCATGGCCACGTATTTCGACCCGGACCGTCAGTCGAAGAAAGACTACACAAATATCAAGAAAGTTCTTGATGATGTTCTCCCCGGCTACGCCAGATCTGGAGGCACCTTCAGCAGGCTAGTTCGTAGGTACGGCAAGCACATCTTCAGCCACAATACGACGTTCCCCTGCGTCAAGCAGCCGCCTGGCGGTCAGAAGGATGCCTACTACGCCCTCCATCACATGCGGGCGATCGTACGGGACCATAATCACCTTCTGCTACCAAATAATCTCAAAGATTGGGCCGCACGCTTGTCGGCAATCCAGGACGCAGACATCAGACAAGAATTCTTTCGCATCCAGTCGGAGTTTGCGGAAATCATCCATCAAGATGTCCTTCGTACCTCGGGGCAGTTCTATCTCAGACATCAACCGTCCAACAGTGAGATAGAAACAACGCTACAAATGCAGGCTGACAACGCCCGCGATTTCATGACCATCACGAAAGACGGCGGCTTCATCCACGCTCCGGTCCCTGAGTCGAGTCGAAAGTAGTGATGCTATGTAGTTCTGAAATGTCGATTGGCTCATGTTGTAATATTAAACTTTAATGAACTTGTATGTCTCTTTGGTTTGGACAGTCGTTCAACTTATATGTAATCGATGCTATTTATTAGTAGGACCATGAATCGTGCTATTAATGTGTTGCTTTTCTCTTCCGATCCTTTTGTTGCATACTTATATATTGCTTATGTATTGTCTGTGAATTGCTACTAACGTTTTGTTTGGCTAGTGCATAGAGATGCCATCGTATGTCGTGTACAAGGGTAAGGTTCCCGGAGTCTACGACGACTGGGAGGAGTGTCGGAGACAGGTTCACCGTTTCAGCGGTAACAGTTACAAAGGGTACACCACTAGGGCGGAGGCGGAAGCTAGATACGCGCGCTATCTAGCGGGAGAGAGGAGGGAGCGGAGGAGGAACCGGATGAAGACCAGTTTCATCGCGATGATGCTAATCGTGATGACCGCAGCTCTCTTCTATGTGATGGTAGTTTAGACGATCGATATCGACTTGTAATGTGAAGACAAACTCGCTACTCGCGGTTTCGAGACTTGTAATGTTCTAACTTTGTTCGGTCTTTTGAATTCGGAGACTAATATGATGAATTGTATTTGGAGACTAATCTTCTATTGTATTCGATAACTCTGCTGTTTATATGTTGTGCTGTCTATATTCTGTGCAATAATATGTTTTGTAACCTGTGCAAATATCAGAAAAGAAAAAAATCCCTAATATTCATACTAGTGGCGCACCACCCAACACTTTAGTGGCGCACTGCAAAATGCACACTAGTGGCGCATCATCAACAAGTGCGCCTTTAGTAATCCAGAGCACATGGTTAAATATGGCCCCCTGGGAGGCATTCTAATGGCGCACCGTATGGTATACTAATGGCGCACTACATGGTGCGCCATTAGTATCTGGTATACTAATGGCGCACCTGTGGTGCGCCATTAGTAATAAAATCTAATGGCGTGGTGCTAGTGGCGCACCTGTAGTGCGCAATTAGTAGGCAAAACATGTGCGCCACTAGCAGGCCTTTTCCTAGTAGTGTAACCCTCAGTCTAGTGGTTAGGTAGAATTGAGCAATAGAGAGATTAAATTGATTTGGCAAAAGACTGTTAATAGATCTAGAAAGAATTGGTCTAAGAAACTTGATGATGCATTATGGGCTTATAGAACTGCTTATAAAAACCCTATGGGTATGTCTCTGTATAAAATGGTTTATGGAAAAGCATGTCACTTACCTCCCGAACTGGAACATAAAGCTTATTGGGCTATCAAAGAGCTCAACTATGATTTCAAACTTGCCGGTGAGAAGATGTTATTTGACATTAGCTCGCTTGATGAATAGAGAACCCAAGCCTACGAGAATGCCAAGTTGTTTAAAGAAAAGGTTAAAAGATGGCATGACAAGAGGATACAAAAGCATGAGTTTAATGTAGGTGATCTTGTTTTGCTATACAACTCTCGTTTAAGATTTTTTGCAGGAAAACTTCTCTCTAAATGGGAAGGTCCTTACATTATCGGGGAAGTCCATCGTTCCGGTGCCATCAAGATCAACAACGCCGAAGGCACAAATCCGAAGGTGGTAAACGGTCAGAGAATCAACATTATATCTCAGGTACTTCCATAAATGTTGACACCAATATAATTGACACCGTAACACCGGAGGAGTACATAAGGGACACTTTCCAGAACATTTCAGACTCCGAAAAGGAATAGGTATGTGGTATGGTAAGTAAACTGACTCCAAAACATTTCCAATGATATTTTTTCTCCGTTTTGGAATTTTTTCAAAACATTAGGAAAATTAAAAGTAGTCCAAAAGAGACACGAGGCGACCACAAGGGTGGAGGGCGCGCCCCCTGCCTTGTGGCCACCCCATGTGCCCTCCGGACTCTGTTTTCTTGCACAATACTTCTTTTGGTCGGTAAAAATTCATAATAATCTCCCGAAAGTTTTGACCACCCTACCACGGCAAAATCTCCTATTTTTGTTTTGAGTTGTTTCTGCAGCAGATTTAGAGCAAGTTGTCTTTGCAAGAGTCGGTCAGGGAGAGTCATGTATCTCACCCCGACACCGGGCCCAAGAGCATACAGCAAAGCTGACCACTTCGGGCAATCAACGGAAGAAGAGATGGAGGCTGATCGAAAAGGGTGGATGCCATGGAGGAGGATCAAGAAGTTACCTCTCGTCTTCAAACCAGATTCATGTTGGAGGAACTTCAGAGCTCAGCAATACCAAATTCGGTCATTCCTCCCAATGCTAGATTTCTCTCTTATGAAAATATGAAAAAGAGTGTTGCTTTTTCTCCCGCAGCTATGAAACATCCATGGGTGAATGGAGCTCTAGCCGTCACGGGTAAACTTCGCAAGGAAGTAATGGATCTTAAGCAGCAAATTGATAAGCTCGAGGAAGAGAATCGCATCCTAAGGGGCATCATCGCCAAGAATATCACATCACCACCTCCGAAGAAAGAGACATAAATACATGGGTATGGGCACTCCCCTTGGCAACTGCCAAGCTTGGGGGAGGTGCCCCAGTATCGTATCACCATCACATCTTTATCTTTATCGTTTTTCTTAGTTCAATCCTTTTGGTTATATCTTGATCTAGTAGAATAAAGTTTTTAGTATGATCTAGCTTTGAGTTCTGTTTTGATCTCTATCTATGTAATCGAGTCCTTGAGTTATATATAATAAAGAGTAGTTTTGAGTTGAGGGCTTTGCTATGTTGCTTTGATCTTGAGGAAATTAAATAAAAGAAGGAATAAAAAGAAATAAAAAGATCATATATTGATCTTATGGAGAGTAATGACTTCACATATAAAAAGTATGATGAATAAAAGTTGCTGAGAGTTGCAAAACATAGTTTTGGTCATTGTTGCAATTAATAGGAAGTATAAAGAAAGAGAGGCTTCACATATAAATATACTATCTTGGATATCTTTTGTAATTGTGAGCACTCATTAAAATATGACATGCTAAAAAGTTGATGTTGGACAAGGAAGACAACATAATGGGTTATATTTTCTTATATCCAAATAGAAGTTATATTGTCATGGATCATCCAACATGTTGAGCTTGCCTTTCCATCTCATGCTAGCCAAATTCTTTGCACCAAGTAGAGATACTACTTGTGCTTCCAAACATCCCTTAAACTAGTTTTGCCATGAGAGTCCACCATACCTACCTATGGATTGAGTAAGATCCTTCAAGTAAGTTGTCATCAGTGCAATCAATAAAAATTTCTCTCTAAATATGTATGATCTATTAGTGTGAAGAAAATAAGCTTTATACGAACTTGTGATATGGAAGAAATAAAAGCGACGGACTTCATAATAAAGTTCTTTGTCACAAGAGGCAATATAAAGTGACATTCTGCATTAATATTTTGTGCACAACCATAAAAGCGCATGAAAACCTCTGCTTCCCTCTGCGAAGGGCCTATGTTTTACTTTCATCTTCTACCCTTATACAAGAGTCATGGTGATCATCACCTTTCCTTTTTATACTTTTTCTTTTGGCAAGCACTATGCTGGAGAGATCCGGATATATATATCCACTCGGATGTAGGTTATCATAAAGTATTATTGTTGACATTACCCTTGAGGTAAAAGGTTGCATGCGAAACTATGAGCCCCTATCTTTCTCTGTGTCCGATTTAAACTTTGAACCCATAAGTATCGCATGAGTGTTAGCAATTGTGAATGATTAAATGATAGTTGAGTATGTGGACTTGCTGAAAAGCTCTTGATTTGACTCTTTCCGATGTTATGATAAATTGCAATTATTTCAATGACTGAGATCATAGTTTGTTAGTGATACGTCACCAATGTATCTATAATTTTTTATTGTTCCATGCTATTATATTATCCATCTTGGATGTTTTATATGCATTTATATGCTATTTTATATGATTTTTTAGACTAACCTATTAACCTAGAGCCCAGTGCAAAGTTTCTATTTTTTTCCTTGTTTTTGAGTTTCACAGAAAAGGAATATCAAACGGAGTCCAATTGAGCTAAAAATTTATGGTGATTTTTTATGGACCAGAAGAAGCCCTAAAGCAAAAGAGTTGGGCCAGAAGAGCCATGAGGCCTCCACAAGGGTGGAGGGAACCCCCCTAGGGCGCGCCCCCTATCTTATCATCGCCTTGTGGACCCCCCTGACTTGTTCCAGACGCCAAAAATTCCTATAAATATAGAAACCCCCAGAAATAAACCTAGATCAGGAGTTCCGCCGCCGCAAGCCTCTGTAGCCACAAAAAACCAATTGGGAGCCCGTTTCGGCACCCTGCCGGAGGGGGAAACCATCACCGAAGGCCATCTTCATCATCCCCGCGACCACCATGATGAGGAGGGAATAGTTCACCCTCGGGGCTGAGGGTATGTACCAGTAGCTATATGTTTGATCTCTCTCTCTCTCGTGTTCTTGATTTGGCATGATCTTGATGTACCGCGAGCTTTCTTACTATAGTTGAGTCATATGGTGTTTCTCCCCCTCTACCTTCTTGTGATGAATTGAGTTTTACCTTTGAGGTTTCACTATGATCGGATTAAGTTCTATTATGTATTTGAGATCACTTGACGTATGTCTTGCGTGGGATATCCGTGGTGACAATGGGGTATTCTATTGATTCACTTGATGTATGTTTTGGCACTCAACTCGTGGATTCCCGAGGTGACATTGGGGTAATCTATGCATGGGGGTTGATGCACATTTTTGTCCTTGTTTCTCCGGTAGAAATATTGGGGCACTCTTTGAGGTTCTTTATGTTGGAATGAATATTATAAATCTCAAGTTGTTTGATGCATATCGTATAATTGACCCACGTATACTTGTGGTGACATTGGAGTATCTAGGTGACATTAGGGTTGATTGGTGTGTGTCATATGGTGTTATTTTACTATGAACTCTAGGGCTGTTTGTGACACTTATAGGAATAGCTCAATGGATTGATCGGAAAGAATAACTTTGAGGTGTTTCGTACCCTACAAGCAATTTCAACTTATGTTCTCCGCGATTGGAACTTTGGAGTGACTCTTTCTTGCACGTTGAGGGATTGCCATATGATTTAATTATGTTATCATTGTTGAGATAACTTGTACTAGTGAAAGTATTAACCCTAGGCCTTGTTTCCAAGCATTGTAATACCATTTTCGCTCACTTTTGTTACTTGCTACCTTTCTGTTTTTATATTTTCAGGCTACAAAAACCTATATCTATTATCCATATTACCCTTGTATCACCATCTCTTCACCGAACTAGTGCACCTATACAATTTATCATTGTATTGGGTGTGTTGGGGACACAAGAGACTCTTTGTTATTTGGTTGCAGGGTTGTTTGAGAGAGACCATCTTCATCCGACGCCTCCCACGGATTGATAAACCTTAGGTCATCCACTTGAGGGAAATTTGCTACTGTCCTACAAAGCTCTGCACTTGGATACCCAACACAAGTCTAGAAGAAGAAGGTTGCGTAGTAGACATCAAGCTCTTTTCTGGCGCCGTTGCCGGGGAGGTGAGTGCTTGAAGGTATATCCTTAGATCTTGCAATCGAATCTTTTAGTTTCTTGTTTTATCACTAGTTTAGTCTATAAAATAAAACTACAAAAATATGGATTTAAGGTTGCCTCATATGCTTCATCTTTTTAATGTCTTTCGTGAAAATCATGGAAAGGAAAATTGTGCTCAAGTGTTAGAAGAAGAATGCAATAGAATGTTTGGCACCAAATATTTGAATGAAGAGCATGATTGCAATGTTTTTAGTATGAATTCTTTGAATATCCATGATGCTAATGATATGCAAAGCCATAAGCTTGGGGATGTTATGTTTGATGAAGATGATATTTTTTGTCCCCCAAGTTTTGATGAGCAAATTGATTATGATGATAGCATGCCTCCTATTTATAATGATTATATTGATGAAAGTGGGTTTGGAAGAGTGTCAACTCTAGGTAATGATCCCGCTATTTTGGAGGGTGTTGAATCTTATAATATTTATGAAAGTGGATTTGGAGAGGTCATGACTTTATTTAGTGCTGAATCCACTATTTCGGAAGAGGTTCCAATTGATTATGAGAACAAAGTTGCTATCTATGATGATTATTGTGATGACATGTATGCTATAAACAATAATGATAACCATGAAACTTTTCATCGTGATTGTAATTTTCAATTGGATTATGCCTCACATGATAGTTATTTTGTTGAGTTTGCTCCTACTACTATGAATGAGAAGAATTTTGCTTATGTGGAGAGAAATAAAATTTCTATGCTTATGAATCATGAAAATAATGCTTTATGTGATGGTTATATTGTTGAATTCATTCATGCTGATACTGAAAATTATTATGAGGGAGGAACATATGCTTTTTCATATTGCAACAATATCAAGTTTCCTCTCTATGTGTTGAAAATCTTGAAGTTTTGCTTGTTTTACCTTCCTATGCTAGTTGATTCCTGTTCCCATAAGTTTTTTCCCCAAAATCTTGAAGTGGGTTAGACATAAATGTGCTAGTCGTATGCTTCATGATGCTCCCATTATGTTTCAATTCTTATCTTTTATGTGAGCATCATTGAAATCATCATGCCGAGCTAGAAAGGCATTAAAGAAAAGCGCTTGTTGGGAGGTAACCCAATATTTACCCCTACTTTTTTTGCATGTTCACATGATTAATCTACTTTAGTAATCATGTTTTATAGCTTTTGTTTCAATAAAGTACCAAGTAAATCCTTTGGGATAGTGTGGATGATAGTTGACTTGATTCTATGCAAAAACAGAAACTTTTGCTCCCTGTCCAGGAGTTTTGAAAATTCACTGGTACATGATTTTGATCTGAATTTTTTACATAAGATTTATATACAAATTTTCTATATTTTCCTAATTTTTCAGAATTTTTGGAGTTACAGAAGTATGATTTTAATTCCGATCTTTACAGACTGTTCTGTTTTTGACAGATTTTGTTGTTGATGCATAGTTTGCTTGTTTTCTTGTTTCTATGGCTTATATTCCTTAATATAAATTGTAGATATGATAGGGTACAGTAGGCATAATGTGAGAAAAATTATGAATCTTGTCTTGACAGTACCAAAGTAAATGATTTGTTTTATTATACTAACGGAGCTTGCAAGTTTTCTGTTGAGTTTTGTGTTGTGAAGTTTCCAACTTTTGGGTAAAGTTTTGATGGACTATGGAATAAAGAGTGGCAAGAGCCTAAGATTAGGGATGCCCAAGGCACCCCAAGGTAATATTCAAGGACAACCAAGAGGCTAAGCTTGGGGATGCCCCGGATCGCATCCCCTCTTTCGTCTTCGTTAACCGGTAACCTTACTTGGAGCTATATTTTTATTCACCACATGATATGTGTTTTGCCCTGAGCGTCATTTTATTTTATTTTGTTTTGCTTGATGTTTGAATAATATCCCAAGATCTGAAATTCTTAAATGTTAGAGAGTCTTCACGTAGTTACATAATTATTCGATTACTCATTGATCTTCACTTAAATCTTTTGGAGTAGTTTGTCATTTGCTCTAGTGCTTCACTTATATATTTTTAGAGCACGGCGGTAGTTTTATTTTGTAGAAATTGTGGAACTCTCATGCTTCACTTATATCATTTTTAGAGTCTCTAAACAGCATGGTAATTTTCTTAGGTTATGAATTTAGTCCTAATATGATGGGGCATCCAAGAGGGATATAATAAAAACTTTCATATAAAGTGCATTGAATACTATGAGAAGTTTGATTCCTTATGATTGTTTTGAGATATAAAGATAGTGATATTAGAGTCATGCTAGTGAGTAATTGTGGATTGTAGAAATACTTGTGTTGAAGTTTGTGATTCCCGTAGCATGCATGTATGGTGAACCGTTATGTAACAAAGTTGGAGCATGAGGTATTTTTTGATTGTCTTCCTTATGAGTGGCGGTCGGGGACGAGCGATGGTATTTTCCTACCAATCTATCCCCCTAAGAGCATGCGCGTAGTACTTCATTTCGATAACTAACAGATTTTTGCAATAAGTATGTGAGTATTTTATGACTAACGTTGAGTCCATGGATTATACGCACTCTCGACTTTCCACCATTGCTAGCCTCTCTTGTACCACGCAACTTCCGCCGGTACCATACACCCACCATATAACTTCCTCAAAACAGCCACCATACCTACCTATTATGGCATTTCCATAGCCATTACGAGATATATTGCCACGCAACTTTCCACCGTTCCATTTATTATGACACGCATCATCATTGTCATATTGCTTTGCATGATCATGTAGTTGACATCGTATTTGTGGCAAAGCCACCGTTCATAATTCCTTCATACATGTCACTCTTGATTCATTGCACATCCCGGTACACCGCCTGAGTCATTCATATAGAGTCATATTTTGTTCTAAGTATCGAGTTGTAATTCTTGAGTTGTAAGTAAATAAAAGTGTGATGGTCTTCATTATTAGAGCATTGCCCCATGTGAGGAAATAAATAAAAAGAGAGAAAAGGCCAAAATAAAAAAGAGAAGGCCCAAAAAAAGAGAAAGGAAAAAATGAGAGAAAAAGAGAGAAGGGGCAATGTTACTATCCTTTTACCACACTTGTGCTTCAAAGTAGCACCATGATCTCCATGATAGAGAGTCTCCTATGTTATCACTTTCATATACTAGTGGGAATTTTTCATAATAGATCTTGGCTTGTATATTCCAACGATGAGCTTACTCAAATTGCCCTAGGTCTTTATGAGCAAGCAAGTTGGTGCACACCCACTTAGTTTTTTTTGAGCTTTCATACACTTATAGCTCTAGTGCATCCGTTGGATGGCAATACCTACTCACTCACATTGATATCTATTGATGGGCATCTCCATAGCCCATTGATATGCCTAGTTGATGTGATATTATCTGCTTCTTTTTGTCTTCTCCACAACCACCATATTCTATTCCACCTATAGTGCTATGTCCATGGCTCACACTCATGTATTGCATGAAAGTTGAAAAGGTTTGAAAACATCAAAAGTATGAAACAATTGCTTGGCTTGTCATCGGGGTTGCGCATGATTTAAATACTTTGTGTGATGAAGATGGAGCATAGCCAGACTATATGATTTTGTAGGGATAACTTTCTTTGGTCATGTTATTTTGAGGAGACATGATTGCTTTATTAGTATGCTTGAAGTATTATTGTTTTTATGTCAATATTAAACTTTTGTTTTGAATCTTATGGATCTGAATATTCTTGCCACAATAGAGAAGATTACATTGATAAATATGTTAGGTAGCATTCCGCATCAAAAATTCTATTTTTATCATTTACCTACTCAAGGACGAGCATGAATTAAGCTTGGGGATGCTTGATACGTCTCCAACATATCTATAATTTTTGTTGTTCCATGCTATTATATTATCCATCTTGGATGTTTTATGTGCATTTATATGCTATTTTATATGATATTTGGGACTAACCTATTAACCTAGAGCCCAATGCCAGTTTCTGTTTTTTTCCTTGTTTTTGAGTTTCGCAGAAAAATAATATCAAACAAAGTCCAATTGTGCTGAAAATTTACAGTTAATTTTTATGGACCAAAAGAAGCCCCTGAAGCAAAAGAGTTGGGCCAGAAGAGCCACGAGGCCTCCACAAGGGTGGAGGGCGCCCCCCCCTCCCTAGGGCGCGCCCCCTGTCTTGTCGTCGCCTCGTGGACCCCCTGACTTGTTCCCGACGCAAAAAATTCCTATGAATATGGAAACACCCAGAAATAAGCCTAGATCGGGAGTTCCACCGCCGCATGCCTATGTATCCACGAAAAACCAATCGGGAGCCCATTTCGGCACCCTGCTGGAGGGGGAAACCATCACCGGAGGCCATCTTCATCGTCCCCGCGGCCACCATGATGAGGACGGAGTAGTTTACCCTCGGGGCTGAGGGTATGTACCAGTAGCTATGTGTTTGATCTCTCTCTCTCTCTCTCTCTCTCTCGTGTTATTGATTTGGCACGATCTTGATGTACCGCGAGCTTTGTTACTATAGTTGAATCATATGGTGTTTCTCCCCCTCTACCTTCTTGTGATGAATTTTGTTTTACCTTTGAGGTTTCACTATGATCGGATTGAGCACTATTATGGATTTGAGAACACTTGATGTATGTCTTGCATGGGATACCCGTGGTGACAATGGGGTATTCTATTGATTCACTTGACATATGTTTTGGCACTCAACTCGCAGATTCCCGAGGTGAGATTGGGGTAATCTATGCATAGGGGTTGATGCATGTTTTCGTCCTTGTTTCTCTGGTAGAAATCTTGGGGCACTCTTTTAGGTTCTTTATGTTGGATTGAATATTATGAATCTGAAGTTGTTTGATGAATATCGTATAATTGACCCACGGATACTTGTGGTGACATTACGGTATCTAGATGACATTAGGGTTGATTGATGTGTGTCATATGGTGTTATTTTACTGTGAATTCTAGGGTTGTTTGTGACACTCATAGGAATAGCTCAATGGATTGATCGGAAAGAATAACTTTGAGGTGGTTTTGTACCCTACAAGCAATTTCATCTTATGTTATCCGCGATAGGAACTTTGGAGTGACTCTTTGTTGCACGTTGAGGGATTGCAATATGATTTAATTATGTTATCATTGTTGAGAGAACTTGCACTAGTGAAAGTATGAACCCTAGGCCTTGTTTCCAAGCATTGCAATACTGTTTTCGCTCATTTTTGTTACTTGCTACCTTGCTGTTTTTATATTTTCAGATTACAAAAACCTATATCTATTATCCATATGACGCTTGTATCACCATCTCTTCGCCGAACTAGTGCACCTATACAATTTACCATTGTATTCGGTGTGTTGGGGACATAAAAGTCTCTTTGTTATTTGCTTGTAGGGTTGTTTGAGAGAGACCATCTTCATCCTACGCCTCCCACAGGTTGATAAACCTTAGTTCATCCACTTGAGGGAAATTTCCTATTCTCCTACAAAACCCTTCGCTTGGAGGCCCAACACGAGTCTACAAGAAGAAGGTTGCGTAGTAGACATCATTTAGTTTTCAATAAAGTTTCTGATTCATACTTTACCTTGTGAATGAATTGTTACTTTAGCATAAGAAATTATATGACATTATATGTTGATGTTCTAAAGATGATCATGATGCCCTCATGTCCGTATTTTATTTTATCAACACCTCTATCTCTAAACATGTGGACATATTTTTCGAGTTTGGCTTTCGCCTGAGAACAAGTGTGGTCTAAGCTTGGGGGAGTTGATACGTCCATTTTGCATCATGTTTTTATATTGATATTTATTGTGATATGGGCTATTATTACACATTATATCACAATACTTATGCCTTTTCTCTCTTATTTTATAAGGATTACATGAAGAGGGAGATTGCCGGCAGCTGGAATTCTGGACTGGAAAAGGAGCAAATATTAGAGACCTATTCTGCACAACTCCAAAAGTCATGAAACTTCACGGATAATTGTTTTGGAATATAAAAAATATTGGGCGAAGAAAGCACCAGAGGGGGGCCACCTGCCATCCACAAGGGTGGAGGGCGCGCCCTACCTCCCTGGGCTCGGCCCCTGTCTTGTGGGCCACCTGGCAGGCCCCCGATGCCCGTCTTCTACTATATGGTGTGTTTTGTCCTGGAAAAAAGAAGAAGGAAGCTTTCGGGATGAAGCGCCGCCGTCTCGAGGCGGAACCTGGGCAGAACCAATCTAGGGCTCCGGCGGAGCTGTTCTGGCGGGGAAACTTCCCTTCGGGAGGAGAAATCGAAGCCATCGTCATCACCAACGATCCTCTCATCGAGAGGGGGTCAATCTCCATCAACATCTTCACCAACACCATCTCCTCTCAAACCCTATTTCATCTCTGGTATTCAATCTTTGTCTCAAAACCTCACATTGGTACCTGTGGGTTGCTGGTAGTGTTGATTACTCCTTGTAGTTGATGCTAGTTGGTTTATTCGGTGGAAGATCATATGTTCGGATCCTTAACGAAAATTAATACTCCTCTGATTATGGACATGAGTATGCTTTGTGAGTAGTTACGTTTGTTCCTGAGGACATGGGAGAAGTCTTGTTATAAGTAATCATGTGAATTTGGTATTCGTTCGATATTTTGATGAGATGTATGTTGTCTCTCCTCTAGTGGTGTTATGTGAACGTCCACTACATGACACTTCACCATTATTTGCGCCTAGGGAAGGCATTGGGAAGCAATAAGTAGATGATGGGTTGCTAGAGTGACAGAATCTTAAACCCTAGTTTATGCGTTGCTTCCTAAGGGGCTGATTTGGATCCATATGTTTCATGCTATGGTTAGGTTTACCTTAATTCTTCTTTCGTAGTTGCGGATGCCTGCGAGAGGGGTTAATCATAAGTGGGAGGCTTGTCCAAGGAAGGACAGCACCCAAGCACCGGTCCACCCACATATCAAATTATCAGAGTAACGAACGTGAATCAGATGAGCATGATGAAAACTAGCTTGACAGTAATTCCCATGTGTTCTCGGGAGCGCTTTGCTTTATATAAGAGTTCATTCAGGCTTATCCTTTGCTACAAAAAGGATTGGGCCATCTTGCTGCACCTTGTTTAGTTTTGTTATTTGTTACCCATTATGAATTATCTTATCACACAACTATCTGTTACCGATAATTTCAGTGCTTGCAGAGAATACCTTGCTGAAAACTGCTTGTCATTTCCTTCTGCTCCTCGTTGGGTTTGACATTCTTACTTATCGAAAGGACTGCGATAGCTCCCCTATACTTGTGGGTCATCAAGGGGCATAAAACGATAACGCTTATTGGGAGGCAACCCAATAAATAAATTTTATTTTTGCCTTTTTCTTTCTGTTCTTGAGTGTTTGCACAATTATGCTACTGGTATGATTGTATGTTTTAATTAGTTTTTGTTCCAAGTAAAGCCTTTGGGATTATGTTGGGTGATAGTTGATTTGATCTGGTTGAAAAAAAGGAACTTTTGCGTCAGTTACATAATTGTTTATATTTACAGAAGCGACAAAAAATCCTAATTATTTACATATGATCGATATACAAATTGCCTACGTTGTCCAAAATTTTTAGAATTTGTGGAGTTACATAAGTATACGAAGTTTTCACATTACTACAGATTGTTCTGTTTTTGACAAATTTTGTTTTCTTTGCGTTGTGTGCTTATTCTGATGAATCTATGGATTGTGTCAGGGGTTATAAGGCATGGTAAAGTTGGAATACAGTAGATATAATGCAATAATACAATATGAATAGGTTTGGAATGGTACTCAGAGTGGCGATTTGCTTTCTTATACTAACGGATCTCACGAAGGTTTTTGTTGAGTTTTGTGTGATTGAAGTTTTGGGTAAGATTGATGTGTACTACACAACCTTCTTCTCGTAGACGTTGTTGGGCCTCCAAGTGCAGAGGTTTGTAGGACAGTAGCAAAATTCCCTCAAGTGGATGACCTAGGGTTTATCAATCCGTGGGAGGCGTAGGATGAAGATGGTCTCTCTCAAGCAACCCTGCAACCAAATAACAAAGAGTCTCTTGTGTCCCCAACACACCCAATACAATGGTAAATTATATAGGTGCACTAGTTCGGCGAAGAGATGGTGATACAAGTGCAATATGCATGGTAGATATAGGTTTTTGTAATCTGAAAATATAAAAACAGCAAGGTAACTAATGATAAAAGTGAGCACAAACGGTATTCCAATGTGTTGAAACAAGGCCTAGGGTTCATACTTTCACTAGTGCAAGTTCTCTCAACAATAATAACATAATTGGATCATATAACTATCCCTCAACATGCAACAAAGAGTCACTCCTAAGTCACTAATAGCGGAGAACAAACGAAGAGATTATTGTAGGGTACGAAACCACCTCAAACTTATTCTTTCTCATCGATCTATTCAAGAGTCCGTAGTAAAATAACACGAAGCTATTCTTTCCGTTCGATCTATCCTAGAGTTCCTACTAGAATAACACCTTAAGACACAAATCAACCAAAACCCTAATGTCACCTAGATACTCCAATGTCACCTCAAGTATCCGTGGGTATGATTATACGATATGCATCACACAATCTCAAATTCATCTATTCAAACCAACACAAAGTACTTCAAAGAGTGCCCCAAAGTTTCTACCGGAGAGTCAAGACGAAAACGTGTGCCAACCCCTATGCATAAGTTCACAAGGTCACGGAACTCGCAAGTTGATCGCCAAAACATACATCAAGTGGATCACGTGAATATCCCATTGTCACCATAGATAAGCACATGCAAGACATACATCAAGTGTTCTCAAATCCTTAAAGACTCAATCCGATAAGATAACTTCAAAGGGAATACTCAATCCATTACAAGAGAGTAGAGGGGAGAAACATCATAAGATCCAACTATAATAGCAAAGCTCACGATACATCAAGATCGTGCCAAATCAAGAACACGAGAGAGAGAGAGAGAGATCAAACACATAGCTACTGGTACATACCCTCAGCCCCGTGGGTGAACTACTCCCTCCTCGTCATGGAGAGCGCCGGGATGATGAAGATGGCCACCGGTGATGGATCTCCCTCCGGCAGAGTGCTGAAACATGGTCCCGATTGATTTTTGGTGGCTAAGGAGGCTTGCGGCGGTGGAACTCCTGATCTAGGTTATGTTCTGGAAGTTTGGGTATATATAAGAGGTTTTGGCGTCGGGAACAAGTCAGGGGAGTCTCCGCGGCGGCTACAAGGTAGGGGGGCGCGCCCCCACCCACGTGGGTGCCTCGGGACTATTCTGGCCCATCTCCGATACTCCGTGAGCTTCTTCTGGTCCAAAAATAATCTCCATGAAATTTCAGGTCAATTGGACTCCATTTGGTTTTCCTTTTCTGCGATACTCAAAAACAAGGAAAAAACAGAAACTAGCACTGGGCTCTAGGTTAATAGGTTAGTGATAAAAATCATATAAAATAGCATATAAATGCATATAAAACATCCTAGATGGATAATATAATAGCATGGAACAATCAAAAATTATAGATACGTTGGAGACGTATCAAGCATCCCCAAGCTTAATTCTTGCTCGTCCTTGAGTAGGTAAATGTTAAAAACAAAAATTTTTATGTGGAATGCAACCTAGCATATTTATCAATGTAATTTTCCTTATTGTGGCATGAATGTTCAGATCCGAAAGATCCAAGACAAAAGTTTAATATTGACATAAAAACAATAATACTCCAAGCATACTAACCAAGCAATTATGTCCCCTCAAAATAACATAGCCAAAGAAAGCTCATCCCTACAAAATCATATAGTTTGGCCATGCTTCATTTTCGTCACACAAAATGCTTCCATCATGCACAACCCCAATGACAAGCCAGGCAATTGTTTCATACTTTAGTATTCTCAAACTTTTTCAATTTTCACGCAATACATGAGCGCGAGCCATGGACATAGCACTATGAGTGGAATAGAATATGATGATGGAGGTTGTGTGGAGAAGACAAAAAAGGAGAAAGTCTCACATCGACGCGGCTAATCGATGGGCAATGGAGATGCCCATCAATTGATGTCAATGCGAGGAGTAGGGATTGCCATGCAACGGATGCACTAGAGCTATAAATGTATCAAAGCTCAACAAAAGAAACTAAGTGGGTGTGCATCCAACTTGCTTGCTCACGAAGACCTAGGGCATTTGAGGAAGCCCATTGTTGGAATATACAAGCCAAGTTCTATAATGAAAAATTCCCATTAGTATATGACAGTGACAATATAAGAAACTCTCTATCATGAAGATCATGGTGCTACTTTGAAGCACAAGTGTGGAAAAAGGATAGTAGCATTGTCCCTTCTGGGCCTTTATTTGACCTTTCTCTTTTTTTCTTTTTTTATTTGGCCTTTCTTTTTTTTGGCCTTTCCCTTTTTTCGGGACAATGCTCTAATAATGATGATCATGACACTTCTATTTATTTACAACTCAAGGATTACAACTCGATATTAGAACAAAGTATGACTCTATATGAATGCCTCTGGTGGTGTACCGGGATGGGCAATGAAACAAGAGTGACATGTATGAAAGAATTATGAAGGTGGCTTTGCCACAAATACGATGTCAACTACATGATCATGCAAAGCAATATGACAATGATGAAGCGTGTCATAATAAACGGAACGGTGGAAATTGCATGGCAATATATCTCGGAATGGCTATGGAAATGCCATAATAGGTAGGTATGGTGGCTGTTTTGAGGAAGATATAAGGAGGCTTATGTGTGATACAGCGTATCATATCACGGGGTTTGGATGCACCGGTGAAGTTTGCACAAACTCTCGAGGTGAGAAAGGGCAATGCACGGTACCGAATACGCTAGCAATGATGGAAGGGTGAGAGTGCGTATAATCCATGGACTCAACATTAGTCATAATGAACTCACATACTTATTGCAAAAATCAACAATTCATCAAAACCAAGCACTACGCGCATGCTTCTAGGGGGATAGAGTTGTAGGAAAAGACCATCGCCCGTCCCCAACCGCCACTCATAAGGAGGATAATCAAAGAAACACCTCATGCTTCAAATTTGTAACACAACAGTCACCATACGTGCATGCTACGGGACTTGCAAACCTCAACACAAGTATTTCTCAAATTCACAATTACACAATTATCATGACTCTAATATCACCATCTTCATATCTCAAAACAATCATCAAGTATCAAACTTCTCATAGTATTCAATGCACTCTATATGGAAGTTTTTATTATACCCATCTTGAATGCCTATCATATTAGGACTAAATTTATAACCAAAGCAAATTACCATGCTGTTCTAAAAGAATCTCAAAATGATATAAGTGAAGCACGAGAGATCAACAATTTCTTCAAAATTAAACTACTGCCATGCTCTAAGAAGATATAACTGAAGCACTAGAGCAAATGACAAACTACTCCAAAAGATATAAGTGAAGATCAATGAGTAGTTGAATAATTATGTAACTATGTGAAGACTCTCTAACATTTAAGAATTTCAGATCTTGGTATTTTATTCAAACTGCAAGCAAAACAAAAGAAAATAAAATGACGCTCCAAGCAAAACACATATCATGTGGTGAATAAAAATATAGCTCCAAGTAAAGTTACCAATGAACGAAGACGAAAGAGGGGATGTCATCCGGGGCATCCCCAAGCTTAGGCTCTTGGTTGTCCTTGAATATTACCTTGGGGTGCCTTGGGCATACCCAATCTTAGGATCTTGCCACTCCTTATTCCATAGTCCATCGAATCTTTACCCAAAACTTGAAAACTTCACAACACAAAACTCAACAGAAAACTCGTAAGCTCCATTAGAATAAGAAAATAAAACCACCACTTAGGTGCTATTGTGAACTCATTCTAAATTCATATTGGTGTAATATATACTGTATTCCAACTTCTCTATGGTTCATACCCTCCGATACTACTCATAGATTCATCAAAATAAGCAAACAACACATAGAAAACAGAATCTGTCAAAAACAGAACAGTCTGTTGTAATCTGATTTGTTCGAATACTTCTGGAACTCCAAAAATTCTGAAAAACTAGTACAACCTGGATAATTTGTATATTGAGCTTCTACAAAAGGAATTAGCATTTTATCACGTTTTGGTGAATTTTAACAATTATTTTCGTGAGCACAAAGTTTCTGTCTTTTTCAGCAAGATCAAACAACTATCACCCAAGAACATCCTATTGGTTCTACTTGGCACAAGCACTAATTAAAACATAAAACCACATCTAACCAGAGGCTAGATGAATTATTTATTAGTAAACAGGAGAAAAAATCAAAGAACAAAAATAAAATTGGGTTGCCTCCCAACAAGCGCTAACGTTTAGCACCCCTAGCTAGGCATGATGATTTCAATGATGCTCACATAAAAGATAAGAATTGAAACATAAAGAGAGCATCATGAAGAATACGACTAGCACATTTAAGTCTAACCCAGTTCCTATGCATAGGGATTTTGTGAGCAAACAATTTATGGGAACAATAATCAACTAGCATAGGAAGGCAAAACAAGCATAACTTTAAAATTTTAAGCACATAGAGAGGAAACTTGATATTATTGCAATTCCTACAAGCATATATTCCTCCGTAATAATAATTTTCAGTAGCATCATGAATGAATTCAACAATATAACCATCACATAAAGCATTCTTTTGATGATCTACAAGCATAGAATTTTTATTACTCTCCACATAAGCAATTTTCTTCTCATTTGGAATAGTGAGAGTATCATAAGAAACTCGAATACTGTAAATTATTTCCACATTGAAAGAATAAAGTTCAGAAAAAGGGTAAACATAATCATGACAAGTTTTATAAATATAATCATCACTACTTTTTACAGCTGTAAGTGCATCTAGTGCCCCTTAGTGATTTTGGTGTATTGAAGACTTATAGGTTAAGGGACTAACGTGTTTATGAGTGTACACAGGTCTATAAGTCTATGAGGAGTTTGATATTTACAGAGAAAGTCGACCCCTAAAAATGAAGTTCTTCGACTGAAGACTTTGGATTTCTATAGACTTTCTGAAGACTTTGAAAGTGAAGAAATTGGTGTTACATTGAAGACTTGGTATTCATTTGAGGAACATGAAGCGTGAAGACTTTTGTTTTCGTAGTTTCATTTTCTCTTTCTTGATTCATAGGAAACACCGTACTGTTAAAGGGGGTTGAGGAAATACTAAGGAAAAATTTCCATGTGATGCTCAACTCAAAATCCTACACCTACCAATCCCTTCTAGTGAAGCCATTGGAAATCTCATACAGTTCAGTCATATTCATCAGTGACAGAGACGAAGCTCTTCTGGTCTCTGAGGAATTTGTTCTGACCGAGGAGTTAGGAATTCGCCAGTGCGGATTGCCTACACCGTGAGGAACATGATAGCCCTGAGGAATTTGATACTCAAATTTTCGAGCGTTGTTGTGCTATGCGCCAGCTATCCCAAAATATCTTATCCACCTAACGGTCATATCATTGAAGGGCATTTATGTCTTATCATGTCGGGCTGCTCCCTAGGCTATAAATAGCCGCCCCCTACAACCACTAGCTGGTTGGCTGCTCCGAGAGAAACTGACATTTGTCATTTGAGAGCATCCCATCCTCCGAGGACTTTGAGCGAAAATCATCGAGTGAGGAAAACCCAAACCCAAACACCTACAAACCCAAAGTGATTGAGCATCACTGAAGAGATTGATCCTGCGTGGATCCAACGCTTGTTACCTTTGAAGACTGTGCTTCTTCCAGACGGTTAGGCGTCATGGTCTAGAGCATCCAAGAGGAAATTGTGGATCGCCGAGTGACCGAGTTTGTGAAGGTTCGGAAGTCACCTGAAGACTTACCACGAGTGATTGGGCGAGGTCTGTGTGACCTTAGCTCAAGGGGAATACGGTGAGGACTAAGTGTCCTGGACTGCGTGTTTAGGACTGGGTGTCCGGGACTAGGTGTTCTCAGGTTTAAATACCTAGCCGCCCTAACCAGACGTACAACTGAGACAACAGTTGGAACTGGTCTACCAAATCATTGTCTTCACCAAGCCAACTGGTTCTCTTTCCTCAACTCTTTCATTTCCTTATAACTGTGTTGTGCACTTGTTCATATCTAGGTTTGAAGACTTTGACTGAAGACTTTCTCAATTTCCTCAGTTCAATTTCTTTAGTCTGTTTGTCTTCATCCTGTGCTATCCTGTGTTTACGCTTTCTGTACTCTGTGTTTGTCTTCATTTCATCATGATGACCATGCCTATGTTCTACTATGCTTACTCTTGAGTACTTATTCCGCTGCAAGTAGTTCTTCGCTAAGGAATTTCCTCACCCACAAATTCCTCAATGAAGAATTCATAAAAATCGCCTATTCAAGTTGCTTTTTCTGCTAAGTGAATGTGACCGGACCCTACCCCCTCTATGCTATACTCAACTCAATCTATTCACAAATTCTTCATGTGCGTTCTATTTGAAACTCGTTCAAAATCTTCACTTTGTCCTTGTCAGCTGAAGAATTTGCGAACGGAACTTTTAACTTATCTTATCCAAATTTTCGGCTTTGCCGCTCAAACCATTCCGCATCCCATGAAATACTTATCTATTCACCCACGATCTAACACGATCTCCACTTCTCAGTACGTGGGTGACACATGTCAAGCGAATGAGAAGGGTCAGGGGCACGTTCGTCCAAAATCTTCGGGCGAACAGCTTTTCACCGTGGCTATGAACACCCCCTCTCCCCTTCCTCACTTCCTTTACTCCGCTCGACCTCTCTCCAGCTCGAGCTTCTCAAACCCTAGCGCCGCCGCTACTTCATCATCGCCGATGAGGAAGAGCTTGACTGCCTCGACCTCGTCACCGCTGTACTCGCGCCGGCCGCGGAAATCTTCACTCCGCCACCGCCGTAGCCGTCTTCCTCCGCCGAGTTAGGGCGTGGAAGATCTGCACAGACGAACTTCTCATCTCTACCTCATAGTTCGTCGTGTTCTTCGTCCAGGGTAATTAAAAGTTACTTTTACTGCCCTCTTTGATTCAAATGATTTCGACAAAATCTTCAAAGGTGTTTATTCTTCAAATTCTTCACACACTAAACACCTCACATGACATCTGTTCTTGATTCGTTTCTCTAAGCAATAATTTTTCTTCAAGATTCCTCAATTGTGTGGATCTTCGATCTATACATCTCTGGAACCTAAGACAAAGAATGCTTAGTGAAATTCTTCAAGACTCATGTGGTCAAATTCCTCAAACTTGTTCTTTTTGAAAAACCTTCTGAGAACGCATATGACCTCTCCAAATTCCTCGCAACTATACTCTGTTCACATGTACTCATGTCCGCTGCTGAATCTCTAGGTTCTCATCAACTTAACTCATTTGCAGCATTCCTCGAAGAAAAGTTGCATACTTCTTCAGAGAATTCAATTGTTCAAATTCCTCATTTGAAGAAAATGGCTGATGGAAAGAAGCCACAGAAAGGAGGAAAGAGGCCTAAGGTCAACACTGCATTTGAAATCCTTGAGGACATCTATGCTGGGTACTGCACACCCCCTGAGGAAGATAAAAATCAGCGCAAGGTGCGCATTCAGAAGATAGAGAGGAGATGGGCAAGAGAGTGGAGGGAGTACAGGTATGTGACTCCCAAGTACATGAAGAAATTCGCACTCAATCCTCGTTGCCCAAGACCTCCATTGGCACCTGGCCAAGAAGCTGATCCCACCAGCCTCAAGCATGGTGAGGATTATCCTGATGAATGGGCCAAGCGCTAGGCCAAGCTGGCTAGACAAGCCAGAGAAGTAGTGAGGAAATTCAAGGAAGACTCTACTGCTGCCACTGAGGCCTCTGTCAAGCCAAAGAAATCCATGGCAAAGAAGCCTACACGTAAGCCAAGTGCTTCACCTTCAACGCCCTTAAGGCCAAGTTCCTCAACAATGCCCTCACGGCCAATTCCTCACGCTGCTCCTGCTCCTCCAAAATCCTCAGCTCCTCCCCATAAGTCCTCAGCTGCTCCGACCAAATCCTAAGCACATGTGCATCTTGCCACGTGCCAAAGGACTACATGCATCTCTATTGCCTCAGGAGCTTCAACTAGTTCCTCAGCTGCTCCAAATTCTTCAACAGGACCCTCTCTGCTGAAGACAAAGACCACTGCTGGACGAGGTTCTCGCCCAAGTCCTCACAAGAAGCAGGTCGCCTTCCAAGTGCCGTCTGAAGAAGACGAAGCTAATGATGAAGAACTTGCTGAAATCATCAAAGATAGGCAAGTCAGGGCCGCTAGAGCCAAGGGCACAAATGTGCCTCTGCTTTTGGATCCAAAGTTGATCCTCGATTACATTGATCTCTGGCACAAGGACCCAAACACTCCTATGCCTGACTTCAAGCTGACTCCTGGCCAAAATCATATGCTGACTGCCTTCATCCAAGAAGAGAAATGGAAATTTGAGAAGGCTAGGCAGATCAAGAAAGAGCAGTACAGGAAGGAGAAATTCCTGAAGAACAACGTTGTCTCTATGACAACTGATGATCTTGTGAAAATACAGTCTAAAATCAAAGTCCTCAGCGATGATTTCAATGCTTACTATGCTGTTTGGCAAGGAGCCAAGGTCAGGTTTGTTAAACTGACTGAGAAGTTCACCTCCAATGTTGTAGCCCCATCGCAACAAGAAATTCCTCAGACTGAAGCATCTGCTCAGCCAACTGAAGAACATGCCAGCACCGCTGATGACATTCAGGCTGCTGAAGAAAATGTGTGTTCCAGGGCTGATGACTGCATTCCAGCCGCTAATGAAATTGCCAGGGCATCCACTAGTGGTGCGCTTGAAGAAAATGAAGAGGTCAGGGCAACTGCATCAGTTGTGCCTGAAGAAAATCAACCACATTCCTCTGCTCCTCCTGCGCCTACCCCAACTCCAATTCTTCCATTTGCATCAGATGTGAAGAAGATCAAGGCTGCAGAGCGTGCTGCAGTGAAGAAAAGGAAAGCATCAGCTTCATCAGATTCTTCAGCTCCGAAGAAGATGAAGAAATTGACCAGCTCAGTTGCAAACCCCATTGATGCTGTTCTGATCTCAACCATGCCATCAAAGGACCTTGTTCCTTTTGATGAAGAATATGTGATCCCTAGCGGATCTGATGAAGAAAATCCTTCTGCTGCTTTGTCAGAGCAGATGGATGAAGAAATTGAAGTGGATGAAACCCCTTCAACTCTAGTTGTTTCCTCTCCTATGCCTCAGTTTACTGCTGAAGAGGCCGACGTTGAAGAAATACAAGATGAAGACATGGACATTGGCTGTACCACACCAGTGATGAGTGATGACTTTTGGGAATGTCAGCACCCCAACTCTCCACTCTTCACACCTTTACAGCAAATTCCTCAGCCTCCTGTTGCTACTGAAGTACAAATGGGATGTGAAGAACCTCGTGCAACCCCATCTGTCCATGAAGAAATTCCAGTCACTAGTGCTGAAGAAACTGCTGCTGCTGAATCACTGAAGACTCAGACTGCCACTAAAGCGGAACCAGAAATTCCTCAGCCTGAAGAACCTGAGATTGTGATTCCTGAGGTTGTAATGCAACTGACTGACACTGCTCTGCCCAAACCAAAGGATCCATTCTCAAGGAAGCAAAAATTGAAGGCTAATGATTTCTTCGGCGAGCACGTATTCTTCACTGATTACAACCCCTATGACTCTGCTCGCATTAGGAAGAGGCGTTTCTGGACTGCCAGCCAGGCAAATTTTTATTCCTCAGTGCTGTTCAACAAAGACAAAATCTTCGATCATGAGCACATTCCTCACGTGGATATGGAATCTCTGTCGTGCTTCGTGCCAGTCCTCAGTGTTCTTCATGACGCAGGGCTGTTAAATTTCTGCACTGATATATGTGATTGGAATGAAGAGCTCATTCTTCAATTTTATGCAACTCTGCACATGACCGGAGACTCTGAAGATGTGAATTCATGGGTGCTGGACTGGATGTCTGAAAATACTCACTACAAGGCACCAGCTACTGAATTGCTTCATGCTTTGCCTCTCAGTCCTCCCCTTGAAGCTGCTCGTTGCGTCTACAGTGAACCTGAGCTTACAGATCACTATATGCAAGTGCTGATGAAGCCATTGAAGCCACGTCAGGCCCCAAGAACTAAATTCCTTGTGAAGGAATTGTTATATGTGCCTCGGACTGTCTATCGCATTCTGACGAAGACATTGAGTCCTACCAAGGGCCACGACTCGAATGAAGAAGAAGTCGTTGGCATCATGAAGAATCTGCTTTTCAATATCATTCATGGCATTCCCGTCAACTTCCATGATTTCTTCATGAGGACTCTGGCCAATGTCGCAATGTCACCTTTTGAGTTGAAGCCTTATGCTCCGTGGATTATGAGATTCATCGGAACAAGCTGATGAAAAGGGCAAGGCTAATGATGTTATTGATGAAGGCATTCGTCCATTGGATGGTCAATTTCGCAAGGCTGCATCCTACTCCACCAATGATGACTCTGCCACCCATGACTCTGCCGCCAACGCAACCAAGCCAAATCCTCAAGGCACAGCTCCCAGGGTGATGACTGACCGTGAGCTTCTCCTCAGTCTTGACCAGAAGGTTGATCGCAATCACAAATGGGTCAAGCGTCAGTTTGGTTCAATTCTTCACAACATGACTGCTACCCACAATGCAGTGAAGAAAAAACCATTACTACCTCCATGAAAACTTCAATCGCACCTGGGCTGTTCTGTCTCACATTTACAGCGAAGAAGATCTGAAGAACATGGGTCTCAAGGAGGACTTTGACTGGTCTGCACCTCCACCGAAGAAATACAAGAAGGTCAAGGTTCCTTCCTTGGTGGCCAGCTCCTATTCTTCATCGCGCGAAACTGATGAGCATGAAGACTTGGACGACACTGCGGCAGGCCCTACATCAATAAACGACCCCAACAACGCTGGCGCTCCTTCATCAACTTGATATTCTTCAGGGGCGTTAGTCCTCATTTTCGAACCTTTTGGTCATTCGATGACAAAGGGGGAGAAAGTTGAGTTAGTCTTCAAGCGGGTCTATCTTTTATGGGCGTTTTTTTCTAAGTTACAACTCTCGTTCTTCTGATGACTTTGTTGGATCGAGTTGTAAACTTAAAACTCTATGGTGGCTTGATACTTTTGCTGTTTCTTCTCCATGCTTATTCCTTGTTAATGTTATTGCACGCATGATGAATAACATCAGTCACCATATTTCATCATGCATTTCAAGTTCTTCATATATCATGTCAAATGCGTGTATGAATTACAAGATATAGGGGGAGATCTCCATGATTCAACTCTTCAAGTGTGCATTGCTTCAAAAGCAAATTCCTCACTATGCACATCTTCAGTGGGAGTTCTTCTATATCTTGCAATCAAATTCCACAATATCAGTATTTACACTTCATATGTTTATCCCCGTTGAAAACTTAACCTATATTGTCATCAATCACAAAAAGGGGGAGATTGTAAGTGCATCTAGTGCCCCTTAGTGATTTTGGTGTATTGAAGACTTATAGGTTAAGGGACTAATGTGTTTATGAGTGTACACAGGTCTATAAGTCTATGAGGAGTTTGATATTTACAAAGAAAGTTGACCCCTAAAAATGAAGTTCTTCGACTGAAGACTTTGGATTTCTATAGACTTTCTGAAGACTTTGAAAGTGAAGAAATTGGTGTTACATTGAAGACTTGGTATTCATTTGAGGAACATGAAGCGTGAAGACTTTTGTTTTCGTAGTTTCATTTTCTCTTTCTTGATTCATAGAAAACACCGTACTGTTAAAGGGGGTCGAGGAAATACTAAGGAAAAATTTCCATGTGATACTCAACTCAAAATCCTACACCTACCAATCCCTTCTAATGAAGCCATTGGAAATCTCATACAGTTCAGTCATATTCTTCAGTGATAGAGACGAAACTCTTCTGGTCTCTGAGGAATTTGTTCTGAATGAGGAGTTAGGAATTTGCCAGTGCGGATTCCGTACACATTGAGGAACATGATAGCCCTGAGGAATTTGATACTCAAATTTCCAACCGTTGCTGTGCTATGCGCCAGCTGTCCCAAAATATTTTATCCACCTAATGGTCATATCATTGAAGGGCATTTATGTCTTATCATGTCGGGCTGCTCCCTAGGCTATAAATAGCCGCCCCCTACAACCACTAGCTAGTTGGCTGCTCCGAGAGAAACAGACATTTGTCATTTGAGAGCATCCCATCCTCCGAGGACTTTGAGCGAAAATCATCGAGTGAGGAAAACCCAAACCCAAACACCTACAAACCCAAAGTGATTGAGCATCACTGAAGAGATTGATCCTACGTGGATCCGACGCTTGTTACCTTTGAAGACTATGTTTCTTCCAGACGGTTAGGCGTCATGGTCTAGAGCATCCAAGAGGAAATTGTGGATCGCCTAGTGACCGAGTTTGTGAAGGTTCGGAAGTCACCTTAAGACTTACCACGAGTGATTGGGCGAGGTTCCTGTGACCTTAGCTCAAGGGGAATACGGTGAGGACTAAGTGTCCTGGACTGCGTGTTCAGGACTGGGTGTCCGGGATTGTGTGTCCTCAGGTTTAAATACCTAGCCGCCCTAACCAGACGTACAACTGAGACATCAGTTGGAACTGGTCTACAAAATCATTGTCTTCACCAAGCCAACTAGTTCTATTTCCACAACTCTTTCATTTCCTCATAACTGTGTTCTGCACTTGTTCATATCTGTGTTTGAAGACTTTGACTGAAGACTTTCTCAATTTCCTCAGTTCAATTTCTTCAGTCTGTTTGTCTTCATCCTGTGCTATCCTGTGTTTACGCTTTCTGTACTCTATGTTTGTCTTCATTTCATCATGATGACCATGCCTATGTTCTGCCATGCTTACTCTTGAGTACTTATTCTGCTACAAGTAGTTCTTCGCTAAGGAATTTCCTCACCCGCAAATTCCTCAGTGAAGAATTCATCAAAATCGCCTATTCACCCCCCTCTAGTCGATATAACACACTTTCAATAGCATAAGTATCATCACAATAATTATCATAAGTAGCAACTTTGTTCTTATCATAATCTATTCAAACCTCTTCCAAGATAGTGGAATCATTACTAAATAAAATCATGACCTCTCCAAATCCACTTTTATAATTATCACAATAAGATTCAACACCCTCCAAAATAGTGGAATCATTACCAAACCCACTTTCATCAATATAATCATCATAAGTAGGAGGCATGCTGTCATCATAATAAATTTGCATATCAAAACTTGGGAGGCTAGAAATATCATCTTCATTAAACATAGCATCCCCAAGCTTGGTACAAACATTAATGGCAGCAAATAAATTATCAAACATGTCATTCTCATCAAACATAGCATCCCCAAGCTTGGGCCTTTTCATATCATAAGCATAATCACTCTCATCATTAATAGTATGGATAGCACCAATATTATAACAACTATTATCATCACAATGAGTAGTAGGAACAACATCATTTGGGAGGGATACCTTTTTACCTTTGCTTCTCCGTCTTTTCTTTTTCTTCTTCACATCATGTGTGGGTTTAATCCTCTTTTTGGAGCTCCTTATTAATGAGATTGGTTGAATAGAAAGCTCCTCCTCGTTATCTGATTCATCATAAGAAAGAATAGGAGGATATTGGGAAATATCTTCCCTTTCATTAGTATTCTCTTCATCTTCTATTTGTTTTCTTGTCTTTATGTAATTGGCAATATAAGGATTTTCAATGAAATTCACCGCACAATACATATAAATTTCCTCTAGATCAAAATCAAGAACTTTATCAAGGACAAATTCTGGCATATCCTTAGTTATACGTTTCATTTCTTCATAACCCACAAGCAAACTAAGTTCATTATGATGTGCAAGGGAAACCAAGTCATCACAATTTTTGGACATGGTACGATCATGAAACAATTTGCATTGGATATTTAAATGACCACGTTCATTGCAAAGTTCACAAGGATGGCTACGAAAATTTAAATTTTCAGCACAAACATCTAGCCTTTCTTGCAACCATTTAGTTTCTAAATACTTATGCCTCTTGCAAAATCTATCTTCCCTATTTGGTGTGTACTTGCAAACTCTATGCACTCCACAAAAATTGACATGCTTATAAGAGGCATTTTCATCATGACTTGTGCCATCATCATTAGTACTATGGATATTCAAAGAGTTCGTACTAACAACATTGCAATCATGCTCATCATTCAAAGATTTAGTGCCAAAATTTTTAATGCATTCTTCTTCTAGCATTTTGGCACAATTATCGGAATCCTTATTTTCACGAAAGACATTAAAAGATGAAACATATGAGACAACCTTAATTCCATTTTTTGTAGTTTTCTTTTATAGACTAAACTAGTGATAAAATAAGAAACTAAAAGATTCGATTGCAAGATCTAAAGATATACCTTCAAGCACTCACCTCCCAGGCAACGGCGCCAGAAATTGCTTGATGTCTACTACACAAACTTCTTCTTGTAGACGTTGTTGGGCCTCCAAGTGCAGAGGTTTGTAGGACAGTAGCAAATTTCCCTCAAGTGGATGACCTAAGGTTTATCAATCCGTGGGAGGCATAGGATGAAGATGGTCTCTCTCAAGCAACCCTACAACCAAATAATATAATGGTAAATTGTATAGGTGCACTAGTTTGCCGAAGAGATGGTGATAAAAGTGCAATATGGATGGTAGATATAGGTTTTTGTAATCTGAAAATATAAAAAAGCAAGGTAACTAATGATAAAAGTGAGCACAAACGGTATTGCAATGCGTTGAAACAAGGCCTAGGGTACATACTTTCACTAGTGCAAGTTCTCTCAACAATAATAAAATAATTGGATCATATAACTATCCCTCAACATGCAACAAAGAGTCACTCCAAAGTCACTAATAGCAGAGAACAAATTAAGAGATTATTGTAGGGTATGAAACCACCTCAAAGTTATTCTTTCTGATCGATCTATTCAAGAGTCCCTAGTAAAATAACACGAAGCTATTATTTCCGTTCGATCTATCCTAGAGTTCGTACTAGAATAACATTTTAACTCACAAATAAACCAAAACCCTAATGTCACCTAGATACTCCAATGTCACCTCAAGTATCCATGGGTATGATTATACGATATGCATCACACAATCTCAAATTCATCTATTCAAACCAAAACAAAGTACTTTCATATACTAGTGGGAATTTTTCATTATAGAACTTGGCTTGTATATTCCGATGATGGGCTTCCTCAAATGCCCGAGGTCTTCATGAGGAAGCAAGTCGGATGCACACTCACTTAGTTTTCAGTTGAGCTTTCATACACTTATAGCTCTTAGTGCATCCGTTGCATGGCAATCCCTACTCCTCGCATTGACATCAATTCATGGGCATCTCCATAGCCCGTTGATTAGCCTCGTCAATGTGAGACTTTCTCCTTTTTTGTCTTCTCCATATTATCTCTATCACCATACTCTATTCCACCCATAGTGCTATATCCATGGCTTGCGCTCATGTATTGCGTGGGGGTTGAAAAAGCTGAAGCGCATTAAAAAGTATGAACCAATTGCTCGGCTTGTCATCGAGGTTGTGCATGATAAATACTTTGTGTTAAGAAGATGGAGCATGGCAAGGCTATATGATTTTGTTGGGATAATGTTCTTTATCCTTGATATTTTGAAAGACATGATTATTTGTTGGGATGCTTGAGTATTGATGTCTTTATGTCAAATTATAGACTATTGCTTTGAATCACTCGTGTCTTAATATCCATGCTATGATTAGATTATATGATCAAGATTATGCTAGGTAGCATTCACATCAAAAATTATCTTTTTTATCATTTACCTACTCGAGGACGACCAAGAATTAAGCTTGGGGATGCTGATACGTCTCCATCGTATCTATAATTTTTGATTGTTTCATGCCAATATCCTACAACTTTCATATACTTTTGGCAACATTTTATATTATTTCGGGGACTAACATATTGATCCAATGCCCAGTGCTAGTTCCTGTTTGTTGCATGTTTTTTGTTTTGCAGAGATTTTTTGGAATATATATGTTTTTTGGGAAGCGGAATCAATGCGAGACGATGCCTGAGGGGCCGACAAGCTCAAGGGGCGCACCCCCCTACCTAGGGCGCGGCTCACAAGCTTGTGGGGCCCCTGTAAGGTAGTTGGTGCCCTCTTTCACCGCAAGAAAGATAATATCTGGATAAAAATCGTGTTAAAATTTCAGCCCAATCGAAGTTACGGATCTCCGGGAATGTAAGAAACGGTGAAAGGACAGAAAACAGGAACACGAAATTGAAGAGAAACAGAGCGATAGATCCAATCTCGGAGGGGGCCCGCCCCTCCGTCGCCATGGAGGCCATGGACCAGAGGGGAAACCCTCTTCCCATCTAGGGAGGAGGCCAAGGAAGAAGAATAATGAGAGGGGCTCTCTCCCCATCTCTCTCGGTGGCCCCGGAGTGCCGCTGGGGCTAGGATCGTGACGACGATCTACACCAGCAACCTCGCTACCATCAACACAAACTCTCTCTCCCTCTGTGCAGCAGTGTAACACCTCTTCTCTCCGCTGTAATCTCTACTTAAACATGGTGCTCAACACTATATATTATTACCCAATGATATGTGGTTATCCTATGATGTTTGAGTAGATTCGTTTTGTCCTATGGGTTGATTGATGATCGTGATTGGTTTGAGTTGTATGTTTTATTATTGGTGCTATCCTATGCTGCTCTCCGTGCCGCGCAAGCGTGAGGGATCCCTGCTGTAGGGTGTTGCAATATGTTCATGATTCGCTTATGGTGGGTGGTGTGAGTGACAGAAGCACAGACCCGAGTAAGTGGGTTGTTGCGTATGGGAGTAAAGAGGACTTGATACTTAATACTATGGTTGGGTTTTACCTTAATGATCTTTGGTAGTTGCGGATGCTTGCTAGAGTTCCAATCATAAGTGCATATGATCCAAGTAGAGAAAGTTTGTTAGCTCATGTCTCTCCCTCATATAAAATTGCAATAATGATTACTGGTCTAGTTATCGATTGCCTAGGGACAAATAGCTTTTTTGTGTGACAAAAAGTTCTCTACTAAAACTAATTTAGTTGTTTATTTATCTAAACAGCCCCTAACTTTTATTTACGTGTTCTTTATTATCTTGCAAACCTACCCCTTCTACACCTACAAAGTACTTCTAGTTTCATACTTGTTCTAGGTAAAGCAAAAGTTAAGTGTGCGTACAGTTGTATCGGCGGTCAATAGAACTTGAGGTAATAATTGTTCTACCTTTAGCTCCTTGTTGGGTTTGACACTCTTACTTATCGAGAAAGGCTACAATTGATCCCCTATACTTGTGGGTTATCACCCATCAATTGATGTCAATGCAAGGAGCAGGGATTGCCATGCAACGGATGCACTAGAGCTGTAAGTGTATGAAAGCTCAAAAAGAAAACTAAGTGGTTGTGCATCCAACTTTCTTTCTCACGAAGACCTAGGGCATTTGAGGAAGCCCATCATTGGAATATACAAGCCAAGTTCTATAATGGAAAATTCCCAAGAGTAATATATGAAAGTGACAAAATAGGAGACTCTCTATCATGAAGAACATGGTGCTACTTTGAAGCACAAGTGTGGAAAAGGATAGTAACATTGTCCCTTCTTTCTTTTTCTCTCATTTTATTTTCTTTTCTTTTTCCTTTCTTTTATTTTCTTTTTGGGCTCTTTGGCCTCTCTTTTTTGGGCTCTTTGGCCTCTTTTTATTTATTTAAGTCTGAAGTCTCATCCCGACTTGTGAGGGAATCATAGTCTCCGCCATCCTTTCCTCACGTGGGACAATGCTCTAATAATGATGATCATCACACTTTTATTTATTTACAACTCAATACTAGACAAATATATGACTCTGTATGAATCCCTCATGCATATGATTATGCAAAGCAATATGACAATGATGGTGTGTGTCACAATAAAACAGAACGGTGGAAGTTGAATGGAAATATATCTCGGAATAGCTATGGAAATGCCATAGTAGGTAGGTATGGTGGTTTTTTTGACGAAGATATAAGGTGGCTTATGTGTGAAAGAGCGTATCATATCACGGGGCTTGGATGCACCGACGAAGTTTGCACCAACTCTCAAGGTGAGAAAGAGCAATGCACGGTACCGAAGAGGCTAGCAATGGTGGAAGGGTGAGAGTGCGTATAATCCATGGACTCAACATTAGTCATAAAGAACTCACAGACTTATTGCAAAAAATTTATTAGCCCTTGAAATAAAGTACTAATACGCATGCTCCTAGGGGAATAGATTGGTAGGAAAAGACCATCGCTCGTCCCCGACCGCCACACATAAGGAAGATAATAAAAAATAAATCATGCTCCAACTTCATCGCATAACTAGAGACCATAAGTGCATGCTTCGAGAATCAAAAACCTTAACACAAATATTCTTACTAATCCACAATTACTTACTAGGATGAGTCTAATATCACCATATTTATATCTGAAAACAAATGCAAGGAATCAAACTTCTCATATATTCAATGATCTTCATGAAAGTTTTTATTATATCCCTCTTGAATACCTTATCATATTAGGACTAAATTCATAACCCAAACAAATTGCCATACTATTTATGAGAGTCTCAAAATAATATAAGTGAATCATGAGAGTTCATCAATTTCTACAAAATAAAACCATCGACGTGCTCTAAAAAGATATAAGCGAAGCACTAGAGCAACTACCTAGCTCAAAAGATATAAGTGAAGCACATAGAGTATTCTAATAAATTCATGATTAATGAGTGTCCCTCTCAAAAGGTGTGTACAACAAGGATGATTGTGGAAAACTAAAAAGCAAAGACCCATATAATACAAGATGCTCCAAGCAAAACACATATCATGTGGTGAATAAAAATATAGCCTCAGGTAATTTACCGATGGATCGTAGACAAAAGAGGTGATGCCATCCGGGGCATCCCCAAGCTTAGATGCTTGGTTGTCCTTGAGTATTACCTTGGGATGCCTTGGGCATCTCCAAGCTTAGGATCTTGCCACTCCTTATTCCATAGTCCATCGAAACTTCACCCAAAACTTGAAAACTTCACAACACAAAACTCAACAGAAAACTCATGAGTCCGTTAGTGAAACAAAGCAAATAACCACTTTTAGGTACTATTGTAAACTCATTCCAATTTTATATTGGTGTTATATCTACTGTATTCTAACTTCTCCATGGTTTATACCCCCCGATACTACCCATAGATTCATCAAAATAAGCAAACAACCATTGGTATGCATCGGTGCTATACACACAGTTTTTAACCCCTTTCCGCGACGGCATTTGGAACCGTCGCCAAGAGAGTGTGGGCGATAGGGGGTCCTTCCCACATGACCCAGAAATCGTTGGGGATATGGAGCCATGATCCAGAGGCCTTGCAAAATGTAATCTTGTGTGATACAACACACACTAAATTCTTTCGCACGTGTGGGATCGGTGACTAAACATTTCTAATGACGTAGTGAAACCAAACGGTGTCTCGTAATGAACCGTTTGGGAAACGGTATGTAAGGCACACGGGCCAACATATGAACTGTGTGCGATATGTGCCCCATCGCACATGAGTTTTCTGCGAAACCCGTCTGCCATGCAAGACTCCATCGCACACGTTTCCCAACAATTACCGTGTGCGATAATGTTCTATCACAAACGGTTCAGGAGCCCCTTCACACACATACAAGTGCTGCAGACCGTTTGTGATTTGTTGTGTATCACCGAGGGTTGCGGCAAGAGTGACATGTGCTTTTCCTTTGGGATCCCACACGTTACCTAAAAAAATTACGAGTGGGATTGTATTTTACATTGGGCATGGTTTACTCCGAGCTCTCGTGTGCGATACTGTGATATCACAAACGGTTCCGGAGACCCTACGCACATGTAGTAGCGCTGCAAATCGTTTGCGATCTGCTGTGTATCACCGACGGTTCCACTATGATTGACGTATGCTTTCCGATTTGGATCACACACTCTCATTTAGTTGAACCATGTGCGGAGCAATTGCCAGGTTAAAACAAAATTATCCCATTTTGAATGGGCATGCTAAAGGAGAATTCTCCACAATATTCAATTGAACAAATAGTGTCCACAGGAAGAACATTCATCAGATTTCGCAACAATTGCAATTGAACATATGGTAGCTAAATTCCAATGATTTTTCCACACATATATGCATTACATAATTAATCATAGTGTACGGAATACGAAGACCTCATCAGATGGAAAACAATGGATCCATGTGTATATGTTTAGCAGCTAACTCAATGTTTCAGTAGAAGGCATGCTGAAATCTTCAATATCACCAGTGGGATTGATGTAGTGATTCAGGAAGAAGTCACTGATAATTCTCTGAACCATCAGCTATTCACCAGCCGGGAGCAGTTCAGGGGTCCTCGGTTCTAAGATGAGCTATAGTATTTTTACGATCAGAATGTGCCATATGAGTGGAGTAGAAGATATTAATTAAGATAGACTTACTGGTACTAGTTCGCGAGGATCGTCACAACTATCAGCAGATTTGCAGATGGAGATGATGTGTCTGCAAACATAGTATCCACAAAGGTTGGTCCCTACTTGTTGCTGAGGACACTGAATTTTTTTGTACAAAATTAGTCATGTATTTGTCCTGTTAGGAACAACCTAACCGGTGTTAGATGTATTATTTTTTATTTGGACGAAAATAGAAAGAGGTTTATTTAGAAGCTTAAACACTTGACTAGCGTAAGAAAAGGTATTTGCAGACTATTGGATAAATTTTCCAAAAATAACAGATTTCGGTGTGTTACCGGAGAAACGATCTCGTGCTGCAGAGGTAGTTCCCTCTTGAACAGGTTCCCTGGTTTAGTTTTCCACAATGCGAGCACACTGCAAATGAAGATGAATTTTGACAAGATCAATTATTGAACCAAATATGAATGCAAATTAATTTCAACATCATAAAATTCAATACATATCCATGAATTGTTGAAGATGCGTCAGATCCTGAGCGTTTGTTGACTCTCTGAGGGAATCCATGTAGTAAATTGTGTTCGTGTTTGGAACAATGAATACCAATATCCAGTGATCGCTACATATTAAGAAAGTAATGAACTTACGAATTATTTCGAAATCTGGAAGACAATCAGTGTATGCGTGGTTGTTTACTTGACTTACCTTACTATTCATGATATGGCAAAGAGAAATGATTCTGCATGGGACATGTTTTCGTAGAGACGGACGACCGTGTTAAGGCCCAGTCCCGTAGGTCCTTACCATCTAATGTTGTGCCATTTGCTAATGCAGGATCTATGAAATACACACTCTCCCTTTTTCTTCTCTGCGCGTTCAATCCCCTGAGAGGAATAAAATGCACTTAGTTGTTTATCATTTATAGCCTTATATGGAGAAGTTGATCAGAGTTTGTTAAGTACTTACAAAATCAGGCATGTAACAAGAGTGGCATCGAGCTCGTTGAAGTTTAAGAAGAGATGTAAGTCCTCGAAACTCACATTGATGGAACCAGCATCGTGTCAGAAATGATCTCTGTTGTAGTGGACTACCAAACCATGAAGACCTGCTGACATTTGATCCATGCAATATTCATGTAACTCGCGGCAACTGAAGCTGCACTCATCAAAGTATTCACCAACAAGAAATGGCTGGCCATGGACGTAATTGCGTGCTTCAAGTATGTCTGCTTTACTTTTAGCAAGCAACAAATCTACTTCTTCATCATTCATGCCGTCAGAAATAACATTACTCCCCGATTCAAACAACTTGTTGTTAATTTGGTTCTGGGCTATGAGTGCTTTAAATAAGAGACAATCGTTCTCTTTCCTCTTTGCACTTCCTCGTGGGTGCAGCCTTTTTGGCCGGTTCCTTCTTGGTACTTGAAGCATTTCTGGCAGAACGTCTGGTTGGCTGCAAGGTAGACTGCCGAGCAGACGGTGAATCTTTGACAGACTGCTTAGCAGACAGTTTATCTATGTCGGACCGCTAAGCTGGCGGTGCTGCTGTGACGGACTGTTGGGCTGTAGGATCAGAGTCATCGGACTGCTGACCATGCGCCGAAGCTATGCCGGGTTTATCCGTTGGTGGTGCCAACTTGTCGGTGTGCTGAAGAGGCTGTGCCAACGCGTTGGTTTGCTAAGCAGGAAGTGCTGATGCATTGGTATGCTGATCACGCGACTGTGGACCGACGGACTGATGAGCATTCGGTTCTAGACCTACAGACTGCTTAGCAGGCGGTTCCGAAGCATCAGACTGCTTAGCAATCCGTTCCACCAGGTTGGTCTGCCGAGCATGTGCTGTAGTTAGGTCTCCCCCCGCTGCTTCAGCGACTGGCATCTGAACCGGTGGTGCGTCTCCAGCAGTTGTAGGCCTTGCCACTGGCTGCTCTGGGTCGGAGGATGACATGGCATGTACGGCACAAAGTCGGGCCGGCTAATCACAGGTTGATGCATCAGCCATCGGATTACGAGTATTAGGTTCTTTGGGGGAAGCACACGAGAGCTGATGTGGCAAGGAGAGCGTCATCGGCTGAGGGGCGACATTGGTTGCGCTTGGCGGGGCTTCAAGGATCTCATCGATGAACTCTATTTCCTTTCATGGCCACTGGATGTGATGTAACAGTGTTTCTCCCAAGGTCCTTTGGTCATCAAAGTCTCCTAGGAAATTCTTTAGGGCAAATTCATTGAATCTAGGCTTTACTTCAGTCACGTAGCACTTCACACAGCCCGGCTTCAATGGCACATTGTCCAACAAGAGGCCCTCTTCAAAGAAGGGTGGGCAAACCCAGGTTGTTGCACATTTTAATGTGCCTTCATAATGTGTAAGCACGCCCTTCAGTTTGTCTTTCATTCCAGATAGATCAGATATAGCATCATCATTAGCAGCTGCAGTCTTAGTGTCGCTGGGGTCAGCTGATGCACAGCTACTCTTGTGCGGTGTTATCGCGCAATAAGCAGCATCCTCCATGACCTCCTCCCCTCCCATCTGCTGACTATCTGCCAGTGATAGAGTCTCCTCAGTATCCTTTTCGAACAGCCGGATACATGTCCTTTCTCAACCTTTCATACAATTCATTCTGCTTCATTTCACTCCTCGCTTTTTTCATGCCGAGCCTCTCTTCTTTGCTGAGTGTGAAAGCCCTCTTGCGCGGGACATTAACACCTATACCCCTTGCATGGCCAGGGAGCTCTCTTGTTTCCACAGCATCAGACAGAATGTCACATGGCCCTGAGTTCCTGTAGAACCTTCCAGGGATCTTAGAAGCCTTTAACATCACTTGATACAAATCTTCGTCGCGTGAGTTTTCAAAATAATAAGTTCCGTCATCAAGCCTCCTTGCACGTGCCCGCAAGTAGTCTCTGGCACGTTCGCCCCTGATTTCACTAAAGGCCGGTGCTGTCGGTGGAAACGACACCTATGGGATCACGAGGAATCCCTTCTATGGTTGGCAGGCGCGGGGCTGTGGAAAGAGCGGGTTTAGAAGATCAACACGGGGGGTTTATCCAGGTTCGGGCCGCGAGTGACGCGTAATACCCTACTCCTGCTGGTTTGTGTTTATCTGGTGTTCTTAGACTAGCTACAAAGCGTGCAGGGTTGATATGTCTCCAACGTATCTATAATTTTTTATTGTTCCATGCTATTATATTATCTGTTTTGGATGTTTAATGGGCTTTAATATACCTTTTTATATTATTTTTTGGACTAACCTATTAACTGTAAGCCCAGTGCAAATTGTTGTTTTTTCCTATTTCAGTGTTTCACAGAAAAAGAATATCAAACGGAATCCAAACAGAATGAAACCTTCGCGAGGATCATTTTGGAACAACCACAATCCAGGAGACTTGGAGTGGAGGTCAAGAAAGCCACGACGAAGCCACAAGGCTGGAGGGCGCGCCCCCACCCTCGTGGGCCCCGCACAGCTCCACCGACCTACTTCTTTCGCCTATATATACTCTTATACCCTGAAACCTTCGGGGAGAGCCACGAAACACCTTTTCCATCGCCGCAACCTTTTGTACCCGTGAGATCCCATCTTGGGGCCTTTTTCGGCGCTCCGCCGGAGGGGGAATCGATCACGGAGGGCTTCTACATCAACACCATGGCCTCTCCGATGATGTGTGAGTAGTTTATCACACACCTTCGGGTCCATAGTTATTAGCTAGATGGCTTCTTCTCTCTCTTTGGATCTCAATACAAAGTTCTCCTCGATTCTCTTGGAGATCTATTCGATGTAACTCTTTTTGCGGTGTGTTTGTCCAGATCCGATGAATTGTGGGTTTATGATCAAGATTATCTATGAACAATATTTGATTCTTCTCTGAATTCTTATATGCATGATTTGATATCTTTGCAAGTCTCTTCGAATTATCAGTTTGGTTTGCCCTACTAGATTGATCTTTCTTGCAATGGGAGAAGTGCTTAGCTTTGGGTTCAATCTTGCGGTGTCCTTTCCCAGTAACAGCAGGGGCAGCAAGGCACGTATTGTATTGTTGCCATCAAGGATAAAAAGATGGGGTTTATATCATATTGCTTGAGTTTATCCCTCTACATCATGTCATCTTGCCTAATGCGTTACTCTGTTCTTATGAACTTAATACTCTAGATCCATGCGGGATAGCGGTCGATGTGTGGAGTAATTGTAGTAGATGTAGAATCGTTTCAGTCTACTTGACACGGACGTGATGACTATGATCATGATCCTGCCTAGATATTCTCATAACTATGCGCTTTTCTATCAATTGCTCGGCTGTAATTTGTTCACCCAGTGTAATACATGCTATCTTGAGAGAAGCCACTAGTGAAACCTATGGCCCTCGGGTCTATTTTCCATCATATTAATCTTCCATCAACTTGTTATTTCTGTCGCCGTTTATTTTTCAATCTTTATTTTCCAATCTATACAACAAAAATACCAAAAATATTTATCTTATTATCTTTATCAGTTCTCACTTTTGCAAGTGGCCGTGAAGGGATTGACAACCCCTTTATCGTGTTGGTTGCAAGGTTCTTATTTGTTTGTGCAGGTACTAGGCGACTTGCGTGTAGTCTCCTATTGAATTGATACCTTGGTTCTCAAAAACTGAGGGAAATACTTACGCTAGTTTGCTGCATCACCGTTTCCTCTTCGAGGGAAAACCAACGCATGCTCAAGAGGTCGCAAGAAGGATTTCTGACGCCGTTGCCGGGGAGATCTACGCCAAGTGAAGTCATACAAAGTACCCATCACAAACTCTTATCCCTCGCATTACATTATTTGCCATTTGCCTCTCGTTTTCCTCTCCCCCACTTCACCTTTGCTTTTTCTGCGCCCTCCTTCCATTCGATCTTGTGTTACCATGTGCCTTCTTTTTGCTTGCATCTTCGCTTGCTAAAAGTTTATGGATCATCATCCCCTTGCTATTCTTTTTAAGAGATCCAATTATGATGAATGAATTTCTAGTGATTTGAGTGCACCAGATTATCTTTATGAGGTTTTGCTTGAAATTTGTGAATCTGAAAATTGTGATGAAGAAATTTATGAAAAGATTCACGATAGCTCCTTGAATAAAAAGCATGATTACAATGATTTTACTATAAATTCTCTTGATTTCAATTGTGCTAATAATATGCAAAACCCTAAGCTTGGGGATGCTAGTTTTGCTATGTCGACTACTTGTTGCAATGATCATGATTGGGGTGATTCTTCTTATGATCTTGAGAATTTATTTAAGCCCCATGATGAATATGAGATTGATAATAGTGTTTGCAATAATATTGAAAGTGGGTTTGTAAGACTGTCAACTTTAGATCCCATATATTTGGAGTATGTTCAATCTTATGAAATTTTTGATAAAAGTGGGTTTGGAGAGGTCATGACTTTAGTTAATGATATTCCCACTATTTTGGAAGAGTGTCAACTTTGCATGCATGTGGATCATGTAGAGAAAATTTTATGTGATATCTATATTGTTGAATTTTCTTATGATCCTACATGTAATTATTATGAGAGAGGATAATATGGTTGTAGAAATTTTCATGTCACTAAATTACCTCTCGTTATGTTGAGATTGCTATTGTTTCTTTCTTCTTCCTTGCATATGGTAGTTTTTGCTTGTCTTGATAATTTGTTAGCCTATAAGATGCCTATGCATAGGAAGTATGTTAGACTTAGATGTGTTTTTCACATGCTACATGATGCTCTCTTTGTGCTTAAATATCTATCTTTCATGTGAGCTTCATTAAAATTATCAATGCCTAGCTAAAAAGGCTTTAAACGATAGCGCTTGTTGGGTGGCAACCCAATTTTATTTTTCTTGATTTTTGTTTCTGTTTAGTAATAAATAATTCATCTAGACTCTGTTTGGATGTGTTTTTATGTTTTAATTAGTTTTTGTGCCAAGTAGAACCTTTGGGAAGACTTGGGTGAAGTCTTTATGATCGTGCTGTAAAAAACAGAAACTTTAGCGCTCACGAGATTAGCTTCCATTTTTTTACTGGAGAGTGCTTTTAGGTTGATTCTTTTTTCATATGATTAATAGAAAAATTCCTCACGTACACCAATTTATATCAGAATTTTTGGAGTTACATAAGTATACGTTTGATACAGACTACTACAGACTGTTCTATTTTTGACAGATTCTGTTTTTCGTGTGTTGTTTGCTTATTTTGATGAATCTATGGATAGTATCCGGGGGTATGAACCATAGATAAGTTGGAATACAGTAGGTTTAACACCAATAAAATAAAGAATGAGTTCATTACAGTACCTTAAGGTGGTGATTTGTTTTCTTATACTAACGGAGCTCATGAGATTTTCTGTTTGAGTTTTGTGTGGTGAAGTTTTCAAGTTTTTGGGTAAAGATTTGATGGATTTTGGAACAAGGAGTGGCAAGAGCCTAGATTGGGGATGCCCAAGGTACCCCAAGGTAGAATTCAAGGACAACCAAAAGCCTAAGCTTGGGGATGCCCCGGAAGGCATCCCCTCTTTCGTCTTCGTCTATCGGTAACTTTACTTGAGGCTATATTTTTATTCACCACATGATATGTGCTTTGCTTGGAGCATCTTATGATTTGATTCTTTGCTTTTTAGTTTACCACAATCATCCTTGCTGTACACACCTTTTGAGAGAGACACACATGAATCAGAATTTATTAGAATACTCTATGTGCTTCACTTATATCTTTTGAGCTAGATAATTTTGCTCTAGTGCTTCACTTCTATTTTTTTAGAGCACAGTGGTGGTTTTATTTTATAGAAATTATTGATCTCTCATGATTCACTTATATTATTTTGAGAGTCTTTTAGAACAGCATGGTAGTTTGCTTTGGCTATAAAATTAGTCCTAATATGATAGGCATCCAAGATGGGTATAATAAAAACTTTCATATAGAGTGCATTGAATACTATGATACTTGATAATGGTTTTGAGATATAAAGGTGGTAATGTTAGATTCATGCTAGTTGGGTAATTGTGAAATTGAGAAATACTTGTGTTAAGGTTGGCAAGTCCCATAGCATGCACGTATGGTAAACGTTGTGTGACAAATTTGAAGCATGGGGTGTTCTTTGAGTGCTTTCCTTATGAGTGGCAGTCGGGGACGAGCGATGGCCTCTAGGGGCATGCGTAGTAGTACTTTGCTTCGAGGGCTAATAAACTTTTGCAATAAGTATATGAGTTCTTTATGACTAATATGAGTCCATGGATCATACGCACTCTTACCTTTCCGCAATTTGCTAGCCTCTACGGTACCGTGCATTGCCCTTTCTCACCTGGAGAGTTCGTGCAAACTTCGCCGGTGCATCCAAACCCCGTGATACGATATGCTCTATCACACATAAGCCTCCTTATATCTTCCTCAAAACAGCCACCATACCTACCTATTATGGCATTTCCATAGCCATTCCGAGATATATTGCCATGCAACTTTCCACCGTTCCGTTTATTATGACATGCTCCATCATTGTCATATTGCTTTGCATGATCATGTAGTTGACATCGTATTTGTGGCTAAGCCACTTTCGTAATTATTTCATACATGTCGCTCTTGATTCATCGCATATCCTGGTACACCGCCGGAGGCATTCACATAGAGTCATATTTTTTCTAGTATTGAGTTGTAACATTGAGTTATGAGTAAATAAAAGTGTGATGATCATCATTATTAGAGCATTTTACCATGTGAGGAACGACTATGAAATAAATAAATAAATAAAAGAGGCCAGAGAAGCCCAAATAAAATAAGAGGCCAAAGAAACCCAAACAAAAAAAGAGAGAAAAATAGAGAAGGGACAATGTTACTATCCTTTTTCCACACTTGTGCTTCAAAATAACACCATGATCTTCATGATAGAGAGTTTTTATTTTGTCACTTTCATATACTAGTGGGAATCTCTCATTATAGAACTTGGCTTGTATATTCCAATGATGGGCTTTCTCAAAATGCCCTAGGTCTTCGTGAGCAAGCAAGTTGGATGCACACCCACTTAGTTTCTGTTGATGAGCTTTCATACACTTATAGCTCTAGTGCATCCGTTGCATGGCAATCCCTACTCCTCGCATTGACATCAATTAATGGGCATCTCCATAGCCCGTTGATTAGCCGCGTCAATGTGAGACTTTCTCCTTTTTTGTCTTCTCACATAACCCCCATCATGATATCCTATTCCACCTATAGTGCTATATCCATGGCTTGCGCTCATGTATTGCGTAAGGGTTGAAAAGGCTGAAGCGCATTAAAAAGTATGAACCAATTGCTCGGCTTGTCATCGGGTTTATGCATAATGGGAGCATTTTGTGTGATGAAAATGAAGCATGGCCAAACTATATGATTTTGTAGGGATGAGATTTCTTTGGCTATGTTATTTTGATAAGACATAATTGCTTGGTTAGTATGCTTGAAGTATTACTATTTTTATGTCAATATTAAACTTTTATCTTGAATCTTTTGGATCTGAACATTCATGCCACAATAAAGAGAATTACATTGAAAAGTATGTTAGGTAGCATTCCACATCAAAAATTTTGTTTTTATCATTTACCTACTCGAGGACGAGCAGGAATTAAGCTTGGGGATGCTTGATACATCTCCAACGTATCTATAATTTTTTATTGTTCCATGCTATTATATTATCTGTTTTGCTTGTTTAATGGGCTTTAATATACCTTTTTATATTATTTTTGGGACTAACCTATTAACCGAAAGCCCAGTGCAAAGTGCTGTTTTTTTGTCTATTTCAGTCTTTCGTAGAAAAGGAATATCAAACGGAATCCAAACGGAATGAAACCTTCGCGAGGATCGTTTTTGGAACAAACGCAATCTAGGAGAATTGGAGTGGAGGTCAAGAAAGCCACGAGGAGGCCACGAGGCAGGAGGGCGCGCCCCAGGGGGGTGGGCGCGCCCCCCACCCTCGTGGGCCCCTCGCTGCTCCACCGACCTACTTCTTTCGCCTATATATACTCTTATACCCTGAAACCTTTGGGGAGAGCCACAAAACACCTTTTCCACCGCCCCAACCTTCTGTACCCGTGAGATCCCATCTTGGGGCCTTTTCTGGTGCTCCGCCAGAGGGGGAATCGATCACGGAGGGCTTCTACATCAACACCATGGCCTCTCCGATGATGTGTGAGTAGTTTACCATAGACCTTCGGGTCCATAGTTATTAGCTAGATGGCTTCTTCTCTCTCTTTGGATCTCAATACAAAGTTCTCCTCGATTTTCTTGGAGATCTTTCGATGTAACTCTTTTTGCAGTGTGTTTGTCCAGATCCGATGAATTGTGGGTTTATGATTACGATTATCTATGAACAATATTTGATTCTTCTCTGAATTCTTATATGCATGATTTGATATCTTTGCAAGTCTCTTCGAATTATCAGTTTGGTTTGGCCTACTAGATTGATCTTTCTTGCAATGGGAGAAGTGCTTAGCTTTGGGTTCAATCTTGCGGTGTCCTTTCCCAGTGATAGCAGGGGCAGCTAGGCACGTATTGTATTGTTGCCAATAATGATAAAAAGATGGGGTTTATATCATATTGCTTGAGTTTATCCCTCTACATCATGTCATCTTGCCTAATGTGTTACTCTGTTCTTATGAACTTAATACTCTAGATGCATGCTGAATAGTGGTCGATGTGTGGAGTAATAGTAGTAGATGCAGAATCGTTTCGGTCTACTTGACACGGACGTGATGCCTATGTTCATGATCATGCCTAGATATTCTCACAACTATGCGTTTTTCTACCAATTGCTCGGCAGTAATTTGTTCACCCGCCGTAATACATGCTATCTTGAGAGAAGCCACTAGTGAAACCTATGGCCCCCGGGTCTATTTTCCATCATATTAATCTTCCGGCAACTAGCTATTTCTGTCGCCGTTTATTTTGCAATCTTTATTTTCAAATCTATACAACAAAAATACCAAAAATATTTATCTTATTATCTTTATTAGATCTCACTTTGCAAGTGGCCGTGAAGGGATTGACAACCCCTTTATCACGTTGGTTGCAAGGTTCTTATTTGTTTGTGCTTGTACTAGGCGACTTGCGTGTAGTCTCCTACTGGATTGATACCTTGGTTCTCAAAAACTGAGGGAAATACTTACGCTACTTAGTTGCATCACCCTTTCCTCTTGAAGGGAAAACCAACGCATGCTCAAGAGTTAGCAAGATGGATTTCTGGCGCCGTTGCCGGGGAGATCTACGCCGAGTGAAGTCATACGAAGTACCAATCACAAACTCTTATCCCTCGCATTATGGCTTCTGTCTTGTCGTTGCTCTGGTAGTCTTGTGTCTTCGCTCCCTCTGCCCCGCCAAGCTTGGCCGCGGGCGTGTGGCTGCGACTGCCCGCGCACAGGTAAAGGGGTACAAAGAGGACCCCTACTTTTGTACACCGACAGGAGCCCCCGGGCCTGGGCCACATATAAGCGCGGAGCGTTATTGGGCCAGGCCCAGAACAGTGCGCGGGTACGCATGGCAGAGTTTTACCGTAGTAACCCCCTCGCCAGTTGCGCTTCCCCACGACTCGCCTTGAATGTGACGCGGGGGTCGAGCGTGGGGTGGTTGCAGCACGCTTGCGTCACATCGTGGTAAATGGTAAAGAGGCGGCCCACGCCTTCCCCATAAAAAGGAGAAACCGCAGGCGCGCTGCTCATTTACCCCCTGTGCCTTCCCCAATCTCGGAGTCGTAGCTCCCTTCTTCTTCCTTAAGCTCTTGCCTTTGCTCGCCGCCGCCGCACCCTCACTGCCCTTAATGCTCCATCCCCTCTCAGTCGACATGGCACCCCAGGCAGGCAAAGGCAAAGGGGTGGCCAAGGACGTCGGGGAGAAAGAGACACCGGAGAGCGAGTTGGAGGTGATGCGGACACAACACGCCTATTTCCCCTCGATGGTCGATGCGGTCCACCTCAGGGACTACTTCAGGCCCCTATGGGGGAGGGAGACGATGGGGCACCCCGCCACGCGCATCGTCCCTGCCGATTTCGCCAAGGCCGGCCCAAATCGGTACCCCTTCTTCGTGGATTACTTCTCTTGCGGGCTATGTCCCCCTTTCTCTTATTTCTTCAACGACATCATGCACACCTACGGCTTTCACCTCCTCGACTTCACGCTGAATGTCGTGGCGTGCATGGCCTTCTTCTCCCATCTCTGCGAGTGCTTTTCCGGAGTGCTCCCCAGCACGGCGCTCTTCCGCCACTACTTCTATCCTCGCATCCAGCCAGGGGACGCCATTCTGGGTGCATCACCTCGATCCCGAGGACCTAGGAGAAGGGCACGTACCCGGAGGGTGCCCAGAAGGAGAGGTGGGACGAGTGGCGGGGCCGGTGGCTCTGGATCAGGGAGAAGCATCCGCAAGAGTTCTGCCGAGTTCGTCAGAGCCCACCGACCCGCCGCAAGGACTGGAGCGACCCCGATGCCAACGACAAGAAGCTCATGGTCGCCACCACCAGGATCCATCGCCTCACCATGGCCGGGCTCACCCTTGAGATGATTGGGGCCGATTTCATCGGTCGCCGAATCGCCCCGCTGCGCAACAAGGGGAGGCCAGCCTGGGACTTCAGGAATGCGGCCGATATCATGAGGCTCCGCCCTGGCCTGAAGCACAACTTCACGGTGCTGGGGCATGCCCATTTTTGCCAGAGGCTCTTTCAGCTCAATGTGGACAGCGACGGCAGGGCTGAGAGGACTGGCAAGGCCGTGAAGACCGGCAAGGCCGTCAAGGGGCCTCTGTTTGGGTTTCCGGCGGGAGTGGTGCCACTGAGCAACAACTCTCGCCAGTCCGCTATCATCGCCATGATGCCGGACTTCAACACGCACGGCCTCCACCCGGCCTGGGGCGAGCCGCCAGCAGAAAAGGTGCAGGAGTTTTTCGACAACTTGTTGGAGAACTATGTCCGCGACGAGCCGCTTCTCATCCGCGACACCACCAAGGAGGAGCTGGACTACATCGCCGCCAGGGCGGCGGAGGCGGCGCTTGCCAAGGAGGCTGGCAGCGTCGGCGCCGTGGAGAACGAGGCCGACGCGGCCGTGGAGGAGAAGGAGCTCGCCCAGTGGGCGGAGTCTGCCGGGGAGGCCAGCGGCGCCGCCCCCCCCCCTCATTGAAGACGTGGGCGACGAGTCGTCCGAAGAGGAGGCCGAGGCAGATGAGCCCAACCCCCCGGCCACGGGGAAGAAACGCGTCCTACGGCGGGCCAGCTCCGGCGAGCTGGTCCGGCCTAGCAGGACCACGCAACGGCAACCGGCTCAGGAGCAGCTCGTGCGCCAGACGAGGGAGATGAAGGCTGCGGCAGCGAAGAAGACGGTGAAGGCCGCGGTGGCGAAGAAGACAGCGACTGCCCCCTCCTCGTCCAAGCGGCGCCGGACCCCATTCCCTTCTCCTCCTCCTTCGGACAGCACCTTGGAGGCCGAGTACGACATCGGGTCCTTTAGCCGAAAGACGAAGAGGAGGCAAGAGGCGGGGGACGAGTAAGCACCTTGCCTTTCATCATTTTTGACCCTCAACTGGTGTTATCCACTTTAATGTGATCTTGTGCTTGTAGGGACATGGAGACGCTGGCTCAGAGGGTGGCGAAGAGGGCCAAAATGTCGACGGGCGGCAAGTCCCCGGCGAGCACTGCGCGCACGCCGGAGTTAGTGGTGATCAGCCCGGACAACAGACCCCGGCGCAACCCCCGCTTTAGCCCCCAGCGTGAGTCCACTACTCATCTCCTTGTCGACGGGCACTGGGGTGTGAATTGTTGATGCTGATCTTGCCAGGATCGTAGGAGGAGAGCGACACCAGGAGGAGCCACTGAGGGCCACACCCAACACGCCACCCCCATCGACCACGCCGCCCAAAGGGGCGTCACCGCCGAGGATGCCCACCTCCGGGCCCACACGCATGGAGGACGAGGGGGCCGGCATGGGCGCTGGTGGCTTCGTCCCGGCAACGGACGTTGGTGGGGAGGGAAACGCTTCCCAGCTTGGCACGGGTGAGTTGTCTGTTTCCCATTTCTTGTCGCTCGGTGTGTTTTTTTTTTTTGCTTTTATTCCGAACCTTGGCCTTGGCCTTGCTTTATCTTCTCTTCTGGCTTCTAGGCCTTCCCTCGACGAACTTGGAGGACGTCAACACCGTCATCGAGGAGGTCGCCAAGGATGCCGAGGCCGAGGCCGACAAGATTGCTCCCGAGGAGGCCACCAAGACCGCAGCTGAGGAAGCCGCCAAGGGGCTTGCCGAGGAGGCCGGCAAGGATACTGCCGAAGGGGCCGGCGAGGCCACTGCTGGGGAGGCCGACAAGACTGCTGCCAAGGAGGAGGAGGTGGCCAACGACCAACCTTCCTCCCCTCCGGCCCCTGCCCCGGGCAGGTACTTGAAGGTGGGCGACGGTCTGTTCGTCCACCTCTGAGGGACGGCGGACACCAGGGCGCCGGGAGGTGTTTGACGACGAAGCGCTCGCCACCGCCAGGCTCCAGGTTGTCGACGAACCGAGCCCCGGCGATGGCGGTTCCCAAGAGGAGCAACTTCTCGGGGCCATGGGCGCCAACTTTCAGAAACTCTAGGCGCTCCACCGTGCCCGCCTAGATAAGGTGAAATCCAGGATGGCGGCGGTGGACAAGGCGGAGGCAGATCTTGAGGAGCGCGTCACTCAGACGCAAGCCTGGTTTGGTGGGGCCCGGGACAAACTAAAGGCTATCTAGGATGAGCTGGCTGAGCGCAAGAGGGAGCTCGTCCTGAAGCAGGCCGACGTCGAGAAGGCCCAGGAGGTGGCAAAGGAGCAGGCCGCCAAGGACGAGGCTGCTCGGCAATAGCACCAGGCTCTGCTTAACTCCCAGGAGGAGGACCTTGCCGCCCGTGAGGAGGCGCTTGCCGCCACACTCCGTGGCAAGGATGAGGAGGTCGAGAAGCTCGTCGCGCAGCGGACCCAGGAGCTGGAGCAGAGGCACAAGGAGGCACTCGATGCTCAGGCCCTGGTCCATGCCGGCAAGGTGAGGGAACTGGAGCTGGAGCGGGAGGAGCTGAAGAAGGTGACCTCGGAGCTGACGAAGGAGAGGGACACGGCCAACCGTTCTTTGGCGGATGCCCAGGCCGCAGTCTCCGACAAGGCCAACCTGCTATCCGAGGCCAACGACTCCATTAACGACCTTAAGCTGAAGGCGGACGACTTGGAGGGGAAGCTCTCGGAGGCTGGGGCTCACGAGGAGACCCTAAACAAGGCCCTGGAGGAGGAGAAACGGCTGCGGAGGGATTGCGCGACCGAGTACGAGGAGTATGCAAAGGGAGTAAACCTCTGGATCAGCCACCTTGTCGACGTTGCGGAGAGGCTCACCGCACAGCTAGCCGCCATGGGCCTGCCGGATGTCAGGTACTCCCCGGAGCCGAACCGAGCGACCTCTCTGGCCAATGAGGCCTGGAAGCTTTGCCAGGGCGCCCTGACCAAGGTCCTGACCAAGGTGGCGTACTGGAACCCCAACGTCGACTTCGCCGACACACTGGAGAGCCTGGAGCAGGACGTGGACCTCGCGGCGCTCGAGGAGCTTATCGAGCCCATCATCAGCTGCGTTGGCGGAGTCCAGAGGGTGGAGGGCCAGCGCCGGGACTAGGCACCCCGTTTCTCATCGCCGCTGCGGGTTCATGACCAAGACAATTTTACCTTAAGTTTGAACCGCATCAACAATTGATGTAATATAACTCTGCAGTACTTTAAGATCAAGCATGCTATCTTCCTGTTAGATCTTTCTTTGTATGTTTGCACCCTACGCTTGGTTGGATAAGGCTGCCGGCACGTAAACCCATGCCGTGGTGCTTTGAGGACGGATCCTTAGCAGCCTGCCAGGGGGCGCTTGCTGCCGGGAAAACCACCTTGCCGTTCTCAGCGTGGCCGCTTAAACTGTTGAGCGGACTCGAAACAGGGCAAGGGCGTTTCTAATAGCGGGCAGGCCACCTTGCCGTTCTCAGCGCGGCCGCTTGAACTGTTGAGCGGACTCGAAACAGAACAAGGGCGTTGCCAATAGCGGAAGGGTCCCATGGCATGCAGGGTTTTTCCGTACAAAGAGCAAGATCTTTCGAGGAGAATAACCTTATATTAAGAAGAATTGCCGAAAGTTACGCGTGACTTAGCTTTTTGCGGCCACGCAAATGGTCGTTGCAGCCGTGGACGGCACCAGAGTGCGGACGATTGGCGTTGCCTTCTCTTCTCGGGCCATCGCGACGAGGGCGTCGGTACGTTGACTCCAAAACCGGATTTTCACAGCTTGCGCCCCTACCTGGCGCACCAAAGATGTCGGTGGAAACGACACCTATGGGATCACGGGGAATCCCTTCTATAGTTGGTGGGCATGGGGCTGTGGAAAGATCGGGTTTAGAAGATCAACACGGGGGGTTTATCCAAGTTCGGGCCGCGAGTGACGCGTAATACCGTACTCCTGCTGGTTTGTGTTTATTTGGTGTTCTTGGACTAGCTACAAAGTGTGCAGGGTCCAAAAAGTCCGAATCCTCTCTCAGTACGCCACAGGCCTCCTTTTATAGAAGAAAGGGGTTGCCACAGTGGCACACAGGAGGTGGAAAGTATGTACAGTGTACAAGCTTATCGCCTAACATCACAGGACAAAACGCATTAAAGGCGCTACTTAGGTGTCCTCTTGCTTTATCGGGGACGGCAACGAAGCCCGTCCCGTCCGTCGCGCTTCGCCTTGTTCCGACACGCGTCCAAGCCAATGAGGCATGCAGCGCCATGTAGGGTGGCAGGCTGCTGAGCTGGTGTGGTGGCAGGGTCTTCATGAAGATCTGCATGCCACCACGCAGGTGCTTGACTAGTCGGCTTAGGAGCCACGTACTGCCACATGGGTACTTGCTTAGATGGTGGGTCGGCCACTGAGCTGGGGTGGTTATGGGGCGGCAAGGCCTTGCCACGGTCTTGCTGATATTCCCGGCAAGGGTCTTGCCGGGGCCTCGTGGGTATCTTCGGCAGGAGCCTTGCCGGGGCCACATGGGCATCCTCGACAAGGAGCCTCGCTGTTGTCTTGTTCTCTTGTTCCTATCTAGGCCTCGCAGGCCCTTTGTCTTCACAAAGACCTGCATGCCACCATGCAGGCGCCTCCCGAGCCTTGGTTCCAATGTTGTCGATGGTGTCGGAACTCTTAGGCTCAAGGGGGGCGGCTCTGCTGGTGTTGGGAAAGTTGCCCAGGCAAGGGCCCTTGCCGGGGCTACGTAAGCTGCCCCGGCAAGGCTCCTGCCAGGGAGAGCCCGCCTTGTCCCTTCGCTTTTTTTAAGGTTGGGACAGTAGGAAAGGCTCCTACTGCTTATATATTACCACAATGTAAAAGTTTGTTACATATGCACAGGGTGGGGGGGAGGGAGAAAAACAACTACATAACTAAGTTACAAGGTGGAGGCAACTTCCTTAGCAAGGATCCCTCTACAGCTCCCTCTATGTATATGTTCATTGTATAGCAGCCAAAGCATCGTGCACAAGTTGTTTTTTGTGATCAGGTAGTCTGTGTAAGAGGTCTCGAAAATCATTTTTGAACCTCTCTTTCCATGAGTCAATGCATGGCAGCACTTGTCTAAAGTAATTGTTGTTACGTTCCTTCCACAAGCTCCAAGCTGCCAGTAGGAAAATCTCCATGATCATTTTGTGATTGTGCCTTTCTTTCAATCTTTACAGCAGCTAAAGGCGATGTTGGTGATCACTCCAGGTAATGTTCAATATCCTCCAGCATGATTGGCTGAAAGTGCAGTGGAAGAAGAGGTGTTCCACTGTTTCTTCAATGTGTTGACCAGATAGCAAACAGTCCAGGTTGGTCCCAATATTATAGTGTCTCCGTTTTAGCATGTTCCTTGTATTGAGACGGTCAGAAAGTAGCAGCCACCCGAAAACCCTTATCTTAGCCGTGCACTTAGTTTTCCATAGCCATTTGAATGCCACATGAGCAGTTAACTCTCTGAAGTAGTAACTGTAGTATGATGTGGTTTTGAAGCTTTGTGCACCCCAACAGCAGGTCCATGTATCATTCGCGTTCGTGAGTTCCACGTTTGCTACCTCTCTTTGGATCTGCCTCAGCTCATCGTGGGCTTGAACTGAAAGTGGTAGGTGAAAGGTCATTGACAGATCCGTTGTGTTGAGGAACGCCTGAATCGGAATGTCTCCGTTCTTGCAGTAAGAAAATGCTCTTGGGTACTTTTCCTCATATATAGAATTATTCCAGTCGTCTTTCCAGAACAGGGCTGAGCTGCCATTGTGCACATTGACTTGGGTCACTCCTCGATAAATTGGCATTAGTTGGATGAGGTCCCGCCACCAAAAGGAGCCGCAGGGCTCGGTTGCATGGGGTACAGACTCTGTATAGTAAGTATTCCAGATGAGGCTAACCCAAGGCGTGTCATGTTGATTGTAGAACTTGTGTAGGAGTTTGAGCAACAAAGCGTCGTTTTGAACCTGTAGGTCCAGAATCCCGAGCCCACCACTATTTTTTTGGCGGCAAACCATGGACCAAGCCGCCAATGAATTGCATTTGTCCCCATTATCCGTTTTATTGTTCCAGAGGCAGTACCGTCTGATTTTGTCCAGTTGGGAAATAATTTTCGGAGGGAGTCTTAATGTACCCATGGGGTAGATAGCCAGTGACGTGATGATGGAGTTGAGAAGTGCTAGTCTACCCGCATGAGACATGAGTGACATAGCCGCAGTAATTTTCCTTTCTGCCTTGGGGTAGATAGTCCCTTCGCTTCTTGCGCTTCTATCTTGTCATTGCTCTAGTAGTCTTGTGTCTTCGCTCCCTCTGCCCCACCAAGTGTGGCCGCGGGCGTGTGGCTGCGACTGCCCGCGCACAAGTAAAGGGGTACAAAAAGGACCCCTACTTTTGTACACCGACAGTTTCCCACCAGCCGCTGCTGCTTCTTTGTCCTCCTAGTCCCATATCGGTTGCATACCGTAGTATCCTGCCACACCCATACGGTGGGGGTGTGTGTTCTTATTCTGAAGTTCTGATTGCTTGGCACTCTTCTCAGCAAACTCTTCACTTGCCCTGACCCTTTTGAATTCTGCCCAGTCTGCCTTTGTAATTTGGGGGTATGCGGGGATTGGGTCCTTGCCTTCACTCAATTACTTCTTGTACAGCACGTGCTTCCAGTTTCTCCAACCATCCCTAGCCTTCTTCAGTGCAGCGTGTTCCACCTGCATTGTCCACTGCTCTGGAACATTGAAGTGATCCATGATCTCCCGGACTATCCTTCGCCGTGTCTCTGTGTCGGCCTTCCGAAACCCCGGCAGATTAATGTTGAGCCTTGCCCTGCCAACAAATTCACACACACTCCTGAACCTCGTGCGTGCTTTGTCTGGTTTAGTTCGAGCCCAAGACTTTAAATCGATCTCGGTTACTTCATATACACCTTTAGGCTGGTGTATGGGCTTCCTTGGAGCATTCCTTCATGTCCTGATTGGAAGGGTAATTGCTGCAGCTCTATCCAGTTCAAGATTACTTGATCCCTCACCATCTGCTGAAGACCTAGGCTTGTCGGAATCAGATGAAGATACATCGCTTGAAGCATGAGTGTTGTCGCTTCTACTCGGCATCTATAGAGAGCACATGAGAAACTCGGGAAAGGAGTATAAGCATAAAACTAACAACTTGGTATGAAGCTGTCTAAACATGTCATGCAATAATTTAGAAAATGTACGGCTTATTTGTTAGGTTTGTGTGATCGGGCGCCCGTGATCTGTAAATCGGCAAGAACTTATTGGAACAAATACAACTTATATGTACTAGTTAGGAAGGTAGATAACGAACATATATACACTCTTCGTTATTTTATAGCCAATTTGGGAACATACGGAACGAAATAGGAAGAGGGATTGCGAGGAAATATGCCTCACCACAATAGAGAGCAGTAACTAATAGGCTTCTTAATGCAAACCCGGTCGGACCACAGGAGAGGCGAGGGTTACAGGATCGATATGCTCGAGGGTGGCTGGCGAGCAAATGAAGACGGCAAGGTGCGGGCAGCTGCATGTTGGGAATGACAGTGGAGGTAGGCTTGACACCGAAGAGCGTGCTCACAGACGGGGTGAGCACGCCGGCGCCGGAGAGGGTTATGTTGCGGATCTGGGGGAGGGGGAGCTGGCGATGGAGATTGAGTGGACTAGTTGAGTGAAACGCGGGCAGGCGGTGGGGGGTGTTGGTGGCCTAGGTGAAAAGGGGTAAAAAATATCCCCAGTCGCCGCGCGGAAAGGCCTATGCAAACGGTTGCCTCTAAGCGCTCGTGTGCACAAAGAGAAAAAAATCGTTTGAAATGAAGGCGTACTAATTTTGAAATGAACACGTGAGTTCATCGTTTCACCTCTAAATTTTTCCCACGTTAAGCAATCACCATTATACCACGAGTTTGATTTGCTGGCACATTTGCTATATGTAAGACATTTTTTGGCATTTACGGTGCATTTTGGCATATAAATCAAATCCTAGCCGGACTGCATTTCCTATCGAAAGGGATGAGGATTGCCATTCGATCTGGGAGCATCCAACGGTGCAGACGTACGATCCGTGGGGCTTGGGTTATGGCCAATCAGAACGCACGACTCAGATCACATGCGCAGCAGGGGGGCATTAGCTTTCGTGAGTGAACCGTGTGCTATTTGAAAATATTTACATGAACCGGAACTGCATGTGCTGTCGAAAGGGATGAGGATCGTCGTTTGATCAAGGAGCATCCAACGGTGCAGACGTACGATCTGTGGGGTTTGGGTTCTGGCCAATCAGAACACAAGACTCAGATCGCGCGCGTGGCAGGGGGGCATCGGCCATGATTTACTGGACACACATCTTTCGTGAGTGAACCGTGTGGCATTTGAAAACATTTACATTAACTAGCAGCATATTTTTGTTTGAATGAAAACATGAGTTCATCGTTTCGCCTCCAATTTTTTTTCAACGGTAAGAAATCACGACTGTACCCTATGGTTCGATTTCCTGGTACATTTTACCAGGCGGCAGGCCTGGCTAGCAATCTCAAACTTTGAATATGCAAAAAAAAAGATCTTGTTTGTGTGTGTGTCTATATATATATATATATATATATATATATATATATAGATATATATATATATATATATAGTCGCAACTACACGTGGGTGTTAGCAAGATCATTTGTGTGTCGCTTTGCGAGTTTTCATTCATTGTCCGAGAAACGGGGAAAAACTTCAAACAGTTCGGCCGCAGGGTGCGGCCAAAGGCGCATGCCTTGTTGGTATTTTAATTTCAGGAAATGCATATACAGTCCGGAAAATAATGAAAATCATTGTGTCACTGTGGCGTGCTCTCACGATCACATGGAAATGCATATACAAGTTTTGGTGCTCGCACCTTCCATACCGGAGCATCTCACAGGAAGGATCATAGTTTCCAAATGGAGACGCAGCACTTCCAACTCCAAATCGTCAGTTACTACATCGTTCCGCCTCGGAAAAAAAATCATGGTAAACAATCGCGAATATACCCTTGGTTCGATTTTCCGGCCCATTTCAGGTCCCGTCTGCTATGTTTAAGTCATTCTTTGCACTTACCTTGCATTTTAGTGCATATAAAGTCAAAAACCCTACTAGAACTACATGTGGGTGTTTTAGTTAGGCTATACTTAGGCTACTCATAGTGGAGAGTGACATATACTAGTATCATGCATATATATATATATAGGGCTGGACTATTCTGTTACTAGTAACAGAATATTATTTTGTTACCCCTCGGCCCTATAAGGGCGCGACGCGCAAACCATAGCAGAAACTCCCCGACCCGACCCCAACCTAACCCGCCTCCTACCGCCGGAGGCAGCCGTCGCGGGCGAGCGAGTGACGGCGGCACCTGAAGCGAGGGAGCCCGCAGCGCCGTGAAGGGTTGCTCCTCCGTCCGCACGCCTCCCCGCCGACGGGCTCGCCGGCCCCTTCCCGCGCGCCTTCCCTCCGGCGGGCGCCGGCCCCTCCCCGCGCACCTCCCCGTCGACGGGTGCCGGATCCTTCCCGCGCACCTCCCCTCCGACGAGCTCGCCGGCCCGTCCCCGCCTCCGGCGGCTGCCGCGCGCCGTCCCAGCCTCCCTCCGCCGCCGCGCACCGCCATCCCCGCCCTGCGCCGCCACCCCAAGCCCCTCCGCCGTGCGCCGCCACTCCGAGCCCCGCCGCTCTGCGCTTGTCACCCCCCGCCTTGCGCAGCATCCTACCGACCGGACCAGCCGCCGGCCGAATCCAGCCTCGCCCCCGAGCTTCATCTTCTTCCTCGCCGAGACACGCGACAGCACCCCAGTTCGGGCATAGTAAGTACCTCAGTACGAGTTAAAAACGATGGTCCGTTCGGAATAAAAGAAATGGCAGAAATTCAAATTGTAAAAGTTCAAGAAAAAAATAAAACCCCATGAAAATCCTGCTTAGTAAGTACCTCAGTAAAAGTCGTAAAATGAGAGAAGTTCAGAACATCGTTGTCAAAAAAATGTTGAGTTCAAAAAAAAGAAACAAAACAAAACATTTTATTTTTGAATAAAATACCATTCAGTTCGATGATACAAACCATGCAAGTACAGGGGCGACAAGGCAGTAAACCGTTGAAAATTTACTAGCAAAAATATTACCCAAAAACAGAGCAAAGTCTAGTTAGTGAAAACATGCTTAGTACAACCCCATGCAAACATCAGTACAAGTACTCTTTTTCAGAATAATTCAAAATTACTCTACAAAAAATAGCTCAGTACAAACACACACATATATCAGTACGAGTACTCTGTTTTTCAGACGGGAAAACAGCAGGATCCGTCTTGCCGTATTCAAAATTACTCTTAAACAATTGCGAATTTCAGAAAATGTTTAACATGACTAAGTTTCGCATTTTCGGTAGCTTTTCAATGCTATATTATTTGCACCATTTCAATAAACTTTTTAACAAAATCACGTTCAAAACCAACTTTAACCGTATTTGAATTCATATTTAAACCGTAAGGAATTAGAAAAAACTTTCTATACGCAAAAGTTGTGCATTTTCCATAGCTTTCCAACGCCGTATTGTTTGCATCAATCCGACAAAACGTTCGCAAAAAACAGCAAAAATACTTTTCGCCCAGAATTCAACCATTTTCAAATTACTTTTAAATCATATAGAATTTGAAAAAAAACAGTAGATATATGGAAGATGCGGATTTTCACAAGCTTTCCAACGCCATCTCATTTGCTCAATCCGACAAACCGTTTGCAAATTAAGTCCAAAATACGATTTGCGTTTTCGGTTTTGAAAAAACGATTTTTTTCAAAACTGCTCTTAAACAATAATTTTTTTGCAAAAACAAATTATAAAATTGTAATGTAGATGTCAAGAGCTTTCCAACGATATATTACACACCCCATTTCGAAAAACAATTGCAAAAAAAATTGAACTAAAGAAGATGATTTTTAACAGAAACAGAAAGCATCAGTTCAAGCGCTCGAATTTCATCAGTTCAGCCGCTTGAATTCATCAGTTCATGTCGGGTAACAGAATAATATTCTATTACGCGTAACAGAATAGCCCAGATATATATATATTCCTTAAGACCTGCTAACACCGAAGCCTTATTCTGCTAACACCCCAATCTACTTCTCCCGGGACCGAACACAACCACCCATTGCCCACCTCCCGCACCTTCTTCCCCATTACCTCCTGCCCCGTGTACACCGCCGTCCCCACGCCCCCACCCTCCCCTTGATCAAATCCCCCACCTCTCCTCCTTTCATCACCGGCCACCCCACCCTCGACCCGCAGGCTGCCCCACCTTCTTCGGTGCCTAGTAGCCTCCCCTCTCCCTACGCCAACCTCGTCCGCTGGATCCAGCAGCCTCCGCCCCCATCCTTTACCTCCCCTGCTTCCCTCACGCCGTCGCCGCACCACCACCTTCTCTGCTTTCCCCGCGCCACCGCCGCACCACCACCTTCCCCTGCTTCCCCCGTGCCGCCACCTCCCCTGCTTTCCCCTCTGCCACCTCCTCAGAACCGTCGCCGCACGGGTCAGGGTCGTCCTCGCCCTCCACCCCCCCCCCCGCCGCCGCCTCCTACCTCCCTTCCGGCCGTCGACCTACTCCACCGCCAGCTTGGGCCCGCGCCACCCCTGCTCGGCGTCGCACATCGTCCACGCCCCAGATCCGCCCTTGTCCCCGATCTGGAGCGAGCAGCCGCCGGTCCACTTATCCTGGCCTACCTTCCCTCCTCCTCTGCCTCGGTACGGCGACCAGCCATAGCGATGACGGGTTCCGCCGCTCCAGCTTGCGATCGACAGCCGAGGCGCACCTCCTCCCCTGCAGCAGCCCCCATGCCTCCTTCCTCCAGCCTTTCTCCATCTTGTAGTTCAGCGGTGGCGGGAGTTTAACTCCGTCGAGCTGCCATGAAGTTCAGTTGCGCAGCATGTATGGCCCGGCCAACTCGTTCGTGCATTTTTCGTGTGCTCCCAGCGCAATCCATGATTTCTTTTTCATGTGTAGTGCCCCCCCCGAGGTGCAGTGCGCCGTGCGTGCATGCAGCCCCAAAATCGGAGGCGTGCAGTGCAGTGGAGCACCAGACGTAGTGGCCAACAGCCCCCTCGGTCCCGTCTTTCTACTGACGACAACTTCTCACGTCGCGCTGCTTCCCGTATATGTCGTGCATCTCGGCGGCATGGTTGTGCAGTCTGCAGCATGTGCAGTCGCGGACTGCGGGCGTGGGCCTGCAGTGCGGCGCGTGGGCGTGTGCAGTGCGACGCGTGGTTGTGTGTAGTGCTCAACGATGGCCGTGGAGCATCAGACGACGAGCACCACCTCCTCACCACTATGTCGATGGCCAAAGTCAAAGGAACACCCCCTGCAGTGCGGTGCTAGCTGTTCTTCTTCCCCGGGTTAAAAGGGTGAAGTAAAAGCCGGGGTCAACGCCACTCTGCCGCATGCAGTGCACTTCATCTCATTAGTGGTTCCAGAGCGCGTGTGCTTGCAGTTGAGAGCGTGTGTCTGTGCAGTGCACACGTTTTGGTTTACTTGTTCATTTTTATCTGGTTCTTCACTTTGTAAAACAGAGAGAAAAACAAAACCATCCGAAGCTCGTTTACTTTTCATCACACTACATCCCAGCTGCAGTACCGATGCCTTTGAATAAATTTGTTTAAAGAAGAAAAAAGAGTAGTTCACTTCAAAATTTCTAGCAGCTCATTACCACTCTGTATGAGGTGCAAAAAATGTTTCGTGTGTCTCAAAATTCAGTCGACTACATTAATACTTGCAGTGTGTTTGGTCCTTGGATGTGGTTCACTTTTGAGAGTGATGATGTTCATTTGCGCTCGATCATGAAAAGTGCGAAAAATTTAGCGAAACAACAAGATAGTAATGAGGTTCACTTCGATATATGTCGCGGTTCACTTGCCCATCTCTGCGGTACACTCTCGTTCATAAAAAAAGAAAAAAAGACAACAAAAACTCGTATGAGAAAAATAACGTCCGACAAAAGAAATTATGCAGCTCGCTTGCCCGTCCAATGCAGTGCGGTTTTCATTCTGAAGCAGTGCAGTCGGCCGTGTGATGTTGTTCATCCCGTAAGTGCAAAAAAATTGTTACGGAAGCGAAAAAAAGTAATGCGGTTCACTTCTTGATAGTGTTGTGGTTCATTCACACCCGATGTGAAGTGCACTCTACTTTCTCGTCCTTGAAAAAATTCCGTTTGAATAAAAGAAACCATGCAGTTCTCTTCCCCGTCTAATGCAGTGCGGTTTTTCGTCCGATGCAGTGTGGTTTTTAGTCGGATGAAGTACCCACGTCGATTTGGGTGTCGCGAAAAACAGTGTCTGCATTTCGGTAAATTCGAAATTCCTCTTAAACCGTAAACAATTAGAGAGAGTGTTCTACATGAAAAAGTTGCGCCTCGTCGATATCTTTCCAACGGCGTATCATTTGAATCATTCCGACCAGCGGTTTGTAAAAATTTCGCGAAAAAGGCCGCTGCCACTCATCGTCCACCGCACGATTTTCAAAATTAACTTAAAACCGTAAGGAATCTCAAAAACATTTCAACATATGAAAGTTGCGCCTCATCCATAGATTTTCAACGGGGTATTACACGCCTCGTTTCGACAAACGGTTTAAAACTGGAGCAAAAACAATATCGAAAATTTGAAAAAATTTGAAAAACAGAATTCCGTGATTTAGTAAATTTGAAACTGCTCTTAAACCGTAACGAACTAGAGAAAAATTTAGATATGAAAAAGATGCGCCTTGACGATATCTATCCAACGGTGTATCATTTCTTTCATTCCGACGAGCGGTTTAGAAAAAAACGCGAAAAAACACTCGCTGCCACTCGTTGTGGGCCGCACCATTTTCAAAACTGCACTTAAACCGTGAGAAATCTCGGAAAGTGTTCAACATGGCGAAGTTGCGCCTAATCCACAGCTTTTCAACGGTATATTACACGCCTCATTCTGACAAACGGTTAAAAAACTAGAGCAAAAAATGTACTGAAAAAACACAGCGTGCAGTTTTTTGCGACGGGAAGTTCACTTGCGTGAGTACTGCAGCACACTTGGTTCAAAGAATGACGTGCACTTGCGTTGAGCGTGCAGTGCGGAAGTGTTAACAGAATAGTTATTCTGCTAATATTAGCAGAATAGATCGGTTGTGTGTGTGTGTGTGTGTGTGTGTGTATATATATATATATATAGGGAAAATCCATCCTACCACCCGGTGGTAGTTACTCCACATCTGTCATATACTACCATGTGCTACTATATATAATATTTTATTATTTTAAATATGTTTATATATTATATGTAAGTTATTTCAAAGCAACTTATATAAAAAAATTGCATATGAGCCCATAGTTTTTGTTATATTTGTGAAATACGTAGATATTTGTACATAAAAAAGAGCATACTCAAAACATGGTACATACTACCTAAAAGTATATATACTATCTAATCATTGTTATATACTACATAGTACACGTACATACTCACGGTTTCGACAGATACTACATACAACATACAAAACACAAGTGGTGGTAACTACCACTGCTTGTAGCAAACATTTGTCCTATATATATATATATACATATATATATATATATATATATATATATATATATATATATATATGATAGTAGTGTATGATATTACCTTCAATTATAGTGCATAGTATAATAGAGTAGTATCATAGATGATCATATTTATTGCCATGCATGACACAAATTAGCATCGCATTTAACATGATACGGTATATACATATATGTTACTCTAACCCTCTCTATCTTATTTAATTATTAGCCACATCAGCATACTTGCTATTTTCGAGTGCATGATATCGGCTATGATACCACCATTATGGCCAACCTTATAGTGGGGAGTATCATATAACTATAGTATCATGCATATGATACTAGTGTATGATACTACGTACGTACCTTCATAGTGCATAGTATCATAGAGTAGTATCATAGATGACCGTATTGTGGCCATGCATATATATATATATATATATACATATATATATATATAGGGAAAATCCATCCTACCACCCGGTGGTAGTTACTCCACATCTGTCATATACTACCATGTGCTACTATATATAATATTTTATTATTTTAAATATGTTTATATATTATATGTAAGTTATTTCAAAGCAACTTATATAAAAAAATTGCATATGAGCCCATAGTTTTTGTTATATTTGTGAAATACGTAGATATTTGTACATAAAAAAGAGCATACTCAAAACATGGTACATACTACCTAAAAGTATATATACTATCTAATCATTGTTATATACTACATAGTACACGTACATACTCACGGTTTCGACAGATACTACATACAACATACAAAACACAAGTGGTGGTAACTACCACTGCTTGTAGCAAACATTTGTCCAAAAAGTCTAGTTGGCATGCATGATACCGGCTATGATACACCCACTATTGCCACCCTAAGGCTGGTCGTAATGGGAGTATCATAACCGGTATCATGCATGCCAACTAGACTTTTTGGATGATGTAGTGGCACACAGTTAAATGAGGAAAGAGAGAGTGTGGTATCATATCATGATACCGTATCATATTAAATGTTGTACTACTTTGTGTCATGCATGGCAATTAATAAGGCAACCTAAGATACTAATTATGATACTATGCATGCATTACGGAGGTAGTATCATATACTATACTATTATATGCATGATACTAGTATATGATAAGGCTGGTTGCAAGGCCCCTCCCAATGCTCCACCTTGTACAGGTGCTAAGGCTGCCATGTAGGTAAAAAAATCTGATGTCGCAAGGTAATTAAGAGGAGAGAGATGAGTGTGGTGACCCCAGGAAGAAACAATGCCAAGCATGAGAACCTAGGCAAAACACTTAAATGGAAGAATCCCACCAATGCATGAAGAACTTTAGTTGCAAAATCATTAAATGAAGGATACTCAGCACCAACAAGTTAAGCACCTATGCATTGGGGTCTTTAGTTGCTAAAGTATTTAATATGCTTAGCACCTCATGTAAGCACCAATGCATTGGAAGCAGCCTAATGGGGAGTATCATATACTAGTATCATGCATATGATACTAGTATATGATACTACCTCCGTAATGCGCGCATAGTATCATAAGTTGGTATCACGTAGTATTTTATGTATTGTCATGCATGACACATAGTAGCATAGCATTTATTATGATATGCTATCATGATATGATACTTAAACCTCTCTTTCTTCATTTAATTCTATGATAGCTCATCAAAATTGCCTAGTTGGAATGCATGATACTAGCTATGATACTCCCATTACGATCAGGCTAGCAAAGAAGGTATACAAATCATTTGTGCATCGCTTTGCGAGTTTTCATCCATTTGTTCGAGAATCAGGGAGAAGTTTCAAACATTTCGGCCACGAGGTGCGGCCATTGGCGTAGGCCTAGTTGGTATTTTAATCACAAGAAATTTAGATGGAGTCCGGACATCATCAAAATTGATGTGTGCCCGTGGCGTGCTCTCACGACCCCGTGGAAAAAAATTGGTAAAGTTTGGCAGAAGTTTTGATGATCGCTCCTTCTAAATCGGAGCATCTCACATGAAGGGTCATGGTTTCCAAAAGGAGACGTGTCAATTCAAACTCCAGTGGCCGGTGACTTCATCGTTTGGCCTCATAAAAATTTCCATAGTACGCAATCACCATTATACCACGAGTTTGATATTCTAGCGCATTTCAGGTATTATGAGCTATATTTAAGACATTTTTTGAGTTTAACGTGCATTTTGTGCATAAAAATAAAATTACAACCGGAACAGCATGTGCTGCCGAAAGGGATGAGGATTGCCGTTCGATCTGGGAGCATCCAACGGTGCACGTACGATCTGTGGGGTTTGGGTTTTGGCCAATCAGAAAGCATGACTCAGATCGCGGGCGAGGTTTGGTCGGCACACGGCTTTCATCAACGAACTGTGTGCTATTCGCAAACCAGATTGCATATTCTTGTTCACACATACTGTAGTGAGATCAAAGTGTGTACCTCTGTTATATAATAATAATAACAACAACAACAACAACAACGACAACAACAACAACAAAAAACAGTTCATATTCATTGCCTAAGCTGACAACATATCAAGGTCAACATATTAATGGTTCTTACATCAACAGAAAAGCGAGCATAACACACAAATTCAGTACACGCGACAGTTCTAAATTGAACGAATTAAGTTGCAGGGTAGGCATAAAGACTAGTCCTACGGCTTAATTCCGATGTACATGGGGGAACTGGGATCTTTACGTTGACCCTGAATGAACTTGGGTTTTCTGATGATTTTACGCTGCTATGTTACACGGTTGCGTGATCCCCTGGCTGGCAACTCGGCAAATTCATCATACTCGTCCTCATCGGCAACATCCTCGACACCCAGTACCCTCCTCTTCCCATGCATCACTACATGGAAGTTCTTATGCAAGGGGTCTTTCGCAAAGAAAATCTAGGCAGCATCGCTGGCAAGAATGAACGGGTCCGCGTGATATGCCATCGTTGTCCTGTTAACACATATCTTCCTGTAATCATCAACCTTTACATGACCAAGAGGGATCCATGCGCACTTGAATAATGCCACCTTAACTTTCACATAGTTAAGCTCCCAAATCCCTTTCATGGTTCCACAGCATACCCTTTTATCAGCTTCATCTACAGTCATGCATTCTATTCGAACAGAGCTGTTCTGATATGAGTTCTTCTGATCACGTACCTCAGTGTAGAACGTGTATCCATTTATGTCATATGCTTCGTACGTCAACACCGTAGGTGATGGCTTTTGTGCCAACCACGTAGCAGTGTCATCGATGGATCCTTGTGCCAAACGATTCTTCATCCATTCGGTGTAGTTCTTAGTGTGCTCCTTCATCTCCACATCTGATGAAGGCATCATTTTTAAGAAGCTTTGGCGTATCTCCGGCAAGTGTTCTTCGGCATAAGCACTGAGAACTGGGCTGTTAAGCAGTACCGTCAAATGGGCTTTCTCTGCCAATTCTCCGAGTGCAGCCATTTGAAAGCAAGGACCGGCTTACCTTTCAGCCTTCCCTCGTGGTGAGAGAGGGGCAAACCTATAGGTCTTTGTTTCATGTATTCGGTGCAAACCTCACCCACCTCCTCCGCGGTATAAACTTGTAGGATGCTTGCCTCTGGATGGTTTCGGTTCCGACAAAAGCGCTTCAGTATTCCCATGAACCACTCGAAGGGATACATGTTGCGAAGAAACATAGGACCACAATACTTTATCTCGTCGACAAGGTGCACAGTGAGATGGACCATGACATCAAAGAATGACGGTGGGAAAAACTTCTCTAGGGTGGACAATATTCTTGCAATATCATCTTGCATATGATCCAACTCTTCAGGATCTACAACTTTCTGCCATAGTTGGTTGAAGAACTGTGGCAATCATGTGACTTCATGTGTCCCAACTTCATTTTACCTGAGCTCACATCCACGAGACTTCTGATGTTTGCGGAGTAGGAAGAGGGTGTCTTAACTCACAACAAATAGGTGAAGAACTGTGTTGCTTCTTTTGCACTGAAATTGTAACTCTGGAGAGCTTTGATGAATTTGTCATCATCTTCTGCTTCACTCTTCCATTTTGATTGATCAACAAGCATATCGAGCCATGAACCGTCACCATCCTTTCTTTTACCTTTAATCTTGAGCAGAGTACCAAGGATGCTTTCACATATGTTCTTCTCTACGTGCATGACATTGATGTAGTGACGTACACGCAGAATCTCCCAGTAAGGTAATTTCCAGAGCACCTATTTCTTCTTAAACACTTGACCCTTGGGTGTTTGTTTCACCGTCAAAGGGTGGTTCTTGCCAAGCACAACATTACTTTTTTAGCCATGTTGTGGACCACCTCCCCTTCATAGGGTCTTGGGCCCACACTTGCCTCTGCCGTACCATCAAATTTAGCTTTCATCTTTCGGTATGGGTGAGTTTTCCGTAAGAACCTACGATGACGCAAATACACGATTTTGTGCGAGTTGGGAAGTCTTCTCCTAGTTGTCATATCCATGCATGTGACACACCCTACATCTCCCTTTGATTTCTACCTTGATGTGTTGCCTAATGCTGGCATATCTTGAATGGTGTGCACCAGCATCGCATGTAGATCAAAAATCTCCTTTTTGTAAGCATCATAACATTTTTCAGCCGGCACATATATCCACACTGTCGGCAGTTCTTCTACCAGTAGCTGAAAGTAAATGTTGATGTCATTTCCTGGTTGCTTTGGGCCTTGGATAACCATTGACATCATAATGTATTTTTCTTCATACACAACCAATGAGCTAGGTTATATATGCACAGAAGCACCGGCCATGTGTTGTGATTGGTGCTCATATCGCCAAAAGGATTCATCCCGTCAGTACACTCCCCGAGCCTTATACTTCTAGGATCCTTGGCAAATTTTTCAAACTTGTTTTCAATTAATTCCCACTGAGCCCCATCTTTCGGGTGCCTCTTAAACTTATCTGCAATTCGCTCATCAAGATGCCACCGCAACCTATTTGCCTCTCTAGGGTTTGCAAACAAACGCCTCAACCTTGGAATTAAAGGCAAGTACCAAACAACCTTGAATGGGATTCCTATCTTGATCTCGTCGTCCAATTTGTACTTGTCCTTTGCTCTCCTGCGCTTGTATCGTGCATGCTTGCATGTGGGACATGCACGCAAATCTTTGTACTCACCATGGTACAATATACAATCATTCACACAAGCGTATATCTTCTGTACTTCAAGTTCCAATGGGCAAACAATTTTCTTCGCTTCTTTCCTGCTTCTGAGGAGCAAATTATCTTTCCAAAGAATTTCTTTGAAAAGGCCTAACATCTCTGTGAAGCCCTTGTTTGATAGACCGTTTGCTGCTTTAAATCTAAGAAGCGCCAGGGTGGCACTCAACTTGGAATATTTCTTTTTGCAACCTGGATACGGTTCTTTCTTGGAGTCCACATCAATGGTTGGCAGATCCTTGTACCCAATCATATCCCTTTTTGGCCCTCGAAATCTGCAATCATAGCAGCAAAATCTGGCATATCAAGATCATCGTCATCTGCGTCGATGTCTTGGTTTTCCAGTGGGCATTTCAACTTTCCGGTGTTCCATTGGTAGCTTGATGCCTCTGCCCCGATGTTAGATTCAACATCCATGTGACACTGATCGGCGTTTGGCATTTCGCGGCCCTGGGTATCTTCATCCATGACCTCCTCTTCATCGTGTCTGGTCCAACGTGTATATCCATCCATGAATCCACGAGAGACTAAGTGCCACTGGACATCTACAACTTCATGGGACTCTGTATTGGCACAATCAGTACATGGACACAAGACGTAACCCGCATCACCAATTCTCCTCTTTGTACTTTTGGCCAAATTCGTGAACTCAGTCACACCACAGATGTCTGTGGTTTTCTGATTCTTCATCCATCGAGATCGTTCCATCTGCACCACACGAATGGTAATTAAAAACAAAACAAAAAGATTAATACACGAATTAATTGCTGCCAAAAGATGCGTGCATAAATCACAAGGTTTTGTTTTCATAATTACTCAGGGCGCTCCATATTGTTATCCAGACGTGTAATGACAAAAATTAATGGCCAGTCAATTTACATGCGGAGTACTAGTACAACACTACCCTTAGGAATTGAATACCTTAATTAAGCCACTCACGAAAAGAATACCTTAATTACTTAGCCGTGCGGCAACCTCCACCCAGCAGACAGAGAAGCGCGATGCGGCGGCATGCCGAGACAGCAGGGTCGAGGAGCAAAGCTTAGTGCGGCTGTCACCTGAAGTTCGACACTATCCCGCCATCGACCACGATGGATGTGCTCGAATCACGCCGGCGCCGACCTCGATGGTTGAGCTCCTCCTATCTCCCGCCGCAGACCAAGGATTGGCCTCCTACGACGCGCCACCGCCCACAGACCGAGGATTGACCTCTTCTCTTGTAGCCGCTGTCTAGGCCGCCACCGCCATCTCTATATGCAGAGCGGCTTTTTTTTACGGATATCCGCAGAGCGGCTGTTTACACGGTATCACTGTAACTCAATTATATGTACAGGGTAGTACATCACATACGTTTATGTAACGGCAACCGTGTCTCACCTATGTTGTCTTCTCACACGGTTTGGTGCGGAAATCGTGTGTGACATTGTACTACCTAACACAAACAACTTGTATAAACAGTGTGCCGTATACAACATATAGTGCCATAAGTAGTTCCCGACCGTTAGCTTATCCCCACAGTTTCCCCATTTCCCCCCAAATCCCTACATAGCCTCCAAATTCCCTCGCGTGGTGCTGACATTGGGGGAATGCGGACGAGTGGTGCTGATGGTTTCGGTGCGGCTGCTCCTGCTCGTATAGCCGCCACGATGGCGGTCGCCGCCGAGCACTTGCCTAAGGTCATCAGAAGGCAGGTGTAATACGGATCCGAATCGTCCTATCAGGTTCCAATCTATCCCGATCTTTTTAGCATGTCCAAATTAGCTCCTTCTTGAATCCGTCCTGAATGAACCCCTCCCCCACCAGAAAATCGATCTGCCGCTGGATCCGGAGCATGACTCCAGACTCCCGCAACACGAGTTCGTCTCCGAGTTTTGCACCACTGAGAAGTACCAAAAGCTGAGTTGTGTGCATGGGCACACTCCCGCTCGACGTGTATGCACGGAGGGATTCGACATTGGCAGTCGGTTTCTCAGTTGCCCCTAAGAGGATAGTGCTAAGTTCATCATTTTACTTGAGTTAATGCCACCGCTCATCCTGAATACTATTTAACATTGGCAGGGGTATGAGGCCTGTGCCTTTGTTAACTGGCTAGATGAAGAATGGAATGGCAGGGCTCGGAGTGTTATCACCAAGCTCACAAAAGATAACGTAAAGCTGAAGAAGAAATAGGCTGATCTGGAATGTACAATCAGTACGATGAAGCAAGAAAGAATCAATCACACGCAACAGATAAAAGCAAGAGACAAGAAGGAACTAGCATGTGTAGTTGTGGTTGCCGCATTAGCCATGTTCTATGCACTGTTTGCAATGATGATTAGGGGGTTTGTTTGATAGTGTTGCTAAAGCACATCTAGATGTGCACTAAGTAATGCACATCTAGGCCCTATGCCATTGATGTTACGCGAAGATTGGTGCAAATATTTTCCTTTGTCTTTTTTTCTTTTCCTTTGTAGTTTGATTATTACTGGCTTTATCAATAAGAAGAGATCAATGTATTGCTTGCCAACTGTCCTACTCCGTTCGTACCGGTACCGGTGCATAATCCCAAAACTCGTTCCTTGTTTTTGTCCTGAAAAAAGAAACCAGCCAAATAGCCAATAGGAGTCCTGTGCAACCCCGGGAATTTGGAGCAACTCGGTACAAATAATTGCGGTTGGTTATATCAGCGGTTAGATAATACATCAACCCCCGCTTCAATTGGAATTTCCTCTTCTCTGCATACCCCGCTTAAGTGTCCACCATGTTCATTGTCCCCAGCAGGCCGCGCTACACACTGGCACACACTCTGCAGCCATGTCGAGCGATAGCGAGGACAACAGTTTGGCCAGCAGTTTGGCGCCCGATGATAGGTCAACATCGAAATCATCATGCTCGTCTTCCATGAGTCCGGTGTCGAGCCTAGACATCGATTATATCCGGATCATGGAATGAACACCGCCTCCGGAGTCGACACACGACAACCAGACGGACGAGGAGCCGTCAGAGGACGAAGAAAAAGACGACAATGATGATGAGGAGGAATGGTCGAACGAGGAGGACGACGACGACAGCAACGAAGATGACGATGATGGCAGCGATGAAAAGCCAATGGTCAGTGGCAAGATGTGTCCTCGCCGAGATGATGCGCGGGGCCATCCAACAACAACAAGAAGAAGAAGGTCTAAATTAAGCAGACTCTAGATATCTCTGTTTCCGTTCGCTCATATTAATTTGTTATCTCTGTTTATCCTGTCAATCTCATCGCAGACGGTTAGTAATACATATTCGATGGAGATCTTCTACATTATCGCCCACGGGTTGGTTTGTTGAACTTTGTGCCCTGACGAGCACACAATTCACAAAAAAGACCGTATGGGCTATCTATAATGATCGCACACAATTCTGATTACTGGCCTGTTTGTCGGTTATCACACACATCTTGTTACGCCGAATCGTTTGTGTTCACCTCGATCATCTCAAACGGTTCATTAGAGCGAACTATATGTCGTATATCACACACACCTTGATCTCGCTGCCCGTTTATGTTGTTCTGTCTCATCGCAAACGGTTCGTATGGATCAACCGTATGCCCAGCATCGCACACACAACTAAAATATGAACCGTGTTTGATGTATCATTCATCACAAACGTTTTGTGTCTTTTTTGATGGTTTTTTACATCACCGTTTGCGATTAATGCATCGCACACAGTTTCGTCAAAGGTTCTCTGATTGTAGTGTTGCGTTAGCAGCATCCTGCAGTAGTGAACACAATGAAAATAGAATCTGTCAAAAACAGAATAGTCTGTAGTAATCTGGACCTTAGCCGAACTTCTGTAACTCCAAAAATTCTGAAAAATTAGAAAACGTGGGAAATTTACATATCAATAAAGTGGAAAAATTCAGATTTTTTCGTCGCGCCAGCAGATCAGGTCAATTCTGTTACTGGGCACAAAAGTTTATGTTTTCTCACAGAATCAAATCAACAATCTTCCAAACTATCCCAAAGGTCTTAATTGGCACAAACACTGATTAAAAAACTAAAACACAATCATAACAAATGTATAATTTCATATACACATAAAAGCAGAAAAGAAAAATACAGGGTTGTCTCCCAACAAGTGCTTTTCTTTAAAGCCTTTTAGCTAGGCATTGATAATTTTACTGATGCTCACATGGAAGACAAGAATTGAAGCACAAATAGAGCATCATATAGCATGTGAAAATCACATTTAAGTCTAACATACTTCCTATGCATGGGCATTTTATAACCAAGAAAATTATCAAGACAAGCAATATCTAGTATATGCAAGGAAGAAAAAAAGAAACGATAGGAATCTCAACATGAAGAGAGGTAATTTAGTAACATGAAGATTTCTACAACCCTATTTTCCTCTCTCATAATAATTGCATGTGGGATCATATTCAAATTCAACAATATAGCTATCACATAACATATTCTCTAATTCTTCCACATGCATGCAAAGTTGATACTCTTCCAAAATAGTGAGATTATCAAAAAATAAAGTCATGACTTCTCCACTCACAGTTTTATCAAGAATTTATAAGATTGATAAATCTCCAAAGTAGTGGGATCATTATCACCTAAAGTTGACACTCTTTCAAACCCACTTTCAATATTATTGCAAACATCATTATTAATATCATATTCACCATGAGGCTTAAACAAATTTTCTAGATCATAAGATGGATCACCCCAATCATGATCATTACAATAAGTAGTGGACATAGCAAAATTAGCATCCCAAAGCTTGGGATTTTGCATATCATTAATACAATTGACATTGATAGAATTTCTAATGACATCATTGCAATCAAGCTTTTCATTCAAGGTGCTATCGTGAATCACTTTATAAATTTCTTCTTTTAACACTTCATAACAATTTTCAGATTCACGAATTTCAAGCAAAACTTCATAAAGATAATCTAGTGCACTCAACTCACTAGCAATTGGTTCATCATAATTGGATCTTTTAAAAAGATTAGCAAGTGGATGAGGATCCATAAACTTTTTGCTTTCTGATTTGTAATAAACATACAATTATGCCAAGCAAACAAACCAAGTAGGACATAAAGGTAAACAAAAAAGGCAAATAAGAAGGCAAATATTTTTGTATTTTTTTTTGAAAACGTTTTAGAAGTGGAGGAGGGGAAAACGAGAGGCAAATGGCAAATAATGTAAATGCAAGAGATGAGAGTTTATGATAGGTACTTGGTAGGCTTGATGTAGAACCTCCCCGGCAATGGTGCCAGAAATTCTTCCTGCTACTTCTTGAGCTTGCGTTGATTTTTCCCTTGAAGAGGAAAGGGTGATGTAGCAAAGTAGAGATAAGTATTTCCCTCAGTTAAGAACCAAGGTATCAATACAGTAGGAGGAACACACAAGTCTTCAATGATAGCACCAGCACAAACAAACAAATACATGCACCCAACGCGATAAATGGGTTGTCAATCCCTTCACGGTCACTTGCAAGGATGAGATCTGATAGAGATAGGTATAAAGGTAAATAAAAGTGCAAAATAAAGTAAATGTAAATAAGTTGCAGCAAGGTATTTTTGGGTTTTTGGTTTTATAGATCATAAAATAATAAGATAAAACATAGACCCGGGGGCCATAGATTTCACTAGAGGCTTCTCTCTTGAAAGAACGCATACGGTGGGTAAACAAATTACTGTTTAGCAATTGATAGAAAAACAAATAATTATGACAACATCTAAGGAAATGATAAAAATATAGGTATCACGTCCGTGACAAGTAGACCGACTCCTGCCTGCATCTACTACTATTACTCCACACATCAACCGCTATCCAGCATGCATCTCGTGTATTAAGTTAACAAGAACGGAGTAACGCCTTAAGCAAGATACATGATGTACATGGATAGATCCAATCAATATGAATAAACCCCAATCTTTTTATCCTTAATGGCAACAATACAAGTACGTGCCTCGCTACCCCTTCTCTCACTAGGTGAGGACACCGCAAGATTGAACCCAAAACAAAGCACCTCTTACATTGCAAGAAAGATCTATCTAGTTGGCCAAACCAAAACAATAGATCAGAGAGAAATACAAATCTATCTTAATCATGCATAAAAAGAGTTCATACACTACTGCAGGATGCTGCTAATGCGACACTACGATCAGAGACCCTTTGATGAAAGTGTGTGCGATGCATTAATCGCAAACGGTGATGAAAAAAACCCGTCAAAAAGAGTGCAAAATGTTTGCGATGAATGATACATCAAACACGGTTTAGATTTTAGTTGCATGTGTGATGAGGGGCATACGGTTGATCTGTACGAACTGTTTGCAATGAGACAGAACAACAGAAACAGGCAGCCAGATCAAGGTGTGTGCGATATACGGCATACAGTTCACTCCGATGAACCATTTGCAATGATTGAGGTGAACACAAATGATTCGGCGTAATTAGATGTGTGTGATACCCGGGAAACAGGTCGGTAATCAGAATTGTGTGTGATCATTATAGATAGCCCATACGGTCTTTTTGTGAATTGTGTGCTCGTCAGGGCACACAGTTCAACAAACCAACCTGTGGGCGATAATGTAGAAGATCTCTGTCGAATACATATTACTAACCGTCTGTGATCAGATTGACAAGATAAACAGAGATATATACAGTCTGCTTAATTTAGTCCTTCTTCTTCTTGTTATTGTTCTTGGATGGCCCCGCGACATCGTCTTGGCGAGGATGCTTCTTGCCGCTAACCGTTGGCTTTTCATCGTTGTCGCCGTCGTCATCGTCATTGCTATCGTCGTCGTCCTCCTCCTCGTTCGACCATTCCTCCTCCTCATCATCGTCATCCTCTTCTTCGTCCTCCGACGGGCTACTCCTCCGGAGGCAGCGTCCCTTCCATGAACCGGATATAATCGAGGTCTGGGCTCGACGCCGGACTCATGGAAGACGAGCGGGATAATTCCGATGTTGACCTATCATCGGGTGCCAGGCTGCTAGCCGAACTGTCGTCCTCGTTGTCGCTCAACATGGCTGCAGAGTGTGTGCCAGTGTGTAGCGCGTCCTGCCGGGGACGATGAAGATGGTGGACACTTAAGCGGGGTATGCAGAGAAGAGGAACTGCCAATTGAAGCGGGTT